>NW_003852410.1:18178592-18181894 GCF_000181295.1 Otolemur garnettii
GCTCACAGCAACCTCCAACTCCTGGGCTCAAGCGAGTCTCCTGCCTCAGCCTCCCAAGTAGCTGGGACCACAGGCGCCCGCCACAATGCCTGGCTGTTTTTTGGTTGCAGCAGTCACTGTTATTTGGCAGGCCCGGGATGGATTTGAACCCGCCACCTTAGGTGTATGTGGCTGGTACCTTGGCCACTTAAGCCACAGGCACCAAGCCGGGACTATTTCTTGAAGGCAAATGGCATTGATGAAATTCCACTAGAGTCAAGAAGTAGTATTTTTAAAAAATTATAAAGCACAAAAGACCACTTTTGTTTTTAAAATTCTATTTGCCATAATGATTGAGGAGACCACTTGTAGGACTTGTGTAGTTGTAAGCCATAGAAAGTAAATGGCCAATTGCCATTTAAAAATGGCCATTTTTAAATTTAAATTTAATTTTTTATTAAATAATAACTGTATACATTTGTGGAGTACAATGTGATGATCTGATATTCTTTTAAAATCAAGGTTTTTAAAAAAATGCTATTCTTAAAGAAACAGGGTTTAACTGTTATTTTGTCAACTAGCAATTTGTCCTTTTGTTCCTTTTTCTTTTTTGGCCTGTAAGTAGCATCTTTTCTCCACAAGAGGGCAGCAAACATAATTCAGTGGAAAGATGTTGGCTGAAGGGCAGTTCAGAAACTTGGAGAGTCCTGTGGAGTTAAGGGTTCAGGGATCCTTTTGAAAATTTCATCTGGTGTAGGCATGTTGTGATTGGGTCACAAAACACCTACACTTTTAAGATTATCCTTGGGAATATTAGGAAACTTAAAAAATTTAAATTTTTTCCTTTAGATGTATAATTATAGCTACTTAAAAATTAATTAATTAATTAATTAGAGACAGACACTCTCACTCTGTCATCCAGGCTGGAGCAGTGACATGATCATAGTTCACTGCAGCCTTGAACTTCTGAGTTAAGTAATCTTCCTGCTTGAGCCTCCCAAGTAGCCAGGGCTACAAATGTACCACCACATGTGGCTAATAAATTTTTAAATTAAAAATTTTTTTTTGTTGAGATGGTGTCTCACTATGTTCTCAAGGTCTTGTCCTCAAGCCACCCTCTTACCTGGGTTTCCCAAAGTGCTGGAAGCAGCTGTGAGCCACCAGGCCCTGCCCCTAGCTACTTATTTTTTTTTTTTTAATAGAACTGAGAAAGTTGGGAACTTGGGTGCCACTGGTTTGTAAATTCATTTTAGTAGTTCCATTTCCCCAGAGAACTTCATGTATGACCTGGACTCTGGTAGTTTTCTATTTTTGAGACAGAGTCTCTATCACTCCAGCTAGAGTGCAGTGGTGACATCATAGCTCACTCCCACCTCAAACTCCTGGGCTCAAGGGATTCTCCTGCCTGAGTCTTCCCAGTAGCAGAGATTGCAGCTGCCCACCACAAAACCCGGCTAGTTTTTCTATTTTTAGTAGAGATGGTGTCTTGTTCTTGCTCTGGTTGGTCTTGAAATCCTGGCCTCAAGTGATCTTCCCACCTTGGCATCCCAGAGTGCTAAGATTACAGGCCTGTGGTGTTTCAGTTCTACCAAAAGTTATAGTGCCTGGTGACTATTTAATCTGTCTGGGCATAAAAAGTCCCTCAAAATTGGGGCATGTGTGAAATGAGGCAACAGAGCAAAATCAAGTGTTAAGGGGATGGAGTCAAATATAATCTTGGTTCTGCCACATGCTGGCTGTGTGACCTTATCCAGGCTACTTAACCTCTCAGAACCTATCTCATCTATAAAACTGAAACACTATATGAGCCTACCTATTTAGTTCTTGGCATGACTAAATAAGAAAAGCAGGTGAAGGGATTATCACATAATGAATGTTCAATACATGGCAGCTATTTTTGCATTTGGAAGAATCCAGACTGGGAAGCCTGAAAGTTTCACATTCTAGGAATGGCTGAAGGCTATAGGTATATGGAGGAAGATAAAATCAATACCTTCAGGGTTTGAAGCTTTATACAGGGATCCTCAAACTTTTTAAACAGGGGGCCAGTTCACTGTTCCTCAGACCGTTGGAGGGCCGGACTGTGGCCCTGGGACAAGTCGTCTGCTAAGCAGGACAGGCAAAAACACCTGGTGGGCCAGATAAATGTCCTAGGTGGGCTGCATGTGGCCCGCGGGCTGTAGTTTGAGGATGCCTGCACACGTGAAGTTTTTCCTTGTTTGAAAGGCTGACTTGAATTAAGAGAGTCCCTTTATGAAAAATGAGGTTTCAGCTCACCCTTAAGAAGGAGAGAAAAACTTCAACCACTTGGGGAACTGAGTGATCCATGGGAGTGCGAATGGCCCTTTACTTGCTGGCCTTGAGCTACATCTGCTGGACAGAGGATACCTCACTGATTGGAGCTGGGTAGGTGTCAGTAATTGGGAGATTTCACCAACTTGCAAGCCAGCAGGTTAGCCAGTTCTAGCAGCACAGACATGGTTAGAAAATGTGAGATGCTTGGGTCAGGGACGAAGGATTTTGTTACTCAGTACAGTAAGCAGCATGAGCTTCTGGTTTGCTTCAGTCCTCTTTTCATACCTGGGTGAGCTGTAAAACCTCTTTGGGGCTCAGTCTCTTCTTTTGCAGAATGGGGATAATTAAAACACTCCTGACAGTGTTGTAATGAGGAGTCAATTAGTTAATGCCTGGCAAATGCTGAGCACATTGTTTACCTAAGTGATTACATGCTCAGTAAACGCCAGTCATCTGAATGGAGACCTACCTTTCCCTTTTGAATGTTTTACATTTCATAGAGGTTCTGTACTGTTTATATTTATGGACATTTGGGTTTTCTGTGTTCTCTGTTAATAAACGATAATGTAGACTATGCATGCTGTGATTGTATGCTTTGGTGCCTTGAGCTATTTTCAACTTGGAGTAAGTTCTTTGAAGAGTAAGTGCTGCATCCTAGTTTGGGCTCATGTCTGTGTGCTTTAATGGCTGAAATGTGTAGGGAGCATAAAGAGACTCTGGACTGACTCGCTTAGTGTTCATTTTGTATCTGAAAACCTCTATTTATTTCAAAAATAACAATTGAGTGGGTAACTTAAATTCTAATATAGGAATTTCTTTTTGAGGACTGTGTTGTCTTGTTTGTGAAAATGATGAAGTTGCATGTACAAGCTGCTATTTGTACTTTGCAGGCTGAAATGAACGGTACTTACACAGATGGTTTTGAAAAATGATTTGCTGGGCAGTGCCTGTGGCTCAAAGGAGTAGGGCGCTGGCCTCATATGCTGGAGGTGGCAGGTTCAAACCCAACCCTGGCCAAAAACTGCAAA
>NW_003852410.1:18181923-18184644 GCF_000181295.1 Otolemur garnettii
AAAGAAAAGAAAAGAAAAATGATTTGCCTGCATTGCCTAAGTTCTGACACTAGGGGGTAGGCAAAGCTTAGACTAGCTAAATAGAGCTCTATAACTTTGAATGTTCTACAGCCACATTAAAAAAGTAAAAAGAAACAACTGAAATTAATTTTACTAATGTTTTATTTAACTTAATACATTCAAAGTATTATCATTTCAATATGTGGCCATAGGCATATTTCAAATGCTCCATAGCTCCATGGGATTAGATCCTACTGTAATAAATAATATAAACTAATACAATGGATCTTAATATTGCTTCCTTAAAAATTAGAATTAGGAGTTATTGTATTTTCATGGGCCTTTACAGAGCACAGTGTTTTGTATCACTTGATTTGATTTGATTTCTTTTGTGTTTTGTTTAATTGCTGTTATTGCTGTTTTTAAAAAACTACTACTAAATTTAGAAAAATTGCCAGGTAAGTGGGGTTTGTAACCTCAAGTCATAAAGAGTGGGATGACAGTTCCATTTCCTGGATGAACTTCCTATGTGATCATTCTTTGCAAGAGCATATTTTTAGGCAGAGGGAAGTGGCAAGAATAATGTGAACTAGAATGCATGTGTGTGATGGTGTTAATCATTAAGTCATAAAGTTACCCACTAGAAAGCTTAGTTTGACCAATTTTGGGCAGTTTCCCACTGGAGTGAAACCTGATGATATAGTTTTACTATATTATAGTTTCTCCCATAATTCTCCCTGACTTCCTTCCTGCTGCCCCACTCCCAGGGAATGGTTACTTCATTAAATGAGTAGATGTATTGCTATGTGGGCAACTCTACAATGAAGTACTCTTATTTTATGAACAAGAAAAGGAAAGGTTTATGGAATGGCTTAAAGAGCCTGGTGCTTTGGAAGTGATGGGAGAGGACATCCTTGTGAGAGTGTTTACTTCCTTCTGTTTTTGGGGAGCTCTTATGCTAAAAAGCACGAGGCCCCTATAGCTATAGGTCATCACAACCTTAAGAGGGTGGCATCCAGGCACCTGTATTATATAACAGCTGTACTGGAGATCATTCAGACATGCAGCCAAGAAGAAAATAAATTGGAAGTTTGACTCTAGCTCTTGTCAAGGTATGGTTTGATCCAAGTGGTGCTGCGGCTTCATTTCAGTCTTACAGTGCCACAGTTAGGCAGAGGGGTACATTTTCCTCCTATAAAGGTGACCTCGATCTCCATCTCTTCAGGAAGACTGTGAAATACTTACTCATTCTGCACCAGCATGGCTCTTCCTGGATGCTAAAAGCTTGTACCGTAAGGGATCCTATTGACCTCCTTTGTACCCCATGTTATTTTTCT
Organism: Otolemur garnettii; assembly: GCF_000181295.1. Lineage (NCBI taxonomy): Eukaryota > Metazoa > Chordata > Mammalia > Primates > Galagidae > Otolemur > Otolemur garnettii. Next base: position 18,183,261 of record NW_003852410.1, read on the forward strand.
CCAGTGCCATCTTGATGTACTCATCATAACCTCAGCATTTAATAAGAAGGGAAAGGAGCAGATTATACGGGTATTAATATTCGGCTCCATCTCATCTCCTTAGCTCTAAGTGTAAGTCTCAGTGCCACTGGCAAGGTCAGCTTCGGGAAATATCTGACAAATAAGTGTGCTTGGCATCCTTTTTTTGTGGGAAGAAAGACTTGTCTCAGTGACTGGAGTAGAGATTCTCAGGCCCTTAAATGAGCTTGTGAGCCATCCTGGCTGGCAGAGCAGGCCTTTTTGCCCTCCCTATTTTGAGTCTTTGACACAGAACAGGTAACTGTCTTTGAAGAATTCTCTGGGTAGTTGGGAAAAAGATTTATCCTTACCCTTGAGAAGAAAGTACCTTTTTTTTCTTTTGAGCAATTAGACTTATCTAAACAAAGCCTAGAATTTGGGATTTAAAAAGCCACAGGTCAAAATCTCATCAGAATCTTTTGTTCCTTATAAGGAATCTCAAAATCTCATCAGAATCATCAGAGTCTCAATCAGAATCTTTTGTTCCATATAAGGAAAATAAAATCATTTGTACAAAGAAACAGGAGGGGTAGGAAAAAAAAATGAGGTTTTATGTTTTGTTAGGTGTTGCTTGGATGCTTTAAATATTTTGGCCCATCTGGTGGTCTCAGAATAGCATGCTGGAAATAATCTTATTGAAGGGACATTAAAAATCCATTAAAAAGGATTAATTTATATTGAGAAGACTATGCTTGCAATAGTTAAAAAGCAATTTAACTCTTAATGCTGTGCGACACCAATGCTTAGGTTTTAGGGAATGTTTGAAATCAGATATAAACTGTAAAGTCCAACAGGGCCTGAAGGTGGTGGGCTATCTCCACCTGGGCTCTGTTTTTCTGTTCATTACCTATTGTGGCAGAATAATGGGATTCCAGAGCCAGAGAGGAAAAAAATAGAGAAATTTGTTTCAAGAGAAATATAATGTGGGCATGCAATGAAATAAATAAATACCCACAGTGTCATTGCCCAGATAATTTTTCTATAGTTTATCACTGACATTGTGTGGTGACTGGAAATAAATACCAGCAATTCAGGGGTGTGAGGGATTTGAACAGTTTGGACTGGGTTGAATGTGAAGGAGTACAAAGTTAAGATGTGTGTCTTCCTCAAAATCAGAGTTCTAGATTTTGGAAAGTCTTCCTTGCTTTGGAAAGTCTTCTTTGTTATTTGGGAAGTGTTGGGGAGAAATGGTGGAAGGTATGCCTCTAAGAGGACTTTTCTAAGCTCAGCTAGCTTTGAGTTAGAGAATAGATTGCTAATTTCTGTTCTCCCTGCAGGTGGCCTGCGGTCATTTCCCAGGCTTTCTTTCTTTTTTTTTTTTTTTTTT
>NW_003852410.1:18184678-18212899 GCF_000181295.1 Otolemur garnettii
CTCACAGCAACCTCCAACTCCTGGGCTCAAGCAAGTCTCCTGCCTCCGCCTCCCAAGTAGCTGGGACCACAGGCACCCGCCACAATGCCCGGCTATTTTTTGGTTGCAGCCATTATTGTTGTTTGGCGGATCCGGGCTGGATTCGAACCCACCACCTTAGGTGTATGTGGCTGGCGCCTTAGCCGCTTGAGCCACAGGTGCTGAGCCATTTCCCAGGCTTTCAAGGAAGTGTTGTCCAGTAGAGGAGAGTGATTTCTAACTAGGGATACGCTATTGTGTTTGAGCTATTGCCTGCTAATCATATCCTATTGGAAGTAATGCCGATATTTAAAAGGAGGGAGCAGAAATAAAGATGTATTACTTTCCTAGTTATTGGGCTTGTAGGATACCATCTAGGAATCTGAAACATTCACAGAATAGCTAGATCAACATTTTGTTTGACCAGGGTGTCTGTCTTTTTCAGAAAAAATAAACATGACATTGCTTAATCTCCCCAGGTGACAGCAAGGCTGTTAGACTCTTCTACTTTATGTTGTACTGATCTTGAATTTCTTTTCTAATGAGCCTGATTCATGCCTCTTAGGTGAGTGACACATCAGAACCTCGGTTGTTTCTGTTGAGTCACTAAAACCTGAATTTGAACCCTATTAATTTTAGAACTTGTGATGATCCTGAAATGATAGGCTGATATTTACCCGTGTGCAGTCTATGAAAAGAGATCTGCTAAGCAAATAAATAGTGTAAATATATTTAGTTGGGAGCTGTTTAAGGTATTTCAGAAAAAAATTGTCAAGTGCTTTAGGAAGCACTTACTTAACGTGAAATGAAATGCTCGTGCCTTTGCCCTGCTGTCCTTGCTGTGTGGCTCTGAGCAAAGTTATTTCATCCCTATGAGCCTCTGTTTCCTTTTCCTTGATGCGTTTTTATGACGTTAAATGAGACAATTCATGTAAAGGACTTAGCGTTATATCTGGAACTTAATGCATTTATTTATTTATTTACTTATTGATATGTCATAGTTGTATGTATTTTGGGGGGTTAGATGTGATACTTTGATACATTCGTATGATCTGTGACAGTCAAACCAGGGCTGCTGAGACATCCATGATTTCAAACATTGGGAATGTGTCAGTTCTTTTTCTCCAGCTATTTTGAGCTATACAACCAACACATTATGGTTAACTATAGTTGCCCTACTATACGATCGAACACCAGACCAGATTCTTTCAGTCTAACTAAATTTTCAGTCTAACCCACTAACCTCTCTTTGTCTCAATCCCCATCTACTGTTCTAGGCTCTGGTAACAACCAGTCAACTCTCTATCAAATGAAATCTACTTTTTTAGCTTCCAAATTTAAGTTAGAACACATGGTAATTTGTCTTCCTGTGCCTGGCTTATTTCACTTAATAGAATGACTTCCAGTTCCATCCATGTTGCAAGTGATAGTATTTCATTCTTTTTTATGCAATAATACTGCATTGTGTATATATGCACAAGATTTTCCATAACTATTCATTCATTGGTAGACACATAGATTGATTCCATAATTTGGCTATTGTGAATAGTGCTGCAATAAACATTTGGGTGTAGATATCTCTTTGATTATACTGGCTTTTGTTCTTTTGGATATATATACCCAGCAGTGGGATTGCTGAATCATATGGTAGTTCTATTTATTTATTTATAATTTCAGTGTAATACAAAGGTACAAATGATTAGGTTACATTACTTGCATTTGTTAAAATCTGAGTTGTAGTTGTAGCCTTTACCCAGGAGGTGTGCTATATCCTTTTAGGTAATGCCCCTTAGGTGAGAGCCTGGCAATCTCCTCTCCCCACACACATTTGATTTTAACTGTGTTTTTCTCTCTTGTGGGTGTGTAGTTGTTCATCTACTGGTTTCATATTAGTATTGAGTACCTTGGACAGTTGCTTTTCCATTCTTGTGATACTTTACTAAGAAGAATGTTCAACTCCACCAAAATACAAAATGATGTTAAAAAAAATGACGTAGAGTCTCTATCATTTTTTATGGCTGAATAGTATTCCCTGGTATACATATGCCATAGTTTATTAATCTAGTCATGTGTTTATCAGCACTTGGGTTGATTCCACATCTTGGCGATTGTGAATTGAGCTCCAATAACGATAAACATTCTAATGTAAATGTTTACCATTTTATATGGTAAAATGATTTTTTTTCTTCTGGGTAGATACCTAGTAATGGGATTGTGGGATCAAATGGAAAGTCTACTTTTAACTCTCAGAGGATTCTCCATACTTCTTCCCAAAGAGGCTGTATTAGTTTGCAGTCCCACCTACACTGTGAAGTGTTCCCTTCTCTCCACACCCTTGCAGCATCTGCAGTATTGGGACTTTGTGATGTGGACTATTCTCACTGGGTTAGGTGATATCTCAAGGTAGTTTTGATTTGCATTTCTCTGATGGTTAGGGATGATGAGCATTTTTTCATGTGTTTGTTGGCCATTTATCTGTCTTCTTTGGAGAAGATTCTGTTCATGTCTTTACTTTTTTCTGGAACCTCAGCTATTGCATGTCTGGGAAAGACTTATCTTTCCTTCATATTTGAAAGAAAGCTTTCTGGGAACAGTATTTTCAATTGGCAGGTTTTTCTTTTCCATCAGGTTTTTGAATGTGTTGTTTTGTCCCTTCTGGCCTGTGTGGTTTCCACTGATAGGTCTGTTGCCAGAGAAATCAGAGTTCCTTAATATGTTATTGGGTACTTTTTTTGTTGCTGCTTTTAGGATGCTTTCTTTTTCCTTGACCTTTGATTATTATGGTTTGGTTATCATGTACTTTGGGGAGCCTTCTTTGTATTGAATCTGTTTTAGTGATCTCTGACCTCCCTATACCTGAATACTATTTATATCTTTATGTTTGGAAAGTTTTTCTGTTGTTATTTCTTTGAATAAGCTTTCTATCCTTTTTTGTTTTTCAACTCTCTTGGGCACCAGTGCCTCTTAGATTTGCTCTTTTGAGATGATTCTTTTTTTTTTTTTTGAGACAAAGTCTCATTATGTCACCCTCAATAGAGTGCCGTAGCTTTACAGCTCACAGCAAACCTCAAACTCTTGGGCTTAAGGTATTCTCTTGCCTCCGCCTCTCAAGTAGCTAGGACTACAGGTTTCACCACAATGCCCGGTCATTTTTTGGTTGCAGTTGTCGTTGTTTTAGCTGGTCAGTTGTCATTGTTGTTTTAGCTGGACTGGGCCAGATTCAAACCTGCCAGCCTTGGTGTATGTGGCTGGAGCCCTAACCACTGTGCTACAGTCGCCGAGCCTTTTGAGGTGATTCTTTATATCCTGTAGGTATTCTTTATTCCTTTCCATTTTTTCTCCTCTGACTACAAGGGTGGCTATAAAGTTCATGTGCAATTTAAAATAGACAATTAGCTAGCCTGTCTGCTAATTAATTTTTTTCTTCTGTTTGATCTATTCTGCTGTTGAGAGCCTCTAATACATTTTTTCAGTTCAGCAAATTTATTACTCAGTTCTCGGATTTCTGGGCTTTTTTTATTACTTCAGTCTCTTTGTTAAATTTCTCTGATAAATTTTCTAATTGATATTTTGTGTTATTTTGTAGTTAGCTGAGTTTCTTTGTAACTGCTATTTTTGATTTCTTTATCTGAGAGCTCACACACTGCTATCTCATTAGGGTCCATCACTGACTCCTTGGTTGTCTGTTTGAGGAGCTTGTGGTTCTCTGCTTGCTGTTGTTTCTTGCGCATGTCTGTTTGTGGCTGTGCATTTGAAGGATTAGCTATTTATTCTCCTTTTTGCTCTCTGGCTTGTTTTGGTCTTTCTGAAGTGTGTTTGCTGACAGGTTCTTTTCAGTTGCACGTTGAATCCCCTCAATCTCAGATCACCGCCTCCTTTTTGGCACTAGTTGGCGCTTTAAGTCTAGCTTTGCTTCAGCCGTCACTAATGTTCCATGCACTGCCTATCCCGAGCGTGGTCCCACCTTGGGACTCACCTTTGCTGTGTGAGAAGTCTGACTGGTTTCATGCCCAGAAGACCTGTGAAGCGTACTTCCAACAGTGTGGTGCTTCCCATTAGCCACTCTGATTTGGTGTCCCCTTTGGCTGAGATAAAGAGTAGAGCTTTGCAGGCCAATGTGGCTAGTTCTGCCTCCCGTCTTTGTGTTGATGTAATTCATTTATCAGATAATCAAATTGTAACTATTTCCTCTCAGTTTGTGGCTTATCTTTTCATTCTCTTAACAAAGTCTTTTGGGGGGATGGAAGTTTTTTATTTTGATAAAGTCCAATCAACTGTTTTGTTCTTTCTTTTGTTTTGTTTTGTTTTGTTGAGACACTCTCACTCAGTCACCCTGGGTAGAGTGATCCTCTTACTGTAGCCTCCTAAGTAGCTGGGAGTACAGGCATCATAGCAGATTTTTATTTTTAGTAGAGATAGGATCTTGCTCTTTCTCAGGCTGATGTCAAACTCCTGAGCTCAACCAATATACCTGCCTTGGCCTTCCACAGTGCTAGGATTATAGGTATGAGTCACTGCACTTGGCCTACCAGTTTGTTCTTTTATGTGTGTGCTTTTGGTGTCTTAGAAATATTCGCCCCAACCCAGTGTTATCTTTGAGACATGTTTGTAGTTTTAAGCTTTACATTTATATCTGTGATCCATTTTAAGTTAACTTCCGTATATAATATACTTAATGCCTTTTTAGTAGATAAAAAATGGCTCATTATAAATTCTTTTCTCATTACCTGGGGAAGTTGTTGAGAATACTTGAAAATAATAAAATAATAGACTTATTTTAAAATGCCTTGGGCATTTTAATAAGTCAGACTGGTATACCCATACTAATTAGTATAAATTAATGAATTAAAATAAAGGATGCAATAATTTAAGCTATATGGCTTTTCTTTTCTTTTTTTTTGAGACAGAGCCTCAAGCTGTCACCCTGGGTAGAGTGCTGTGGCATCACAGCTCACAGCAACCTCCAACTCCTGGGCTCAAGTGAGTCTCCTGCCTCCGCTTCCCAAGTAGGTGCGACTACAGGCGCCTGCCACAGTGCCCGGCTATTTTTTTTTGGTTGCATCCATCCTTGTTGTTTAGTGGGCCCGGGCTGGATTCCAACCCACCAGCTCAGATGTATGTGGCTGGCGCCTTAGCTGCTTGAGCCACGGGCACCAAGCCCTATATGGCTTTTCATATAAGAATATTTTGAACAGCACTCATGTCTATGAATCTCTGAACAATGAGAAGAACATCAGTCTGGAAGTGATGAGATGTGCTTTTCTTCCAGACTACTTGTGCGGACTGTGCCACATGCTATGATAAATTGTATACTCTCTCTCAGCCTCAGTTTCTACAGCTGTAAGGCACAGAAGATAGATGAGTTTTTAAGTTCATAGCAGGTAGGCCAGTGTTTTTCAAACCCCCCCCCCCTTTTTTTTTGCAGTTTTTGGCAAGGGCTGGGTTGGAACCCGCCACCTCTAGCATATGGGGTGGTGCCCTACTCCTTTGAGCCACAGGCACCACCCCAACCTTTTTTTTTTTTTTTTTAAATCTCACGGCATATTTGAACCTATAGTTAAACTTCCTCGGTACACTTAAATTATGTTGATTAAAAAAAGAGTAAAAAACTGAATATACTTACTGTGCCCTGAAGTTCTTTTGACAATTTATTTATTTATTTATTTATTTTGAGACAGAGTCTCACTTGGTCACCCTTGGTAGACATCTTAGCTTACAGCAAGCTCAAACTCTTGGGTTCAAGTGATTCTCTTGCCTCTGCCTCCTAGGTAGCTGGGACTACAGGTGCCCGCCACAGCGTTTTGCTATTTTTCAGAGATGAGTTCTCTCTCTCGCTCGGGTTAGTCATGAGCTCAGGCAATCCACCTGCCTCAGCCTCCCAAGTCCTGGTATTATAGGCTTGAGCCACTGCACCTGGCTTTGAAAATAGTTTAATTAATGATCTTTAAAAGTTTTTGCAGTACATCTAAGATCTTCTCACAGCCCACTGGTTGAAAATCCCTGATGTAGACCTTGGAGCACTAGATTTGGGGGCAGATTCTTAGGGGACTGCATTTCCATGTTCCTATGCATAATTGGCTAGATTGGTTAAAATGTTCCTCATCTGTATGTGTCTCATTCTTCAAGCATTGCTGATGGCGTTTTGTTGGAAAAAGTACAAATTGACTTAAAAGTACTCTTGACTTCCTATTAATGATGTATCATTTAAGCATTGTTGTAAAGAAAGAGTGTAACAATGCACCTGCTGTCTGATTAGGACATGCTGTAAGCTTCAACTTACTAGTGAAATGTATTCTTACTCATTTTAACTGGGGAAGCTTCAGCTAGAATAGGTGATATCCTACTATGGTTCTTCTAAGCTTGGAGGTTTTTTTTTTTTTTTTTTTTTTCAGACAGAGCCTCAGTCTGTCACCCAGACTAGAGTGCCACAGCAACCTCAAACTCTTGGACTCAAGTGATCCTTTTGCTTCAGGCTCTCTAGTAGCTGGGACTATAGGTACCTTCTACCACACCCAGCTAGTTTTTCTATTTTTAGTAGAGATAGAGTCTCTTTCTTGCTCAGGCTAGTCTCGAACTCCTGAGCTTAAGAAATCCACCTTTCTTGGCCTTTCAGAATCCTAGGATTACAGGCCCAGCCTAAGCTTTGAGATTTACTAAGGCCTTGATGTAACACATTGTTCGGCACTTGTGGTTAGTGGCAGTTTCACTGGCACTGAGATGCAAGTTTGCTCAGATGGCTCCAAGCCCAAGAAGGCTTAATGGTTTGACTGTGCTCCCAGGCCTTGACAGTGGTCCTTACCCTGCTGCATCAAGCTGCTGGTGGCTCAGAAGGGGTAGGGTGGTAAATAGAATGGTGAAATATATCTGTAGCTCAGATCCTTCTGAAGGCATAGAGCCAGAGTAGATGTATGGTCATCCTATGTTATGTGTTAATCCTGAAACCTTTAGGATATGCAAGTTATTTAGGGCAAAAAGAAGTATCCTTACGAGAACTGTTATGTGGTCGAAATGCCTGTTTGCAGTAACAGCAGCACCTCTACACACCCACAAATGCACACACACAAACACAATCACCTCATAAGTGGCATTTACAAATTGCTTGGTTTCTTAACTTGGAGTATTTTAATGTAACTGATTTGCTTTGCAAGCCTATGAATATAATTTTATGCACTGGCAATATGTGTTCTGAAATGAAGTTCATACATTTCCCCATAGCCTTAAAAAACAAAGAATTTCTGTGAGTGTTCGCAGCTATCCCTTAGCTTACCTGCCCTTATTTGGCAAGTCTCCAAACTTAGTAAGTATTGCTGGTGGCCCAGGCAGCTAGTGTCATTGTCAGAGAATGATGGCTTCACTGGGAAGGGATGCAATGGTTACTAAGGAAGCTGCCTGCCATGACCTCAGGTTTCCCTGCTTACCCAGGGTGCTGGGCAAAGGGAGAAGAGGAAAAACCTGTCAGTGGCAGGCAGATGGAGACCCAGTTACATAATATGTGATATGGGAATGTGGAGCTTGCAGGCAAATGGTTTGGGGTACATTAGAGACGGCCCTGTCCCCTCCCCCACACCGTGGGCAGCAAGGTGAATCTCCATTTCCTACCTTCATCCTCCCCATCCGCATCTCCAGCAGTTAGTAAGCTGGTGTCAGGCCACGGGCAGCCTGATTATTTGGCTGACTCTAATGCCCTCTTCTCCCCATTTGTGGAGCCAGATGTGTTTGAAAACCTCTAGGGCTGAGGTGTTTCTGAGGGTGTTGAGCCGGGGTGGAGGACATTGACTCACTCCCTTCTGTGGAGAGTCCTCCTCTCCTCACAGCCTGGTCAGGGCCAGCACTTTGGGTGCCTTTGCTGCATCGCTGTATGTGTCTTTTGTGGCCTTTATTATGATGTGTGAAAATCACTTGTGCCTGTCTTTCCAGGGTGACAGTTTCTAAAGGGTAGGAGTAGGTGTCTTACGTTTGTGTCACAAGGCAGGCGTGGCTAAAGAAGATTAAAAAACGACCTGATTGAATGAGAGATACTGAATCTAATGGGATGTCCTCTTCTAAAGTGAGTTTTCCTGTGGCCTGTCATCTTGCTTGTCAGCGTACAAGTGGGAAGGTTCTCCCAGCTTAGTTCCTGCTGGTGAATGACACACTAAGATTCCTGTTGCCACAGAGTGTTCCGTAGTGAACACTCACCACTTTTTCATTCCCTTTGTAGAGGACGCTTAGGTTGCTTTAGCTCCCTACTTACTCCAAGACAAAAATAAACCAGACCAACAACAGCAAAAGTGTGCTGGTGAGCATCCGAGTATATGTCTCTTTATGAACCTGGTTAGGAATTTCCCTGGATGTGCAGATGGGAGGAATTGCAGAGTCTGGGGGAGGGTGTGTATTTAATGTCACAAAATGCTAACAGATGGCCGACCACAGTGGCCATTCTGCTTTTACAGTCCCAGAAGCTGTGTGTGAGAAGGTTCTTCTTCAAAAGGAAGGAATTTAAAGGCAAGTATGTTAGAAAATAATTTCTGTGCTTCACTTCCTTTAAGTTGATAGTCTAGTGATTAGCATATGTGTTAGAATATCACATCAGGGACCTATGTGCTAAATACGTACTTATGAACTTGAACTATCTTTCAGAAAATTCCTTAAAACCACAGGATTTAAGTGTCGTACACACTTGAAACTTGAAGACTATCCCGATGCTAGGATGTCAGCGGTGGCTGTTGACTACTTGTGTTTGAAACATTTTATTCTCCTTTGGTTAGAGTTAGTGTCCACAGTGGTAGGGGAGCTCTTCTTGCCCAACCCAACCCGTTTGATGAGCCACAGTCTTGGTGCTGTTCTCACTGCCCAGCATTCAGGTTTGATGCATGGCTGGGAAGTTCTCAGCCTAAATTATTTCCATTATTTCCCAAGTCTCAGTCCATTAACCAACTTGGTCAAAAGGCCAGAAAGAGAAATGGCATTCTCAAAATATTATTAGCATTTTGCGGTGAATGCTAACTACTGTACATTTACAGCTGATTAAGTTTTGCTCTCTCTGTTTTATTATGGATTATGACAGGGATTTGGAGACTTGAGTTCTGTTAAATAATAAATAGAACTAGCAAGGTCATTTTCTACCTGACCAAAGGAAAACTTCCCAGCAAGAAGACATGAATTAAGAAACAGTTTAAGTGTCTCGGGGGGTGGGGAGGAGATTCAAGTTTTTCAGAGCTGCTCAAGCAGATATTTGCAATAAAATGTGAATATTACCAATTACTTATTACTGGGAATATGTTTTTCTCCACCAAAATTGTGCTTAAGGTCCGGTTTGAAGCAGAGGTCTCAAAGTGGTGGCCGACAGGCCATCTAGACCTATAAACATGTTTAGTTTGGCTCAGATCATGTTATTTGGAAACTATTTTTTTGAAGTGGTTGCATTATTTGAAAATCACAGGAGTTCACATAAAAATCCAGATTTAGGGTAATATCGCATTTTTATTTGTTTTGCAATAATTTGTTGCAGCTGACTGCTGGCTGCCCCCTCCCCCTAGATGGGGTATCTCTGGTTCCTTCTCTGTGTTACCACCAGAGCTTCCTCCTTTTTCTGTGTTGGCTCACTCGGGCAGATATAGGCAAATGAGCATGAGAACTTTGACTCACATGTTCCAGAATGAAGATAATAACTAGAAGATTTTATCGCTAGTTTCAAGTGTCTTCATTACAGTAGTTAAGAGTTTGGGTCCTGAAAATAAAATTGGGGCCCTGAGATCAAGTGCTGGTTCTGCCCTGACTAGCTGTGTAACCTTATGCAGATAACCTAACCTCTCTTAACACCGATTTCTTCTGTTGAATGGGGACAACAGTTGTATCTACCTCATATGGTAGATGTGAGAATGCCATTTGCATCTATGTGGATGTGTATCCATTAAAAACATACGTGGCTCACTTAGGAGAAAAACTTAAGTCTATTCAAATTGGGGGGAGGAGGAATAGAGGAGGGGGAAGAGGAAGAGGGGATCGGGATGCTCCCACTGAATGAGCACAAGGTAGGGGTATATGGCACACCTTTTGGGTGCAGGACACAACTACAAGAGGGATTCTACCTAACAAATCCAAAAATTGTAACCTGGTTGGTTGAACCTCACAATAACCTGAAATGAAAAACACCAAACAAGCATCCTTGAACACATACACCACTTAGAGTAGTTCCTAGTACATGCTAATCCATCAAATAGTTTTGTATTTGGTTATAAGAATTTTTCAGGCCAGGTGGCTCCATTTGTAATTTTAGCACTCTGGGAGGTTGAGGCAGGTGCATTGCCTGAGCTTAGGAATTCAAGACCAACCTGAACAAGAGTGAGACCCCATCTCTATTAAAGTAGAAAAACTGGCTTCATTGCCTCTTTACCTACTTATCCTGGCAGTAGAGGCCCATTCACTGTTTGTGGTGAACGTATCTTGCTCTGTAAGCCTGTATCTTGCTTTTACTCTGTAAACCTACTATTTTTTCCTTGGTAAAGTTTATATCATGCTTGCCTTAAAAAAATAGAAAAAAATAGCTGGGCGTAGTGGCAGGTTTCTGTAATCCTAGCTACTTGGGAGGCTGAGGCAAGAGGACAGTTTGAGCCCAAGAGTTTGAGGTTGCTGTGAGTTATGATCATGCCATGCACTCTACCCAGAATGATAGAGTGAGACTCTGTCAAAAAACCAAATAATTGTTCAGTTGTTCAAGAAAGAAAACTTAGTAGTTAGCTAAAAGCATAGTTTCTCATTTTTATCAGCTGAGAAAGGCAGGAAGTAATGTTTTGTTTCACAGATGTTCATTGAAATGGCAGGTACAATGTGTTATCAGTCCTCACTGTAGTGTTACTAACTACGAAAAGGAAGCTGTGAAAGCTGAAGGGTTACCATCCTGTGCTCGAGATCTTTCACAGCAGTGAGACTTGAGGTGCATTACAAGGGACACCAAGCATTTCCATGAGCATTTTGCTCATAAGTGAGCCTTGTTTCTTACACACGAATCAGATGACTTAAAGTGGTGTTGTCTGATCCACCTGGGGAGCTGGCAGTACTGCCTTACTGATTACTGAAGAGAGCAGGGTCCCACAGCCCACAGAGGGGAGGAACAGCTGGGTCACTCAGGGACGGTGTCTCATGGTGCTGTGTGATAAGCAGATGGAGAATCAGAAATCAGATTTAAATTCCTGGATGATGGGAAGAGATGGAGATCAGCCGGTCTGCTCTGGGCATTACATCCTCTCTTAACTAGAATCAGAGCTTAATATATTGCATTTCTGCAGCTTATATGGCTTTCCCACACCCCTTTTCTTTCTTTCTTCTTCTTTTTTTTAATGATATTGGTTTCTAAAGCTATTTAACAACCAAAAAAGCATTCTATATATATATATATTTTTGAGACAGAGTCTCACTTTGTTGCCCCCATAGAGTGCCCTGGGGTTATAACTCATAGCAACCTCTAAACTCTTGGGCTCATAAGGTTCTCTTACCTCAGCCTCCAGAGTAGCTGGGACTACAGGAGCCTGCCACAATGCCCGGCTATTTTTAAGAGATGGGGCTTCACTCCAGCTCAGGCTAACCTCGAACTCGTGAGCTCAGGCAATCTGCCCACTTTGGCTTCCCAAAGTGCTATGATTATAGGCATCTTCATCTCAGAAGCTGTACCACTTAAAGAAAATTATTAACATTTAACTATGGTATATATCTATGCATTTATGTTCCACAATATCATTTATTTTTAGGTAATGATAAGTTAGTAAAAAATCACCAGTTTTGAAAAACTGATTTTAATTTCAATGATTTGAAATTGTTTTGATGGTTATTAAGAGTATTTTCTGGGTGACTAAAGGTTGCCCTCTTTTGGTCTTCATTACCTAACATGTAACATTATTTCCTATTTATCATTTTTCAAATTAACTTCATACTTTAGGGTACAGGCATTGGTTTTCTGTTTCTAGTTTTCCATGGATGTTTCATGTACTTAATGAATCAACAAGCCATGATATTCCTCAATTAAGAAGAACTATTATTAGCTTGGTGCCTGTAGCACAATGGTTACGGTGCCAGCCACATGCACTGAGCCAGCCATATGACAACTACAACAAGAAAATAACCAGGTGTTGTGGCGGGCGCCTGTAGTCCCAGCTACTCTGGAGGCTGAGGCAAGAGAATCGCTTAAGCCCAAGAGTTGGAGGTTGTGAGCTGTGATGCCAAGACACTTTACTGAGGGCAATATAGTGAGACTCTGTCTCAAAAAAAAGAAGAAATATTGTTCTTTAAATGTGCCCAGCTATTTACCATATGTGCCACTCATATAGCTTTGTGTTTTTGGAAATGACTATATGGCAACATTTTGACAGTTTGCACAATTGGGAGAAATCTTTCATTGCCATTATGAAAGGAAATCTGATTGCCACATTTTGCACATATAATGATAACAAGAATGCTCAGGAAATTTAAGTTTCATCTCAAAGGCATGTTATTAGCATGGTGGTTTAATTAGTATTAATTATTATGCCATTATTAACAGGCACTGGACAAAATCTTCTACCCCATGTGTTATACCATTTGATTTCATCCTCAAGCCTGGATCTCTGTTCTGTTATCTTCTCATGGTTGTACTGAGGCCCAGATCCATTCTGTAACTCTCCCCTGGTCCCTCAGTCAGCAGGTGGTGTAGCTGAGGGTCCAGGTGCACTCGTGTTCTTCTAGAACCTACATCCTTCCACCACAGGGCTTCACCAGTGACACATTTTATTTCTGTGTTGGGGCTCCCACACACATCTCTGTGAGTATGAGTGAGTATAATAATTGCTATCATTTCATCCATATGAGTACAGAAACTATGACCCGAGTTCAATGACTTTCCATTTAATATTAGCACTGAAAGTGGAAGTGGAACCTCTAATGTCTGTTTTTCTAGTTAAGGGTTCATGCCTAAATACCACTTTTATAGAGATAATTTAGAGGTCATGTGAAGGTTATTATTAGATATGGAGCTTACAAAAGTTACCCTAGGAGACTGTTTAATGTGTTGAAAGTACAGGTTAAGTAACTATAGGTCAAGAAAAGTTTCTGTAAGACTGCAGAAGTCTTTTCAGGAGGAAATAGGTAAGATGTTTGGGAATATAACCTTTGGGGAGTGATGTTGGATAAGGCAAACTCAGTGGCTGTCTTATTCTTTTGTGCCATATTAGAGGTGGAAGCTCAGAATGATCCTCCTATTTTTATTAATGAATAAATGACACAAACAATATAGCATTAGAGAAACAGATAAACCTGCCTCAGACGTCCCAGTCTTCTCCCACCTGTTCCTACCCATTTCCTCCTCAGGGGTAACTGTTGCTCTCAGCTGGGTGTGATAAACAGTCAGAAGCGTCTTTCAACTGATAGCTTCCCCAAAGAAGCATATTTTTTCTCTTATGACAAGGAGTTGCAGGGATGGGTAGTCCAGAACTATTAAAATAATTCAAAGACCCACACTCCAACTCCCTCTCTGCATTCTTGTTGGGACTTTGGTTCTCGTGGTGGGAGAATGACTGCTCTAGTTCTAAATATCGTGTCTACATTTCAGGAAAAATAAAAGGCAGGAAAAGAGCAAAGGGAAACATTCCTGGCAAGTGAGTCTGACCCTTTTTGTCAGGGCAGCAGTAGTTTCCTGGAAGCCCTGTCTGGTGAAATCTACTCACATTCACTGGCTAGAACAGGATCACGTGACCACTCTGGACGCTCATTTTTCCGATCTAAAAGAGGAAGGGGAGAAGGGATGTTGGGTTGGCATTTACTGTGTCTGTTTATCCACTTGATCTTTTTCAATGAATTTATGTACACATAGAAATCCCTCTGCCTTTTAACATAAAAAAGGGCTACTCTAGATATTGTCTTGCAACTTACTTTTTCTTACTTATCAGCTGCCTTTGGGATTCTATTCTATGTCAGTGCTGGTGTATCAGTTTTATTCTTAGCTGTTTCCTGCTATTCCATATAGTGTATTCATGGTAGTGAGCTGAACCCTTCTGATCTTGATGGACATTTAGGTTGTGCTAAATTTTACTATTACATAGAATGTTTGAATTTTTGTAACAGTTGTGTAGTTAAGTGAAAAGTTCACTTTCAGAGGCATTTTATGTTCTACATTAGAAATTTATTGGGCTTCATTATAGAAGTCATTTTTCTCCCCATTATGTATTATAATAAATGCAAGAATAAACCCAGCACTTATTATATACCCAAACTTTGTTGATTTTAACCATTTTGCATAGAAGTCAACAATCTAGATTCTATTATACTGTCTCAGTTTATTTTTGTAACTTAGAAGCTATGGAACATAACTGAACTCTAGCTTCAGCTGCTTTAGAAACACTCAGCTTGAGTTGTGTAGTAGCACTCAGCATTGTTCTGTTGAGACTTACGTTATTTTTATTTCTTTTTTAGTTTTCATATAGTCCTTTCTTACCATTGTTAATGTTCTGGCACCTATGAATTCCATTATTTCCTATTGTGAATTTTTATTCTGCTGTTTATTTTCTTCTGTTTTTCAAGAGTCAGTTCCATTAGCTTACGGTTGGTTGAAAGTGGACTTCTGTGAAAATGGAACTGTTATTAAGCTTTTTTTGGAAAATTGGTTAGGAAAAGAAACAAATCAAAAAACCTGCAAAACATGAAACCAGAGAGAAAAACATATCAGGGGATACTGGATGATTTTTTAAAAAACACTGAGCCGAGCCATTCATCCAATTAGTAAGCCTTTAATCACAAGTTTGTTCTTTACTCCACGTGAACTGAATGAGATTCCAAGAATCCTAAGATGGGGTGCTTGTCCCCAAGGAGCTCAGAGAACTCACAGAAGCAATTGGTGAGCCTTCAGCACTTCGGGCGATGAGTGAAAATCTGTGTGGATCTAGTATAATGTCCACATGGGAGACCATGTCCTCTCTCCCTGCTCAGAACCCTCTTCTGGCTTCCCGTGGTCCTCGGAATAAAGCCTGTAGTCATTGCCATGACCTCTAAGTTGCTGTTTGACCTGGGCCCTGGACACATCCCTGCTAGCATCCCTGCCATTCTCCTCTTGTCCACTTTGTTCTGGCCACACTGCCTTGTTGCTGCTTTTCAGAGAACATTCTGGTTTCAGGCCTGTGTTACCTCTGCCTGGAAACTTCTTCTGTGGTCAAGACCAGCCTATAAATGTCATCTGTTCAGGTGTTTCCTCTCCTGCCATATCACTCTATCTCTCATCTCCTACTTTATAACTGTTTAGAGTACTTATATGACATCCTGTTATAATTTTATTTTTCTGCTGTTCTCAGGAAAAGTGAGAATTTCCCCCTTGCTTGGCACATAGTAAATGCTCAGCAAATATTTACTAAATCAGTGAGTGAGTTCTGAAATATGAAACAGGCATTGTGCTCTGTTTATTTCTTGGTGTCCTGATCCTGGGAGTACACTGAGCAACAGTAATAACAAGAACAACTGATCTGATGTTGATCGAGACTTGCTGTGCTCTAGGTCTGTTCCAAGTATTTATTGGAAAGGCTTTGAGGTAGGTCCTGCTATCATCTCTATGTATACAGATGAGGAAACTGAAGCATGGCATTTGAGCAGCTAATGCAAAATCATGTGGATAGTAAGTAGCAGGTCCAGAGTGCCTCGGTCTTCAATGCTCTTTACCACATTCTTGTATTGTCTTTGCCTCTAGTAGGCATTCAGTAACTATTTATTGCATTGACCTGAATAATTTATATAGGGAGATAGCACAGAAAACAGATGGTAAGAGGCCAGAATGAAATGTAGAGTACTACTAATGACGTTGAACGAATGAGAAGTAGGTTAGGAATTAGCAAAGAGAGTGATCCAGGAAAAGTGGAGGCCCATCTCCTTCTCCTTCCCAGCTCCACCTCAAGGGAGAGATGAGACTACCTGGTTTTTAGGAACAAGTCTCTTTTAATAGGCAGAGAAGGGGAAAGGTGGGTATCCCAGGGAGAATTAATAATAAATGATAAATCATACATTTAAAATATTAATTAAAATAGATTTTTGAAGGTATGGGAAGGAAGATGACATTACAAAGTTGGACTTTAGTGGATTGGCAGAAGGAAAAATGTTCTCCCCCCCTTTAACTGTAGAATAGATAATAAAAACAATTAAGACTAAATATAAACATTGTGACATGCCAACTTTATATCTATTTCACATCATAAAGTGTAATTTGCTTATTCAGAAATCACTTTGCTTCATACTTTATTACCACGTTCTTGCAAAACAGTCATATGAATCACAATTAAACTTTTGCATATCTTCTTTTAAGAATAAGAACTTTCAGTTTTCCTGAGAAAGCAGAAGAATTTATTAAGGAGGAATTATTTCAGAGCACTACTGGGAAACACATAGGACTTTTAGCTCTAAAAGGATTAACTCGTCTGATCTTGAATATTAGATGAGGTAGATTTTTCTTTTCCTTTTTTCCCAATATATACCTGAACCTAGGGTCTCTGTCTCACTGGTTTGCTTTCTTTTTAGTAGGTGACAATACTAAGGTAAAGGTAACATAATAATATTTGGGAATTTCAATAACTATAAGGATGTAGGGCCAATAAATCCAAAGAGAAATTGATTATGGGTGTGTATTGACTTTTATGCTGAAGCTGAATGTTGGCAAGTTCAATTCAAAACTTTTAATTGGCATTTTGGGAGGCCTAGATAGTGACACCCCCAGCCTAAGTTCCCCACTCCTTGAACTGGTTGAGAGTGAGTCATGCAAGTGGAGGTGAGAATGTCACCTTGGGCACTTTTGAGCCGGGCTGGAGAATGTGCCTTTTGGTTGTAGCCAAGTAGGCTGCTAATGCTTCTCTCTGGAGTTACATAGATTTTATACCAGTCACTGGCAGAGCCAGACACCCAGGAGTAGCTCCCACTTGCCTCAGAAGAGATCAAAGATGAGGGTCCTGTGGGAATCTAAGCCCCAAACAGGTGGGAGGCAGCTGGACTCAGTTTATCCTCTAAATTCACTAATTCCATGAGTCACTCCTCTTCTGAAGCATGGTCCCTCCTAATGTAAATGGCATGAAAGAACCATCTCCTTTGTAACTGGCCCTGCTGGTCTCCCTTTTTCTGTGTTGGCATCATTTGGTCCAGAGGCTCAAGAGCCAGTGCAGACTCTACATTTCTTTTCATCTTCTTCACAAATCAGGTGTTAAGGCTTCAAGTAGGGATCTCAAAGAATGTCTTTGGACACTCCCATCATGATCACCAAGGAGCTGTGTGAACCCAGGAGCATTTCCAGAAGTTCTCCTGGTCATCCGAGACATGCTGATCTTTGCTTGTCCTATAGATGCCTGTCCTATAGATCTGTTTCAGTAGTATCTCTGGAATCTGTTTCCTTCCATTTCTGTTGCCACCATCCCAGGGTACAGCTCCATTTACCCATATCCTAATTTATTCCCCTCTCTGGTCTAGCCCTCCTTTGATCTTTTCCACCTACTATAACCATGTCAGTGAGTTTTGAAATCAGTTAACCTTATTTGTAATCCTATTAGCTACTAGATATTGGAAAATTCTACAAACAATGACTGGGAGAGTTTACATATCCATAAACCTGGGATGATAACATTTGCCTCGCTAGAATATAAAATCTTTGTTTTCCTTAGGGAGGACTTTTGTGGCTAAAGCACCATCCTCCTCCTGCCTACTTTCTGTGGGCATTGTGCTCTGTCCTTCATAATCTTTAGCATAATTGGGACTTATCATGTATATTTTTATTTTACTAGTTGTCTGTCTAGTCCCTCAATAAGACTTATATTCCATGGCAGTAGGGACTGTGGGTTTTTTAAAAAAGATTATTCTAGATTCTGGGAAGATGGCCAACTGGTAGCAACCCTTGTCAGAGGCTCCTGAGCAGAGGAAGAAAAACTGGATGGAACCAGACTCTACGAAGCCAAAGATGGGGAGCTGAGCCAAGAAAGAAGTTCAGCAAGCTGTAACCACAAGGAAGAGCATCCAAGAAAACAAATCCTATTGACTAGAGAATGGGAGACCTCTCCCCCAAGCAGGAGGCTTGCCTCAGCCTCTCTGTAAATGAGCAGAGAACAAAAGACCTCTCATTTTACCTTGCTGGAGAGAGCCACTAAAGTCCAGGTCTCTTTCTCCAGGGAGGTCCCACTTAGGAACCTAGACACTCCATGCCACGCATAAAATTGAAAAGATATTTTTCCCCACAAGTCCAAACTCCCAGTTCACCCTCTCCCTCTTGCATGGTGGTCTGAAGCTCTGCCCCCAGCAGAGCACAGAGTATTTGGTTTTTTTCCTGAGAGACCTGGGCATAATGTGAACCGCCAACCATGAGGATAGAATCTGTGACTAACTGGGAAGAAAGAGGGTGTGGGAAGAAAGGGACACTCAGTGGGAGGAGTGTCACCAGTTTCCTGGTTATGACTATGCCCGGCCAGTGGTAGTGTTGACCCTTGGTTTGGGGTGTGTCTGGCAGGACAGGGTGCAGATCCCCCGGGTCTGACAGCACCTACAGCAGGAGAGTGGTTGCCCCATGTGGACTGAGTTTGGCAGACAAGGCTGGTCCCTGCTGGGCCTGCAAGCAGAGGCTTAATACCTATGGACTGCAACCTGAGAGCAAGGGTGTGGTCTCCTGATTTCAACAGAACCCTTGAGCAGTGGCTTACTGGATGTGAACCAAGCCCTGAGAGCTAGGGCATACTCTACTGCCTCCAGTGGGGCTGGTGAACAGAGCCTTACCAGGTGAGGACTGAGACCTGTGGGTGGAGTGTGGTGCCCTGACTCTAACAGAGCATGTGAACAGAGGCTAGCCAGGCAGTGGACTGAGATTGGCAGGTGCAGCATGGTCCCCTGACTCCAACTGGTCTAGCAAGCAGAGACTAGCTGTGTGTGGACTGAGACCAAAGGGCAGACCCAGTGCCCTGACTCCAACAGAGGCTGCAAACAGAGGCTTGCCAGGCAGTGGACTGAGACTGGCAAGAGGGGGCATGCTCCCCTGACTCCAACTGGTTTGGCAGGCACTACTCCGGACCCTACTCCAGAGGCTAGCTGTGTGTGGACTGAGACTGGTAGGCTGGGGTGTTATCCCTGGCTCCAGCTGGGCCTGTGAGCAGAGAAGCTAACAATAGTGCAGACTGAGTCTGGCAGGTGGGAGTGTGGATCCCTGGCTCTAATTGTGCTTTGAATCCTTTTGTTTTCAATTGTCCTTGAATCCCTCTCTGTTGGGCAGGTTTTGTACTGCCAGAGACAATTTGGTTGGAACCCATGTCTGGGGCTGTCTACTCTGAGACATTCTGAGGTTGACCTTTGAAGTTCTGTAGTAGAAAAGAACTGAAGGGTGGGGGCTGGGTGCCACAGCTGTTTGTATCTCTTCACAGTTGAGATTTAAATCTAATAGGGTGGTTTCTTAGGATAGGGTAGAGGTTGGTTGATATCAAAACAGAGCTATCCTGCATTATCTCACCAAGTAGGTCCCCAGAGTCTCCAGCCAAAACTCCGAAAGAGGCCTTTTTAAGGTTGTAGGAGATAAGCCACAATTACAAAGGCTAGGGCTTTGGTAAGGGGCTATCTCTACTACCTGGGAACCCCAATTCAATCACCCTACCAGTTCTAATAACCAAACAGTAGAAAATAAATATGGTGCAGATTCAACAGAAGAGCTCTGGCAACATGAATAACCAGAGTAGATAACCCCCCCCAAGAAATGACAAAGGAGATACAACTGAAGATGCCATGCATAGACAAATGGCAGCAATGTCAGAATCTGAATTCAGAACAAGGATGGCAAATAAGATAAATAGAATGGAAGAAAAGATGGAAATTGAATTCCAAAGAGTAGTTCTAAGTTGTCTTAAGTCATACGAGATATGGACATAATGAGAAAAGAGATAGTAGAGCTCAAGGAAATGAAATGAATCTCTCACTAATAGAGTTGACCAGGCAGAAGAAAGGATCTCTGAAACTGAGGACAAAGTTTTTGAGTGTTCCCAAACACTCAACGAGGTAGACAAATGGAGAGCAAAAACTGATTATTCCCTGAGAGAGTTGTGGGATCACTCTGAAAGATCAAACATTCATCTAAAAGGAGAAGAGGATGGTCCTAAAGGTACAGATGCTCTACTCCAAGAGATTTTGGAGGAAAATTTCCCAAATATTGCAAGAGATTCAGAACTTCAGATAGCAGACAGTTTCAGAACCCCAGAAAGAATTGATCCAAATATAGCATCTTCTAGACACATTGTGATTAACTTTGCCAAAGTAAAGATGAAGGAGAAAATTCTGCAAGCAGCTAGACATAAGAAAAGCATGGCTTACAAAGGGAGAAATATCAGAATAACTACAGATCTCTCAGCTGAAATATTTCAAGCCAGAAGATGGCCATCAACCTTCAATCTCTTAAAACAAAACAACTTTCAGCCCAGGATCCTCTATCCAGCTAAACTGAGTTTCATTTGGGATGGAGAAATCAAATACTTTAATGACATAGACATGTTGACGAATTTTGCCGTAACTAAACCAGGTCTCCTGGATATTCTCAGACCCATCCTCCACAATGACCAGTGCAATGCTCTACCTCTAAAGTAAACTCACCCAGAAATGTTTTGAACTTCCACAGTGGTGAAAGAATTAAAAATGTCCACTGGACATCTGAAAATCATGATACCCAAAACACAACCAGCCTTATCAATTCCCCCAATTAATGTGAACGGTTTAAATTGTCCAGCACAGGCTAGCTGTAAAGGATAAAAATAGACTCAGGGTGAAGGGATGGATTTGTATAATACAGGCAAATGGAAACCAGAAAAAATCAGGGGTTGCAATTTTAGTAGCAGATACAATTGGCTTTAAACCAACAAAGATAAAGAAAGATGAGGAAGGTCACTACATATTTGTCAAGGCAAACACCTAACATGAAGAGATTTCAATAATGAACATTTATGCACCCTACCAGAATGCTCCTGAATTCATAAAGCAGACCCTAATGGATATGAACAACTTGATATCTTCCTGCTCTATAATAGTTGGAGATTTTAACACCGCTTTGACAGTTTTGGATAGATCATCCTAGAAGAAACCAAACAAAGAAATATTAGACTTAAACCTGACCCTAGAACAAGTGGACCTTATATATCTCTAAAGAACATTTCACCCTAATAGAACTGAATATACATTCTTCTCATCAGCTCCTGGGTCATCCTCCAAAATAGACCATATCCTAGGACACAAATCTAACCTCAACACATTTAAAAGAATAGAAATTATTCCTTATATCTTCTTGGACCACCATGGAATGAAAGTTGAACTCAACAGCAATGGCAATCTCCATATTCAAACAAAATCATGGAAGCTAAATAATCTTAGGCTGACTGATAGCTGGGTCAAAGACAAGATTAAGAAGGAAAATTTTTGGAACTAAATGAAAATGAAGATACAAATTATCAAAACCTGTGGGATACTGCAAAGGCAGTCTTAAGAGGGAAATTTATAGCATTGGAAGCCTTCATCAAGAAAACAGAAAGAGAGGAGGCCAACAACTTAATAGATCACCTCAGGCAACTGGAAAAGGAAGAACATTCCAACACCCAAACCCAGCAGAAGAAAAGAAATAACCAGAATTAGGGCAGAATTAAATGAAATTGAAAACAAAAGGATCATTCCAAAGATCAACAAAATAAAAAGTTGGTTTTTTGAAAAAATTAATAAAATTGATAAACCTTTGGCCAACCTAACCAGAAATAGAAAAGTAAAATCTCTAATATTGTCTATCAGAAAGGATAAAGGAGAAATAACAACAGATACTTCAGAAATTCAAAAAATCCTCAGTGATTACTACAAAATCTCTATTCCCAGAAATATGAAAATCTGAAGGAAATGGACCAATACCTGGAAGCATACCACCTTCCTAGACTCAACCAGAAAGAATTAGAAATCTTAAATAGACTTATATCAACCACTGAAATAGCATCATCAATCCAAAATCTCCCTATAAAGAAAAGTCCAGGACCAGATGGCTTCACTTCTGAATTCTATCAAACATTTCAAGAGGAACTAGTACCTATATTATACATTTTCCAAAGCATAGAAAAAAGAAAGAATACTTCCCAACCAGGAAAGGATCCAACAAGGAAAGAAAATTATAGACCAATATCATTGCAAAAATATTCAATAAGATCTTAGCAAACAGGATTCAACAACATATCAAAAAAATTATACACCATGATCAAGTTGGTTTTATTCCAGAGTTACAGGGCTGGTTCAACATATGCAAATCTATAAATACAAAACACCACATCAATAAAAGAGAAAACAAAGACCACATGATTCTCTCAATTGATGCAGAAAAAGCCTTTGACAATATCCAGCATCCTTTCATGATCAGAATTCTTAAGAAAATGGGCATTGAAGGGACATTTCTTAAACTGATAGAGGCCATCTACAGCAAACCCACAGCCAATATCATATAAAATGGTGTAAAATTGAAAACATTTCCACTCTGATCAGGAACATTTCCACTCAGATCAAGGATGCCCACTGTCTCCACTGCTATTTAACAGAGTAATGGAAGTCTTAGCTATCGCAATTAGGCAGGAGAAGGCAATCAAAGGTATCCAAATAGGGTCAGAGGAGATCAAACTCTCACTCTTTGCTGATTACATGATCCTATACCTGGAAAATCTCAGGGACTCAACTTTAAAACTCTTAGAAGTGATCAAGGAATACAGCAGTGTCTCAGGATACAAAATCAATACGTACAAGTCAGTAGCTTTTATATACACCAATAATAGTCGATCTGAAAAAACAATCAAGGACTCTATTTCTTTTACAATGGTGCCAAAGAAGATGAAATATCTGGGAATTTACCTAACAAAGGATGTGAAAGATCTCTATAAGGAGAACTATGAAACTCTGAGAAAAGAAATAGCTGAAGATGTTAACAAATGGGAAAACATACATGCTCATGGCTGGGAAGAATTAACATTGTTAAAATGTCCATACTACCCAAAGCAATCTACAGATTTAATGCAATCCCTATTAAAGCACTATTGGCATACTTCAAAGAACTTGAAAAAATAGTACTTCGTTTATATGGAATCAGAAAAAACCTCGAATAGCAAATACATTACTCAGAAATAAGAACAAATTGGGAGATATCACATTACCAGACTTCAGGCTATACTATAAACCTATAGTGATCAAAACAGCATGGTTCTGGCACAAAAACAGAGTGGTAGATTTATGGAACAGAAGAGAGAACCAAGAGATGAAGCTAGCTACTTATCATCATTTGATCTTCGACAAGCCTATCAAAAATATTCAGTGGGGGAAAGACTCCCTATTTAACAAATAGTCCTGGGTCAACTGGCTGGAGACCTGTAGGAGACAAAAACTGGACCCCCACCTTTCACCATTAACAACAATTGATTCTCATTGGATGAAAGATTTAAACCTAAGACATGAAACTATAAAAATACTAGAAGAGAGTGCAGGGGAAACACTTAAAGAAATCGGCCTAGGAGAATATGTTATGAGGAGGACCCCCTGGGTAATTGAAGCAACACCAAAAATATATTACCGGTATCTGATCAAACTAAAAAGCTTTTGCACAGCCAAGGGCACAATAAGTAAAGCAAACAGACAACCTTCAGAATGGGAGAAGATTTTTGCACTTTATGCTTCTGACAAAGGAGCATCTATAGAATCTACAGAGAACTCAAACTAATCAATAATAAAAGAATAAATAACCCCATTTCTATGTGGGCAAGAGACTTGAACAGAAACTTCTGTGATGAAGACAGGCTCATGGCCTACAAACATATGACAAAATGCTCATCATCCTTAATCATCAGAGAAATGCAAATCAAAACCACTTTGAGATACCATCTACCTCCAGTAAGATTAGCCCACATCACAAAATCCCAAAACTACAGATGTTGGTGTGGATGCGGAGAGAAGGGAACACTTCTACACTGCTGGTGGGAATGCAAGCTAATGCAGCCTTTTTGGAAAGAAGTTTGGAGAACACTCAAGGAACTAAAAGTAGACCTACAGTTTGATCCTGCAATTCCTCTACTAGGTATATGCCCAGATGATCACAAATTATTTTACAACAAAGACATTTGCACCAGAATGTTTATTTCAGCCAAATTCATAATAGCCAAGACACGGAAACAGCCCAAGTGCCCATTAACCCATGAATGGATTAACACCATGGAATACTATGCAGCCATAAAAAGGACAGAGACTTCTTATGTTTACCTGTATGGAGCTAGAATATATTCTTCTTAGTAAAGTATCCCAAGAATGGGAAAAAAAGTATGCCATGTATTCGATACTACTATGAAATCAATATATAACCACCTACACAGTCATACAAATGGCAAAACATAGCTATAGTACATAAAATAGAAGGGAAGTGGAGAGATGGGGTAGGGGGAGGGGATGAGGGAAGGGAGGGTATTTGGGGGGACCTTACCTAATGTGTATGATGCAATGATACATTTCAAAACTATTAAGAAATGAGTATAATTGTGATGGATGTATTACTTGGTTCAATGTAAACATTTCACATTGTATATTGAAGCAGTACCCTGAACCCCATAAATGCATCAATGTACAAAGTTCTGATTTAATAAAAAATAATTAATTATTTAAAAAGAAGATTATTCTATATTTGGGGTGATTAAATTACTGGGAAACAATTTTCTTTCAGATGCAAATCACAGAAATTTATTGTTATTCAGTTTAAAATAAGAAACATTTTAAATATATCAATGTAATATGTTCTTCAGCAGTTCTGGAATATATTGGGCAGATTAAGTATTTAAAGTGATGTAAGTTAAACTTCGCTTGTCATTACTATGATAGCCCAAGGTCCTAAGGTCCTCTGTGAATTTCCACCACACTATCCACAACCACAGAGGATGATCTTCATGACTGATTTTGTTAGGAAGTTGTCAGGGGATTAACACTAAGGGCTGTTCGAATTTGAACCATATGTGGCTTGTGAGCCCATGGGACAGCCTAGCAGAGGGGTTTTGATGGTGACATTAGAAAGTGACAAATATTATACAGTAAAAATAAAACAGAATACAGGCCTGTAATCCATCTCTTGAACTTGAGCCAGACAAGTTTTGACACGTGGAGGTTTTCAAATTTTGGAAGTTAATATGATACCCATGTCATGCATTGGGTAACAGCCCCAGCAGCATCACTCCATAATCAAAATTATTCATATTTCTGTAGTCAAATGTATCTGTGTTCTCTTTAGTAGGATAAGGCTACAGCTAGCCATTTTCCACTTAGGACAGGTTTTGCTCCCAAATGAGTTAGCACGAAAAATTTTAGTTTCTAGGAATTTTTGGATCTTGATACTGTCATAGGGATGGGGACTGTGTTTTATTTACCACTGTGTCCCTTGTCTGGACAATAGTGATTGATGCCATGTGGATGCCTAATAGTTACTGTTGAATGAATGAAAAGAAATGAGCAACTGAAACAATGTCTGGAGTCCTCAGTTCCTTACCTTAGACAATATTACTGTTGACCAGAACCCACCCTTATGTGTTTAGTATAAATGAGCTGCATTTATTTGAAAGTGTAAGAGCCCTGAGTGGTTCAGATAGAATGTGATGAGGGGGGTGTTTCATAGTCAAGGAGGCGATTTTGCAGTTTGCAGTATGATGGTAAATGAAACCCAACAAATGGGGACTTGTGGGAGAGGTAATGAAATTGAATATGCCTGTCTGTTTTATTTTCATGCCAAGTTCATAGTAGTACCATTGTTACCAGGGTGAGTTGACTGACCATGGTTCATAGAAAGGCTGAACAGAAGGATGAAAAGGCTGCTGAATGTTTCTATCTTACTGATCTGAGATAACTCTTTCCTGGGGGAAAAGGCCCATGGGTCATAGGGAACTCCAGTTACATCTTATAGCTAAGGGACTGACAGCAAGGCCATCATTTTTTATTTGCTGAAGCACGGCCGTCTGAGAGCAGAGAGAGGGCACTGTCCAGTTCATTGTTCTCATCCCTAAGAGCCACATGTGGGGTTGGGCCTCAGGAAATGCTAGACAGGTTAGTTTTGGGTGTGTTCCATTTAAGTATGGAGAAGACAGATTCCCACAGGTGTTGCCAGGCAATATTGTGGAAGTTGATGTCACAGCCACTGGAGCCAGACCCTGTGTGTTCAAATCTTGGTTCTGCCACTTAATAGCTGTGGAAACTCCTCAACTGTAAAATGGAGATGATAATAGCATCCACCTTTTAGTATAGTTAAGAGGATTAAATGCTTTATTGTATATAAAGTGAACATATAAGTGCCAGAATGTAATAGCTATTAGCAGTAATAGTTAAAATAGCCATTCCTAGCATTAGTTCTTAACATAAAGTAGGAACTTAAAAATGTTTGATGAATGAATTCTGCACAGATTCCACTTAACCTTTGGAGGGGATGTTCAAAGCAGGTGCTGTCCACGAAGGTGGCAAATGTTTCTATAACATGCTGTATACCTGGGAAATTAATGTGGATTTTACGACCAAGTGATTTCATACCTTGGTCGTAAAATCCACATACCTTGAGCATACTGTGCTCAAATATGCTAATTTGGAACTGGTAGCCCTCGAGAAGCTCAGTTCTTCTCCAACTTCTGTAGTAAATCAATTCGAGGTGACAGTGCATGAATTGTGTAGGGTGATAGTTGCATGGTGTGATTTAGCTCAGGGGCAGGTGGCCTTGTGCTGTCGGGGAAGAAGGTAAGAACAATGCAGAGACAAGGGTGAAACCACAGGCACTTCATGCAGATTGAAAGTTTTGTGGGGTGGGTGTGAATGTGTGTTTGTTTTATTCCTTAAGATAACCTTCTCTTTAACAGAACTCAGTGTGCCAACTGCAAAAGGATATGGAGGACTCTCTAGCCTAACAACAGGTACAATGGAGTCTTGAAGGTGACCTAAAACAGACTTAAGACTAATTATCGTATGGTGCTTCCACCATGGGTGCTCAGAGAGGCTCATGGGAAGTCCACCTGTGCAGTAAGTCTCTGCTTCCAAAGTGATCTCTGTACCATGAGGGGGGCCTGATCCAGGTGGTATAAAAGAGCTGGGCATTATCCTTGCCTCTTTGCCTACTTGCTCTGGCAATGGAGGCCTGTTGCTGCCTATGGTCCATGTATCTCTATAAGCCTACATCTTGCTCTCACTCTGTAAACCTACCTTTCTCCTCTTCAATAAGGAGAGTTCCATGTTTCTCTTAAAAAAAAATAACTTTCTATTTAGATTTGTAAAGGAGGGATGGTGGAACCCTTTGGATGATACTAGATTTCTGCATGGATTATGGTGCTGTTGCATTGATAGCAGACAGAGAGCATGTAGGGTAGGACAAGGTCAGGGTTGGAAGGAAACTCCAGTTAGTCCAGTGTTTGAGGAAATAATAGCAGCTGAAGCCAGAGGAGCAGCTGTTGGTCTGTCTAGCCATGGGCGGGAGCATTTGCCCTGTGTGGGAGCATTCACCCTGTGCGGACTTTGGCAGGCCTGGTAGCACCTGAGGGGAAGTCACAGAAGCTTCCTCATGTAGGAAGAGCATTTACTGCTGAAGTAGCTGTGGAACTGCACGTTTTCCGTATGAGGCGGAGCTAGGGCTTTGCTTTCCCTTCTTCACTGCCATATTGGAGATGTGTGAATGCTGCTTCTGCCTCTGGGTGTTGGACCAGGTGAGATAGAGCTTTTATTTTTTCTTTTTTTAAAGTTAAAGGTGTTTTCTTTCTAGAGTATTTCTTAGAGAGACTACTGACCTAGCCTTACAAATGGTTTTTCTGAAGCCAGGAAGTGGCAAGATCTTGTTTTCTGGCTGGGGAATGTCCACTGTTATAGCCCATGTTTTCCATGAGTTCTTCTGTCTCACCATTTCCATCTCTTCTCGAGATCCTTCGCTTGGGACCTTAGCCTTGGAGAAAAGACAGTGGCATAGCACAGCTTCCCCCCAAACCTGGGGGGGTGGGTAAGAGGAGAGTTTAAGACAACTATGTTTCTCTCTAAGTCTTTCCTCCTGTATATTCAATCTGTCTGTGGCTGGTGCTTCATTTTCACGACAGATACAAGGATCTCTCCCAGTTCAGCCTTTGCTCCTACCCTAACAGTGGTTCTGTCCAGTCTCTGAAACTTCCAGCTAGCATATGGAGTCGCTCTCTTTATGTTTTCTACTTTAACTCTTCTCCCAAA
>NW_003852410.1:18219897-18221026 GCF_000181295.1 Otolemur garnettii
GCCTATAGTCCCAGCTACTTGGGAGGCTGAGGCAAGAGAATTGCCTAAGCCCAGGAGTTGGAGGTTGCTGTGAGCTGTGATGCCAGCGCACTCTATTGAGGGCAATAAAGTGAGACTCTTGTCTCTAGAAAAAAAAAAAGTCCTCCTGTCCTGTTACTCTTTATATTCTGATTTTTTCCATAGGACTTAATGGATGTCTCCAATTTATTGCATTTATTTGCTTATTACATGTGTCCCTTTGCTAGGAAAGTATCTCAACGAGGACAGGGATGGTTGTCTATGCTGTTCACTGTTGTATCCTCATCACCTAGAACAGGGGTCAGTTAAACTATGACCCACAGTCTTAATCTGGCCTATGGCTTATTTTTCTACTATCTGAGATTAAAGAATAAGAATTTTTACATTAAAAAAAATCTACATTTTTTTTTTGAGACAGAGTCTCATTATGTTGCCCTTGGTAGCATAGCTCACAGCAACCTCAAACTCTTGGGCTTAAGCAATTCTCTTGCCTCAGTCTCCTGAGTAGTTGGGACTACAGGCACTCACCACAACGCCTTGCTATTTTTTGGTTGCAGTTGTCATTCTTGTTTAGCAGGCCCAGGCTGGACTTGAACCCGCTAGCTTCAGTATATGTGTATAACATATACCAAGAACATCCAAACTTTTTCTATGCCACACACTGGAAGAAGGAGACTAGTTTTGGGCCGCACATTCAATACACAAATACTAATGAAAGGTGATCAGCAGAAACAAAAGGTCTATGCATTCTTGTGATATCCAATATCATAGACAAGCAAAATAAGTAATCACAAAATTAGCACGTGGCCCATGGGTTGGACATCCCTGACATATACCATTTGTATTTGTCAATTAAAAAAAATATGAAAAACCTTGATTTTTTTTTCTTATAGCATAACTGTGTACATTAATGCAATCATGGGGCACTGTGTGCTGTTTTCATATACATTTTGAAATACTCTCATCAAATTGATTAATATAACCTTAATGTCATTTTCTTAGTTATTGAGTTAGGACATTCATACTCTGCTTTTAGAAAGATTCACTTGTACTCTTGTAAGATAAACCATAGAGGTGACCCCACCAATCACCCTCCCTCCCCCCATCCACC
>NW_003852410.1:18221749-18241386 GCF_000181295.1 Otolemur garnettii
TCCAGCTCCATCCATGTAAACATGAAGGAGGTAAAGTCTCCATCTTTCTTTATGGTTGTATAGTATTCCATGGGGTACATATGCCACAATTTATTGATCCATTCATGGGTCATGGGGCACTTGGGCTTCTTCCATGACCTAGCAATTGTGAATTGGGCTGCAATGAACAATCTGATACAGATATCTGTATTGTAGGGTGATTTTTGGTCTTCTTGATATATACCTAGCAGAGGAATTATAGGATCAAATGGCAGATCTATATTTAGGTCTCTAAGTGTTCTCCATATGACTTTCCAAAAGGGACGTATTAGTTTGCATTCCCACGAGCAGTGTAGCAGTGTTCCCTTTTCTCCATAACCCTGCCAGCATCTGTGATTTTGGGATTTTGTGATATGGGCTAATCTTACTAGCATTAGATGATATCTCAAAGTAGTTTTGATTTGCATTTCTCTGATGATTAGGGATGCTGAGCATTTTCATATATCTGTAGGCCATGCATCTGTCTTCTTCAGAGAAGTTTCTCTTTAAGTCTCTTGCCCACCCTGAGATGGGATCACTTGTTCTCTTCTTGCTAATATGTTTGCGTTCTCTGTGGATTCTGGTTATTAAACCTTTTTCCGGAAGCATAGCCAGCAAATATCTTCTCCCATTCTGAGGGCTGTCTACTTGCTTTTCTTACTGTGTTCTTGGCTGTGCAGAAGCTTTTTAATTTGAGGAGGTCCCTGTAGTATATTTTTGATGTTGCTTCAATTGCCCGGGGGGGTCCTCCTCATAAAATATTTGCCCAGGCCTATTTCTTCAAGAGTTTTCCCTACACTTTCTTCTAGTGTTTTTATAGTTTCATGTCTTAAATTTAAGTCTTTAATACAGTGAGATTCTATCTTAGTTAGTGGTGACATGTGTGGGTCCAGTTTCAGTTTTCTGCAGATCACTAGCCAGTTCGTCCAGCACCATTTGTTAAATAGGGAATGTTTTCCCCACTCAGTGTTTTTAATTGGCTTGTCAAAGATCATATAGCGGTAAGTAGCTGGGTTCATCTCTTGGTTCTCTATTCTGTTCCATACATCTACCTCTTTGTTTTTGTGCCAGTACCATGCTGTTTTGATCACAATGGATTTATAGTATAGTCTAATGTCTGATAGCGTGATTCCTCCTGCTTTGTTTTTGTTTCTGAGTAATGTCTTGGCTATTCAAGGTTTTCTCTGATTCCATATAAAATGAAGTATTTTTTTTTTTTGAGATCTTTAAAGTATGACAATGGAACTTAATAGGGATTGCATTAAAATTATATATTGCTTTAGGTAGTATAGACATTTTAACAATGTTAATTTTTCCCAGCCATGAGCAAGGTATGTTTTTCCATTTGTTAGTATTTTCAGCTATTTCTTTTCTTAGAGTTTCATAGTTCTCTTTATAGAGATCTTTCACGTCCTTTGTTAGGTAAACTCCCAAATATTTCATCTTCTTTGGCACTACTGTGAATGGAATAGAGTTCTTGACTGTTTTTTCAGCTTGACTATTGTTGGTATATATAAAGGCTACTGACTTATGGGTGTTGATTTTGTAACCTGAGATGCTGATGTATTCCGTGATCACTTCTAAGAGTTTTGTAGAAGGGTCCCTGGTGTTTTCCAGGTATATGATCATGTCATCTGCGAAGAGTGAGAGTTTGATCTCTTCAGATCCTATGTGAAGGAGGTTGCTGTGAGCTGTGAGGCCATGGCACTCTACCCAGTGGGACAGCTTGAGGCTCTGTCTCAAAAAAAAAAAAAAGATTTTCTCTTTCATTTTAACTTTAGTGAAGCTAATTATGATGTGTCTTATTTGGGTTGAGTCATGCTGGGGTTCTGAAGCTGTCTGCAATCTGAATTTCAGGATCTGTTGACATATCTGGAAAGTTCTCTTTCATAATTTTATGAAGAAGAGCCTCTGTGTTTTGCGAAGCAACTTTGTCACCTTCAGGGATTCCTATAAGGCGAATATTAGTTTTTTCCGGATTATTCCAGAGCTCTCTGAGAGAATGATCTGTTTTTGCTTTCCATTTCTGATTCTCTTTAGATATTTGGACATATTCAGAAGCTTTGTCTTCTACGTCTGAAATCCTTTCTTCTGCCTCCTGCACTCTGTTACCAAGAGATTCTACCATATTTTTCAGACCTTTGAGGGCTGCAATCTCTAGCCTTAATGTTTCAAAATCTTTGGTGGTTTTGTCTTTGAATTCGTTGAATTCTTGAGTGAACTTTTGGAATGCTCCTTGAATTTCCAGTTCTGTCTTTGCCTCTGTTCTATTAATCTTATTTGCAATCCAGATTCTGAATTCAATTTCTGACATCTCAGCCATCTGTTTATATAGGAGATCTTCAGTTTCATCTGCCATATCCTTTCTTGGGGGGGGGGGTTGGCCTACTCTGGTAATTCATATTACCAGCCACATCCTTTCTTGGGGTGGGGTTGATCTACTCTGGTTATTCATATTACTAGAGCTTTTCCACTGATTCCGCCCCATGATTATTTTACCCCATTTGGCTTTTCACCTTGAGGTTTGTCAAGCACCTGTATGGTGTTACAGCCTTAGAGACTGGGGACCTGCCTGGTGTGGTGGGGCTAAGTGGCTCTGTCTTATTTTCAGCTGGTCTCTGTCCTACCCTAGTGATTCAGTTACTCTTGGTTGAAGTCTTTGCTATGGAGAAATACCAGCAATTAAGTGGCCCCACCACCCACAAATATCAATTGGACAAGGAAAATCAAACTTTCCCTCAACCATACACCCAGGGTGCCCCTTTGACTAGTCCCTGGGTGGTCTGCCCGGTTTAAGAGGTCCAAATCAGTTGTCCCAGTCAGCACCAGTTTCAGGTGGAAGAGTTCAAATGTCTCTGGCAGCTAGATAAGTGGGGCTGCTGGTAGCTCAGATATAACTTGCTCCAGTGCTCTGTGAGGGTAAAGGGACCCACCCAGTAAATGGGTTAGTCTGGGAAGGTTAATATCTCCTTCCCCAGTTTGCACCCAGTCACTCGTAATCCCACAGGTCTGTGACCCTATTCACTCCAGTAGGCCACTGCTCCCGGGGTTTACGACTGCCAAAATCACCTGGAAATCTGAGTCTGGTGGGGGGCCTTGCATGTTTAAATTAGGCTTTGAAAGTTCTCTCAATTCCAGCCCCTTGCCTTCTGTCCTGGCTAGATTCCTCTGCAAGTCAGAGCTGCTAAAGTTGATGAGGAACTCAGCTCTGGGCAGCAAGCAATTAGAGTTTACACTCAGGTGTTAATTCTAGCCTCTGCCCGCCCACTGCCTTTGTCTCAGCTATTTTCCCTTGATAGTTGGTGTTAATGGTCTCTTTACTTACGAAAGTTACCAAGTCCGTTCTGCCTGTGGCAACTGTCTGGAACCTCTGGTTGCCCAGAGAGACGGGGCTTGCCTGTCTGGAATGGCATCAGTTCACAGCTCAGGATGCCACTGTTGCTGTATGGCTTCCTCTGAGCCAACTTTCTTCTCCTCACTCCTGTGCCACAGTCAGCACAGAGCAGCACCAGCCCTTTCCCCCTCCACTTCTCTCAAGGTGATGCCCAAGAATCTGGACTCCATAGGTAACCTCTAGAACTCTGGGTGGGTGGGTGGGGAATCCTCAGGGTTCAATGTTGCAGGTGGGGAATATATATAGTTTTATACAGTTTATAGTTATGCCTGGCAGGAGGGTGTTGTGGCATGCCAGTAGGGGTTGGAGGTCCAGTTTTTAGGGGGTCTTTCCTGTGGGATAGAGTGGGAGTTAAGTTTGAACTCTGCTCGCTTGTTTGCCTGGAGTAAACTGTGAGCTCTTCTTGTGGGGGAGGGGACTCCCGTCTGCTTGGTGGTGGATTTTGTACCCTTTGGTTGTATTTTGGGGGTCGCAGCTTGCCTCAGGAATATTGAAGTGCGCTCTTCAATCTTCTCTTTTGGCTCCGCTCCAAACCATCCACTCCCTTGCTAAACTTCTGTCCTTTAAGCCTCCGTCTGAATGGGAGCTTCTGTTAAAAGCTGGCTGCAGTGCACCATCTTGGCTCGCCCCCCCCCCAAAACCTTGATCTTGAATCCCCCCCCAATACCAAACCAAAACAAAAAAGTCATTACTATAAACTATTGTTGACAAATCTCCTAGTAGTATTTTAAGCATCCAAAAGAAATACATTCGTAGTGTCGAACATGAAGAATGTGTCTTGATTTTTGTTCTAACTGTACAGGATACAAAATATACAGTATCTGTGTCTTCTTTTAAAATAATGTTTCCAAAGTGATGTCTTAGGGTCATTTGTGTTTGAATTTCCTTAGTGTATTTGTTTTTAAAAAAGTGTATTCTTTGATTTCCATCTAAGACTCAGTGAATCAGGATCACTGGAGAATTGGCCTAGGATAGGGTGACCAGATGCCCCACTTTTGGCAGGACAGTCCTGCTTTTTAACAATTTGCCCTGCAAGTCCCAATTTTTGGAAAGAATGCACAAATGGGCGGGAGAACGGGAAGAGAATATATGATTTTTGGCTGCCATGTGGCTATTTCACCAGAATATGAGTTTTATATTATTTTTGTTAATTTTATAATGTTAAACTGTAATAATAATAAATAATTGTTGAGAAGTGATTGTCGCGAACTGCTTATCAAAGTTTGCATGCTTGTCAGGCCCTGCCCTGCCCCCCGCCCTGCACCCCCCCCATGTTGTCCCGCTTTACAAATGTTAAAATCTGGTTAACCCAGCCTAGGAGGTTGTTTTATAAAAAAGCTTCATGTGATTCTGATGTTCATTACGTTGAATAATTATTGTTCTGAATTTAGCTATTGTTTGTAGTAAATGGAAGTGGGGGGGTAGTGTTTGAGCTAGGACATTAGGTCGCCCAGGGAACTGCCAGGATGCGGATTGCTGGTACAAGCTCACTCGTGGTATGGCCCCCCCATGGGGGGGTTGTCTCAGTCAGGTAAGACTCCCCATCAGGAGGAGCCAGTTGTTTCAGTCAGGTCAGAGGTGCTGGCCACACCGCTTCTGCTGCAACTACTCAACTCTGCTATAGTAGTACAAGCAGCTGTAGCGTAGGTGATGTGAATGCGTGTGCATGTGTCCCAACAAAATTTTATTTACACAACAGATGGCTGGTTGGGTTTGGCCTGAAGGCCATAATTTGCCAGTCCCTGGGTTCGAGACCTTTACTGATTATTACTACTAGTCACAGAATTATTGAGCACTTCCTAGGTGACCGGTAATTTTCTAGGTACTTTCCTTCATTTGTATTCTACTACAATATATACAACTAAAGATCTGGAAGAGTGAGGAACTTTCCCAAGGATGCCAGCTACCCAGTGGCAGAGTCAGGACTTGAACCTTGAGCCCTGGACTCAATCTGAATGTGTTTTCTACCATGCAAAGTGGGTTCCACATTGATAATTATTCTTACTTTGGAAATATCTTTTCTTTTGAAGGAGTACTAAAATGTAACTCCCATGAATTCAGGGCTTTATATGTTTAGTTCTTTCTTTCTGCTGCCTGAAAGAGTGCCTTGAACATAACAGGTGCTTAATAAATATGAATGGTTATTTCATGATTTCTCACTTCTAATGTCAGTATTTTTAATAGGAAAAGATTTCAAAGCTAAAGTAATGCAGCCAGTGTCATAGTTAGTGAACCTTAGAATAAGTCAGACTTCCATACACAGGCTCCTTCATACACAGAAGTTCATTTAGCTATTTTACAAGC
Source organism: Otolemur garnettii (assembly GCF_000181295.1). NCBI lineage: Eukaryota > Metazoa > Chordata > Mammalia > Primates > Galagidae > Otolemur > Otolemur garnettii. Next base: position 18,227,466 of record NW_003852410.1, read on the forward strand.
ACCATTTGCAGGGACCTAGGTGTTACATTGTGGTTTCAGACAGATATTACTGCTTTTAGTCTTGAGCATGCACTTTCTAAGCATTGGGAATAAAGCTGTGGGTTGGAAAACCATCCTGATGGCTGGAGGAATCAAGAATTATTCCTGTCACAAAAGATCCCGGACTAAATGCTTGTCCTGTGATGAGGAGTCTCCCCCTGAAACAGGATCAGTAGTTAATTTTCTTGCCATCGCCCGCCCAGATGAATTAAAGGGCCTGACAGGGGAGGGGAGAATCATGCCCTCTCCTTCTTTTTTCTCTGTGGTTTATTATCCTAGAATATTTCATGAGATTTTAAAACTGAAATGCACAGACCTTGCCTGAGTGGGTTTCTTGGTAATAATATTGTAGGTTGTAAGAAAATGCACTGTAATTTGCTCATAGTTCTGACACAAAGTTGAAGGGCAATTGGGTAGGTGTGTTTAAAGCATCACAAATAATTTTATGGAGGGATATGTGAAGATGAAAAATAAAATGGCAGCTCAGAAATGAAATTTCCTGAAGTAAAGATGCTGTGGAAGGGCTGAGTCTGGCTTTTGCTGCTTTGGAAGGAAGACGAGAGACACAACTGCCACAACTACAAGACTAATTTGAGAAGTCAGATAGATTTTCTTTCTTTCTTTTTAAAATCATTTCTGAGCATTCTTGCCCCTAGTGACCTAATTGTGTCACCTGTAAGCTGCAGTGCAAGGCTGCCACACAGCATCTGGGCTTTGTAATGAATTTTCTCACAAAAAACTTCTTTCTCAGCTCCATTTCGGCAGCTAACTTGACTAGTTTATCTTAGATGGAGGAATCATAACTTTACAATTTCAGGGTTTACTTATTCACAGTATTTATTATTTATCATACCTTTTAGAAGCAGCTGGTGAGGAAGAAATGCATTTTTGCTATTGTATACCTCTGCCTTATTCATTCATTCAACAAATATTTGAATACTGACTAAGTATCAGGTACAAGCTGTTCTCATTCTGGGGAAGTGGTTTCCCTCTCAAGGAGCTTTTAATGCTCTTGAGTGGAGGCAGATGGTGAACAAACAAAAAAGTAAATGTCAGATGGTGATGAGTGCCAAGGAGAAAAAGAAACACAGTCAAGGAAGTGGGAGAGCAGGGTGGGTGTGGGGGAGGTAGCTATTTCAAATAGCATTGTCAGGGAAGGCCTCACTGAGCAGGCTATTTGGGTAAAGACCGAGGCTTACTGGGGTGAGGTGTGCCAGGTGGAGTGAGATGAAATGTGGGTATTGGAGGGTTTTGACCAGGGGTAGGTGTTACCTGTCCCACACTGTAAAAGAATATCTCTGGTTGCTACTTTGACATAGAAGATGGCAAGGGTAGAAAACACTTAGGAGGCTTTTGAAATAATCCTAGCAAGAAATGAGGGTGGCTTGGTTGATGATTGTTGAGGCAGTAAGAATAGAGTAGACTCTGAAAATGTTGTGAAATAGAGCCAATCCAGGACCAATTTGCTGACAGATGGAATGTAGATTGTAGGAGAAAGAGGTATTGAGGGGCTGTTGACTCTGGGATGAGAAGGTGTATCAGAAGAACAGGTGTGTGTGGGGTGAAGGTGGAAATTAGGAGTTTGATTTGGAATATGCTGGGTTGAGATGCCAATTATCTACACAAAAGGAGATGTCAGGAAGGGCATATGGTGGTGAAGGTCAGGTACAAGGTATAAAAGATGAGCATGATGATGGCAAAAGCAGTTAGTGTTCAGTATGTGGTGTTTGGGTTGTATGAGCACAATACAATATTATTTCTATATCTGAATTTAGAACCAACCGATACATTAACAAAAAAGTCAGAGACTGGAAATTTTTACTTTATTATTAATAGCAGCAACAGAGAATGTGGCTTTAGGTCTATGGCAAAGTGGATTTGCTCATACTTTGCTCTAGAATCAGATGGGGTATCTACCAGGTATAGCCAAGGCAGCTATTTTGAGGCTGTTCTGAACAGAGATGGTCCCTTATCACACGGAACCAAGCAGGTCAGAATATTGTCTCTGCTCAGGTAGACAGATCTTAAAGCGAGCCTACCAAAGACTGAGATTCTGGATACCCAACTTCCTTCTCTCTAAACTTGCCAATCAGTTGGTTATGTAAGCCATTCCTGCTACTCTAAAGAGGGATTTCTGGGGTTGGGAGAGAAGCATTAACTCTGGCTAATGGAGGATGAAGAGTTGGGAATGCATACCTGCCCATCCATCTACCCGAGTGTTAGATGTCATGCTAATTAGTTAGTATGCCAATTGTTCCATTAAATCTTCACTTTTTTTTTTTTTTGGTGCTATGACTTGGATATGAACTATAAATCTTCACATTTTAATCACCATTGTTAAGTTGAGTCAACTGAGCTTCAAAGAAGCCAGTTTATCTAAGATTACATAACTTGGAGGGGGAAGAGCGAAGTATACATTTGATACTAGCTTCATGTTCTTCTGCTGTTTTGTAAAATGATGTACTGAGAATGGGACGATCATTTTATTTATTTTAAATTATAGACACAAAAGTGTTTGTTGATGAGGTGCTAAGAGTAGGTATCAGTTAAGGGCAAAGTTACAAAAGGATTAAAGAAAATGTTTTTCCAACCAAATCAAATATTTGCACACTATTTAAAGAAACGCTGAGAAATCTATTCTGCACAGCTGAGGGCACATGTAAAGCTAAAAAACAACCTTCAGAATGGGAAAAGATATTTGCAACCTTCAGAATGGGAAAAGATATCAATCTGACAAAGGCCTGATAACTAGAATCTACAGAGAACTCAAATTAATCAACAGAACAAGAGTAAACAATCCCATCTACCTCTGGGCAAGAGATACACGTCCCTTCTCTGACAAAGACAGATGAATGGTTAACAAACATTTGAAAAAATGCTCATTGTCCCCTGATTATCTGAGAAATGCAAATCAAAACCACCATGAGATATCACCTAACCCCAGTGGAAATAGCCCATGTCACACAGTCCCAAAACACCTGGTGTGGATGTGGAGGGAACACTTTTACACTGCTGGTGGGACTGCAAAGTAATACAACCTTTTTGGAAGGAAGTTTGGACACTCTTCGAAGAACTCAAATAAGACCTCCCATTTGATTCTGCAATCCCATTACTAGGCATCTACCCAGAAGAAAAAAAAAATCATTTTATCATAAGGACATTTGCATTAGACTGTTTGTCACAGCTCAATTTACAACTGCCAAAATGTGGAAACAGCCTAAATGCCCACCAACCAAGAAATGGATCAACAAGCTGTGGTATATGTACACCATGGAATATTATTCAGCCATTAAAAAAGATGGAGATGTTACATCTTTTGTATTAACCTGGATGGAAGTGGAACACATTCTTCTTAGTAAATCATCACAAGAATGGAGAAGCAAGAATCCAATGTTCTCAATTCTAATATAAAGGCAATATATAATCTAATACAAAGGGTGTGGTAAGGGAATGAGAGATGGGAAGAGGGGTGAAAGGAGGAAGATGGGGGGTTCTGGTGTATGGCACACCTCTTGGGAGCAGGACACAATTACAAGAGGAACTTTAACAACCGCAATCAGTGTAGCCTAATTCTTTGTACCCTAAATGAATCCCAAACGATAAAAAAAAAACAAACCTATTAAAAAAAAGAAACAAAAAAAACTCTTGACTCTTCATTCTTAATGGACTTACTTTTAAAAAAACATGTTTTTACTTTTTATTCCCACGTGCCTGAATCCTTTACTTAGTCAAAAGAATCTTTACAATGGCCCTTTTACTGGAGTGGCTCAGACATGCTACTATAAATTTGGGTGCTATATTTCATGTAAACTCTGGTTTCATGCATGGAAAATTCTAGACTCTGTCTCTATGGAGATTTACTGAATCCGTGCATTTTGTAGCATTTTGAGGAATAGGTAATTTCTTTAAAAATGGAAATCTTTTCAAATTATACAGAATTATACAGAGCCTGTTATTTAAATGTTTTCATAATATTACTGAGTAAGATAATACTGTTACTCCTTCTCTTCCCCTTCCTTCCCAGGTATACTCCGCTACTGCTATTCCACCCTCAAATTCAGATGAATGTTTATGCATGCTTACCTAGTGTTATTTTACTTATTTTGCATAACATTCTTCTGAATTAGCCATATTATCCCTTTTTATGACATTATGAAAACTTGATGGGATCAAATATTTGTGGTTATTCAGGTAGCCACAGAGCTGGCCCCTGGAACCTGGGCTGCCTTTTCTTCTCCCTTGGGTCATTGAATTGACCTAAGGTGCCCTTTGGAAGGCTTCACAGATAAGGAAAGGTGTTCTCTTCAAAGGCTGCTTTGTCATTCTTATGTGTTATGCCACCAGGTTCATGAGGAGCATTGAACCTCTCCTCTTTGCTTCCTTCCTTGTTGAATTATTTCATTAAGGTAAGCTTGATACTAGATAAATAAAAAAGCAAAATTCAGTGACTGATGATGGACTCTCCTGTGAAGGCACCAGGCCCAGGAAACCAATGAAAGAAAGTGTTAAACTTTGTACCCAAAAAGTAACCAAGAATGGGTTTCGAGAGCACAGGACAGCAAATTTAGAGACTAAAAAGTAAGAAAATACTATGTGTTTAAAGTGTCTGATTCATAGTAGGCACCAAAACATAGTTGCTGTTAGACTCTGATGGCTAAACAGACTGTATCCTCTTTATGCTGGGTGACCTTGAACTCTGAATGCTGAGCCTCAAAATATTCACTTGTTTCAACCAAAGTTTGTTTGTCTGTTTGTTTATTTTTATTTCCAATCAAGATGAGGATTCTGTGAACCCTGAAGATATTTTTAGCCTCATTTCATTGTTCTGTCACACAGAGCATGGTTTCTGGGACTGCCTGTGGGAGTAGAATTTCCCAAAGAGGGCTTGGCGCCCGTAGCACAGTGGTTATGGTGCCAGCCATGTACACTGAGGCTGGCGGGTTCGAACCCAGCCTGGGCCAACTAAACAACAATGACAACTGCAATAAAAAATAGCTGGGCATTGTGGCAGGTACCTGTAGTCCCAGCTACGGGGAGGCTGAGGCAAAAGAATTGTTTAAGTCCAGGAGTTTGAGGTTGCTGTGAGCTGTGACGACACAACACTCTACTGAGGGCAACATAGTGAAACTCTGTCTCAAAAAAAAAAATAATAATAATTTCCCAAAGAGATTCCCATCCAAATCCCTGGCACCTGTGAACATGTTATGTTACATGGTGAAAAGGGTTTTGTAGATGCAGTGAAGGATTTCAAGATGGGGAAGTGATCCTGGATTATCCAGGTGGGCCTACTGCCCTCACCATGGTCCTTACAAGTGAAAGGAGGAAGCAGGTGAGTCAGAATCAGAGGAGGTGTCATGATGGAGTTAGAGGCCGGAGCGATGTGCTTTGCAGGTGCCAGCAGGAAAGGCAAGGTGGTGATTCTCCCGGAGGGCCACCAGAAGGAATGCGGCCCTCCAGACACCTTAATTTTAGCCCAGTTAAACCCATTTTGGACTTGAGACATACAAAACTGGAGATGATTAGTTTGTGTTGTTTTAAACTACCTAGTTTGCAGTGGTATGTTACAGCACTACAGGACGCAAATACAGTAAGTATTCAAAAATGATCTATGTTGTTGTTATTACTTTTTGAATAGCTCAGAGCAGTCGCTTGGCCTCTCTAGGCTTCATGATCATACTTGGATGTGGTCACTGCACCACACCACTGAGGTCTTTTTTCTGGGTCCTGGCTCCCCTTAGCAGGGCAATAAAACTCTATGGACTCTTCTCATGATTATGTTTTTAAAATAAAATCAGCAATATTAAAAAAGAAACCAATTATACTGAAATATAGTTATAGTTATCTAATATTAAATAAATAGTAATATTTGTTCTTTATTAACACATTAAAAAGATTGTGCATTAGGTCTAATCATAATTTTGAAGCAGTGGTAAGCATCGATGACATTTCAATATATCTGCAACAACTGAAATGTGAGATGAACATATCTGATTTCTTTGGGTGACAAAGTTGCAAGTACTGCTAGTATTATTGTGTTTCATTGCCTGTATTTGTCATTATAGGAAATGCTAGATTTTAGTTAGAGGTTAATGGGATAAAGATAGAACTTTTTATCCTATCAAAGTTCAGCATCCCCTTCTCCTAGATTCTATCCAGAGTTCTTCCTGGAGTAGCTTATTGGATAGCATATCTAATAGCTCACTTGGTGAGAGTTTTAGGCTTAAATCTGGCACAGGGCATTTGCACATAGTAGGCATACAAATTTTGGTTAAATTGTTTTGACTCAATAACATTTTATGTCCTATTCACTATTTGAATTATGTTTTTTAAAAAGTCAATATTTGTTTTCACTGGGTAATTTAGAAAGACAGCTATGGCAGCCACAGGAAACAAGTAGCTTTTCAAAGCTGTCCACACCTGCTGTATAAAAAAAGCAAGCCTAATACATTTTTATTTTGTTAACACAACGCTCAATAGGACTGCAAAATTAATACCAGTAGAGATTCTCTACGGGCAGTTTCCATTGCAGAATTACTGGAGAAGCATTCACAAATTCCTTTTTAAGTGATAGATTTGACAGTACAGGCTTTAAATAGAAGACAGAGAGCTGTTAGGTACTTACCATGGTTTAAACACGTCAATATTTTCTCATTTTTCTTTTGAATAAAAAGTAACATAGGGAAAACACCCAAAGGGGGTTTAGTTATTGGGAATGTGCCCTTCATGGCTTCATTCTTTGTGACAAGGTTGAAAGTTCAGGGTGGCAGTGGTGTTTATTGCCAGGATGGTGTCTTCAAGAACTCACATAATTCCTAAAGCACATCATTTAGGATTTGTTTTCTCCTGAAAAAAATAGTGTGAGGAAGGCGAGAATTGTCTCCATGGTTCATAAATCTCCAGCCATCATATCCTATTGTTACTTTGATGCTGTGTTTACATCCTCAGCATTATTGCTGATAGCTCTGAGTTTGCACCTAAATTAACAGAATGGTATATTTTGGCAGTGATTCAGAAGTTATTGATTTTGAGTCATGTTTTTCAGCATTGGTGAATGCATGGATAACATTATTCTAGAATTTGTAGAAGACTTTAACTTGTAAATATTGACTGTTAAAACAAAAGCACCATAGTGAGTAAAATTATTTATTTATTTCTTTTTTAGAGACAGAGTCTCATTTTGTCGCCCTTGGTAGAGTGCTGTGGCGTCACACAGCTCACAGCAACCTCCAATTCCTGGGCTTAGGCAATTCTCTTGCCTCAGCCTCTCGAGTAGCTGGGACTACAGGCACCCAACACAATGCCCAGCTATATTTTTTGTTGCAGTTTGGCTGGGGCTGGGTTTGAACCCGCCACCCTTGGTATATGGGGCCGGCGCCCTACTCACTAAGCCACAGGCACCACCCAAGACTTCTTTTTGCAGTTTTTGGCTGGGGCTGGGTTTGAACCCACCACCTCTGGTATATGAAGCTGACACCCTTTTCCTTTGAACCACAGGCGCCGCCCAAGTAAAATTATTTACAGAATTTTTTTCCTTAATACTAACAAAGTCCGTGAGCATTTGTATACTACCATTGTGTAGTACAATATAAACAGTTTATAATTCTTCTTGGATCATTAATATTGAAATAAACTTCTTCACTTTTAAAAAAAATTATTGAGGATTTACATTGTTTCCAATTTTGTGCACAGTGTGTGACTTTAATAATATTTGATTTATTTAATTGAGAAGTGAAATTTGTATTACTTGTGTGTATACAACATGATTTAATATACAGAAAGTGCCAAAAAATGTACATACACATTTTAAAAGAAGAAAAAAGAATATTAAAATTGTAGTACTCAATATATACTGATAAGAAAAGATTAACACAAATCACATTGAGCACCTCTTATAATTGCAAAAGTCAAACATGACTTGAGTATTGCAAATTTAATACAGATTTTTCCTTTCTTATAATGTGCATGTTTTTTGGCACCCTCAATATATGTATGTATACATACACACATATTGTGGAACAGCTAAAATCAAGCTACTTAGTAGATGCATTATCTCACATATATATATTTTTTGTGGTGGGAACAATTAAAATCTATTTCTTAGGAATTTTCAAGTATATTGTGTTATATATATGTGTGTATATATATATATATATCTTCCTTTTTCCCTGTTTTTGTTGTTTTTGAGACACAGTTTCACTTTGTGGCCCTCAGTAGAGTGCTATGTCATCATAACTCACAGCAACCTCAAACTCTTGGGCTCAAGCGATCCTTTTGCCTTAGTTTCCCAAGTAGCTGGGACTATAAGTGCCCACAACGCCCAGTTATTTTTTAGACACGGGTCTCACTCTTGCTCAGGCTGGTCTTAAACTCCTGAACTCAGGCAATCCACCTGCCTTAGCCTCCCCCAAATACTGGGATTATAGGCATGAGCCACCGTGCCTGGCCCTAGTTTATTGTTATTAACCATACTCACCATGGTCTACAGTAGATCGCTTGACCTTATTCTTCCTGACATCTCCGACTGCTGTGCTTTCTCTCTCTAGGTTTTTAGAGGAAGAAATGTTCACTGATGAGGGCACATTCACATGAGAATTAAATTTAAAGGAAAACATTAGAGTTTAGTATGTGAAGTGAGAATGGTATTTGTCATAGGAAAATCAGAGACATCAAAGCTGTGAAGATGGGATTTGAGCCTGCTCCTGACCTGCTTCAGGAGGAACGTGGGCAAGATGGCTCAGTCAGAGGGCTTGGGTAGGCAGCAAATTATTTTGGTGAGGTAGGTTGGGTCTATATTGTGAATTTCAAGCAGCTTGGAAATTCGGAGGGCTTTTGAATAACATGAAGACATTAGCAATGTTCATTTTAGGATGATTGTTATGGCAGAAGGATGGAGTAGAGGGGTGACAAGACCTGGGCAAGGGATGTTTTCCAGTGGCTTGACCTCGCTGCAAGGGTAGAGGACCCAGGACCAGCTGGAAGCTGTCAACAGAAGGGCTGTTTTAGGGGCCTGCAGATGTGTGTAAATAATTCTGACCTGTGATACTCTGCTTTTCCTGTGTGTCCTTTCTTCAATATTCTCACTGGTTCCTTAACCCCTTACTTTTCTCTCAGTGATTTTTAACCCCATCAAACTCAACCGCAGCTTTTTTCAAATAAATATTTTGCAGTACTTCCTTTATTGTTCTAAACTAAAATTGACTAATGAAATAATGCACTCACACATATAATTTACACATCCTTCCAATATAATGCTTGACTGTATTATAAAGGCAACACAAAAATGAAGTAATGAAATAATCTGTAGCTAAATATGTAAATGCTCAGGAGTGACAGTGCTAGAGGACATAATTGTGCTATCAAATATGTAGAATCTTCATGATGTCATAGTGACAGACGCAGATCAGCACAGGTGTGTCCGGTGGTGAATTTAATATAAAACAATCACCTGTAGGTGGGGTGGCTACAGGAAATGATAAGCATCTCTTGATGAAGCTCTGAACACAACAACTATTTCTGGACTCATGTGGTAATTATTCTTCTACCTTTAATAGACAGTGATTTCTAAAACTGTATAAATATACATTGTAGAGTCAGGCTCTAAGTTCTGATAATTACAAATGGACTGTTGCCTGTATGAATGTCCTGCAGACCTCAGGATGACCCCTCCCCCCATTGTGCAGGACTCCAGGAGCGCTGAGAGAGATCAGACATCATGGTCCACTCTCGTGACAACCTGAACTGTCATATATATTTCCAAAATGTCTACTTGTGGTCAGTCTGGCCAAGGTTTGGGAATTATGGTTCTTGGTCATTGGTTCTGCTTGCTCTCATTTCTGCTGTGTGGTAGATCAGCTCACACATACCTTACCAAGGCCTCACTGTCTTCCCTAGAGGGAGACAGACACGAACCATCAGCTTTACCTCCCACTGCTAATTGCCTTTGTTTGTTAATGGTCCTTAGTTCAAATTCTAAGGATTAGAAGAAGATGTACTCAACTCACTGGGGTTATTTGTTTGGTTGGTGGGTAGTATTTTACATTCCAGGCCTCAGGTCTAAGTCATTGGCCAGCCTGTGGATTATCTGCCCTAGACCAACCAGCTGTAGCCAGTGAGGGTCAAGGTCATGGAGGGAGTTAGTGGGTGCACAAGGGACATGTTGGAGATGCTCAGCTTTTCATGTTCATCACAAAAGTAGAAGTTCATTGAGTGCAGGACTTAACTTGGTTCTGCTCTTTCCAGATCCTTAATAGTTTCTGGTACATGTTGGCACTTAGTAAATGTCTTAATCATTTCAGGTTGCTATGAGAAGACCACAAACTGGGTGACTTAAATGACAGAAATTTATTTCTTATACTTCTGGAGGCTGGACCACCAAGGGTGCCAGCATGGTGGGGTTCTTGTGAGGACCCTCTTCTGTTTCACAGATTGCTGACTTCTTCTATCTGCCTCTCTTAGTGGAAAGTAGAGAGGGGACAGAAGCTCTCTCATGTCTCAGGGAAGAGCACTGTTCCCTTTCATGAGGGACCCACCTTCATGGCCTCATCTAATCCTAATCATTTCCCAAAGGTCCTACCTTCTAATACCATCATGTTGTGGGAGTGGATGGGAAGATTTCAACATAGGAATTTTAGGTGGACATAAACATTTAATCCATAATAATAACTCTTGAATAAATATTGGTGACATTTGTATATCATTAGTATCTTATATACTCTTGGCCAAGGCCTGTATGTAAAATTATAATAGAGAATACTCTAAAATATTAACACTCTAAAAAAAAGGCTTAACAACAGAGCTATTGTACTTGATATAGATACGCATATATAACGTAGAATAGTAAACTAAATGGTGAGGGCTTAGTTATACTTCCTTAGAAATGTCACTAGGATTAAAACATTTTTCTTCTTTGTTGCTTTTGGCAGTTTTTAAAGCAGACAATTATAATGTGTGGAAATCAGCAGAAGAGTGTCTTCTGTCCACTAGTAAATTTGAGGAAAACTATTTTTCTCCTTACTTAACAAGAAAATACCCTGTCAAAGACTTCAGGGAAAGACTTCTGCCTTCTGATTACTGGGGCATAACCTATAAAATGAAATACTGCCCACATTACTGGCATATTGCTTTTTAGATGTTCAAAATGTTGTCAGGCACTCGCAATCCCCCCAATTCAAGACCCAAGCACTGCACTCAATTTGTTGTCTTTGAGTTGTTTTCTAATAATTATATAATGTTTTCTGTGTAACTGATGCCTTACATATAAGGATTTATTCCAAGACTGTATTCTTAGATGCTTTTACAGTATGGATTTCTGGTTTCCTTTTAAGTTTTCTTTAGAGGATTGAATCGAATTCATGATGTTTCTTGGAGCAGGGGGCTAGACCTTGTTTTCTATGCATGGTTTAATTATGTAAAGAATGCTTTGAAAAATTAGAGAATTAAGATCCTTGAAGGCTCTGAGCTTCTTGAGGGCCAGAATCTAATGTTATTTGATGGGGGCTTGAGGAGACAGTGAGTCACATCCTTTGTCCTCACATACTAAACCTGTTGAAAAACAAGCACAGGAGTCAGAGAGGAATCAGAACATCAGTTTTACTCCCAGTGAAGCTGGGTTAGTGAATGACACTCAGTCTGAGAGCCCATTTAGACTTCTTGATACTTCCCACCCTGAGTTTCTTCCTTGGATCTCAGACGTAGGAAAATAGCCCCAAGTGAATGAGTGTGGCCAACATGGCTTTCATCACGCCTCTTGAATGAATGCAGGTCACATGAACACAGTGACTAGGACTCAGTCAGCCTCACTCAGGACAGAATTGTGGACCAGTGTCTGTTAGACTGTCATCATTTCATCTGTCAAATCAAGTCCCTCTTCTCCCATTTGGAGGAGCGAGTGCTAGCAGACAACAGATTCAAACCGATTCTGTAGAAACACAGAAGAGGATTGTTCACTCTAAATTATTCATCTATTTATTTCTCATTATCTAGCACAGAACATAATAGGTATTAACAAATAGATGGGTAGATTTTGCATTACTTATTCACTGAAGCCTGGTAACTGCAAAATATTAGGACTCTGGCTACAGCAGATACAACTTGAGCGGTTTTGTAATTTAGCAATGAAGGGCATTTTTCAGTAAGTATCTTTTTTTGGATCCCATTTTGGTTCTCAGGAAGAAGAGAGCAAGGAGAAAGGCCACATTACCTAGGGGAGGATGGAAAGTCATATTTAAGCTAAAGCAAACCATCTTATTAGAGTTCTCTCTTGCATTGCACAGATCTGCATTCTAAAAGTGAGCTTAGATTTTGGTAGCAAGTTGCCAAAGAAGAAAGTACTTGCAAGTTCCATTTCAAGTTTTGTGTTGTGAAAGTGTGGCAGTTTAATTGAAAGCCTAACTTCCTTGCCATGTATCCTTTAAAAGATGGGGTTGCTGTATGTGTTAATGCTGCATGAAAAGCTAGGTGATGTCTCAGATGTTCTACCATGCTTATAAATCTTACTGTGTAGTAGATGGATTCATTTCTCTCCTTGTGTCAGACAGTTTTCTCTGTGGTCTGTGTCGTTCAATACTATTGTGTTTTGGCTGCTTTTCAATGCAGAGGCATCTAGGGCTTACATATTTATGATAACTTCAGGCCATCTGGTGGTTGACTACTTTCGGAAAATGAAGAACAATTTGCAACTTCAACAAAGCCATACTTATCACATGAAAGCACTTTCCAAAATATCTTTCAATGTACTAAATTTTGTTGTTCTAAACTCCTGTTGAATTATTACTTGTTACTTTTTTTTTTTTTTTTTTTCAAAAGAATTGTCCTTCCTGCTCCTGATGGGGAAAAAAATCAACATGCTGCCTTTTATTTGGAAGGTCAATATTCAGGGCTCCGAACATGACGAAGATTCATTTTGACCTTCTGATTTAGCATGTAAATTAGGATACTTGAAGCAGAATGCTCTATATTTTCTTCCAGTTCATGTATAATGCCAACAGATTGGTATGAATCAAAATGGGAACACTTAGCAGTGGATACCATTTATAAAATGTCAATTAGAGAAGGCACAACTGCGTATAAAAGTTAGCTAACTGGCAAGATCAATTAGAGGAGTTTTCTCTATAGCTTAGAACCACCATTATGTTTCTGTAACAGGGTAAGAAATGTAATGTGTATTCTGTTAGTCTGCAAAACCTAGTGAACATAAATGTATATCAATATTCCTTAACTGCATTTACCTGCAAATAGTCCTGAAGATAACACTAGCTGGCTGGCTGGCTTGTACCACACTATAGATTTCTGGGCTTGGAAAAAATAATACATGGAATTTTATATCAAGGATTTTAATGATCTAAGTATGAACTTTCTTAATAAACTAGATCAAAGATTGGTAAACTGTAGCCCTCTGGGTCAAATCTGGCCCACTGTATCTTTTTGTCTGGTCCATGAGCAAAGAATAATCTTGACATTTTTAAGTGGTCACATTTTAAATGATTATTATGCACTGATATAATAGCCTTGATTTTGTAGCCTGACCCACAAGCCCTAAAATATTTATTGTTTGGTTTCTTAAGAAAATGTTCATGACCCTTGATCTAGGTTATGGCAAGAAGCTTTACCTAATTGAATTGCTGTGATAGATGTGTGCTAGGTAAACCTACCTTTCTGGGTCACATTTGGGTTGTGTTGACAAGTAATCTGTAGTAAGAAAAGCACCCCCAGAATTTGTGCTATGAGTGGAGTTGCTTTAAGAATTAAAGGCCTTGGCTCGGTGCCTGTGGCTCCAGTGGCTGGGGTGCCAGCCACATACACCTAGGGTGGCAGGTTCAAATCCAGCCTGGGCCTGCCAAACAACGATGATGGCTGCAACCAAAAATAGCCGGGTGTTGTGGCG
>NW_003852410.1:18242060-18246944 GCF_000181295.1 Otolemur garnettii
TTTTTGTAGACACAGAGTCTCACTTTATCATCCACAGTAATGGATCTTTATATCCCCCCCCCCCCAGCAAAGGCTACAGCAAAATGCACAGGGATTCTAGAGCTAATTCAAAGCTATGAGTTGGTGGTAAGTTAGGCAAAGACAGAATAAAACAGGCATGCATCAGCAAAAATATTCCTCTCCTGGGCAGCGCCTATGGCTCAAAGGAATAGGGCTTCGGCCCCATATACCGGAAGTGGCAGGTTCAAATCCAGCCCCAAACCAAAAAACTGCCAAAAAAAAAAAAAATTCCTCCTAATATTTTGTTCAAGGGAGACATGGGTTGGAGTTTCACTTGGAAACCTATGTGCCATTGACAGTTAGAAAAACACTATTTATTAAATCTCTCACCTCTTTAAAAATAAGACTAATGGCCTGGCATAATGGGTGACTTTTCTTGGGACTTCAATCCACACAAGATCTGGCTGTGAAACTCTGGGGTCTTTAGGGAGTGGCTGTTCCTGGTGGCTTCTTTGTACCTGGCAGCTGTCGGCCACTTGGCCACTTGAAAGCTTAGTTAGTTCCGCAACTGTGGAAGAGGAAATGTGTATTCTCTTCCGCTTGGACTCTTGCCGCTTGCCCATGACTTTGGTGACAAAGCTGATGCCCCATCATTTTGAACTTATAGCTTTGCCATTTCCCATCTTGTTAATGATGATTCCAACTCATTTCTTCACATGCTTCTGTTCTCATTAAATCTGTGGAGTATGCACCTGGCAGGGGAACTTGCTTTTCTTTCTCCTAAATTTTGACAAGCTTGCAAATGTACCTAATGAAATTCTTCAAGATCAGCTGCCTCATTCTGGTACCAGTTGCTGGAGAGCAGAGAAGCAAGTGTGAGGCAGATGAGTCAGGGAGGTGAATGTGGACAGGGTGGGGGGAACTCACTCCGAGGTGGGACAGTTGCCTGACCACACTATGGCTCAGCTTTTCCCATGTGAAAAATCATGGGGCTGGACAAGGCATTGCATGTTTCCATTCATTTTGTAGTTTAATTCTGTGCCTAGGATAGAATGCCTGTAAGAAAAACATTTTTCTTTTTTTTTGAGACAGGGTCTTGTTCTGTCACCAGGGCTGGAGTGCGGTGGCAAGATTGCTACTCAACTGCAACCTTGAAGTCCCAGGCTCAAGTGATCCTCTGCCTCAACCTCCCAAGTAGCCAGGACTTTAGGCATATGCCACCAGGTCCTGCTAAGTTTAAATTTTCTTTTGTACAGGCAGGAGTCTTGCTATGTTACCCAGGCTGATCTCAAACTCTTAGCTTCAAGTATTCCTGCACCTTGGCCTCCCAAAGTGCTGGGGTTACAGATGTGAGCCACTGTGCCCAGCTGAAAATGTATTTTATACTCAGATTGCTTCGCTCACTGGTATTCAGGAATAGCACTGTTCCTCCATATTAGCTTTTTACTGGTGCTGTAACAAAATTTGGCTATGATCTGAGTTTCTTAGAACAACACAAGTATATCGTCTTGTAGTTCCCGAGGTGAGAAGTTCCAAGATTGAGGTGTTGGCCCAGCTGGTTCCTTCCAAGTGCTCTAAGGGAGAAACCACTTCTTCGTCCTTTCCAGGCTCTAGAGGTTATCCTCATTCCTTAGCATATGACCCCTCATCACTTTGCCTTTTTTTTCCTCTGCTGCCTCTGTCACCTTGCCTTCTGTCTGACTCTGATCTTCCTGCCTCCTCCTATAAGGACCCATGTAATTAAATTGGGACCACCTGTTTCTCCATTTTAGGATCCTTAATTTAATCACACCTGGGAAGTCCCTTTTATCAGGTTCTGTGGTCCGAATGTTTGTGTCCCCTCAAAATTCAAATGTTGAGATCCTCACCCACAGTGTGATGATATTAAGAGGTGGGGCTCTCAAGAGGTGATGAGATCATGAGGACCGAGACCTCATCCGTGGGGTTAGTGCCCTTACAAGAGAGACTGGAGAGCTAGGCAGCCTCTTCTACCTTACAGGGGAGAGAGAGAAGGCTTTGTTCTAGAGCCAAGAATTAGGGCATCACCAGTCTGTGGACACCTTGATCATGGACTTTTCAGCCTCTAGAACTCTGAGAAATAAGTGTTTATTGTTCACAAGCCACCCAGTTTATGGTCTTTTGTTGTAGAAGCCTGAATTGCCTAGGATACCATATATGGTAACATATTCACAGACTTTGGGAATTAGGACATGGACATCGTGACAGGAAGGGATGTCATTCTACCATGTATTTGTAATACTTCTCTGCTTGAAAACTCTTTGATGGTTCCCTGTTACCTAGGAAGTGAAACATTTTTTAAGATATGTTTTTTTAAAAAAAAATAGAACAGCTAAAGACTGTGTGTGGTAACTCACACCAATAATCCTAGCACTCTGAGAGGCCAAGGTGGGAGGATCACTTGAGGTCAAGAGTTTGTGACCAGCCTGGGTAAGAGCCACTCCATCTCTCCTAAAAATAGAAAAATTAGCTGGGCATTGTGGTAGGTGCCTGTAGTCCCATTTACTGGGGTAGGCTGAGGCAGGAGGATGACTTGAGCCCAGGAGTTTGAGGTTGCTGTGAGGTAGGCTGACTCCATGGCACTGTAGCCTGGGGCAACAGAGTGAGACTATCTCCAAAAATAAATAAATAAAATAAAATAAAATAAAATAAAAAGAACAAATAAGGACCTCAACAACATAGATTGCTGTTTCCTTTTCACTCTGATTACCAGAGAACTGATTGACATGTTTAAACTAAATTGTAGTGACCATGCTGAAATTTAAATGTGCATATTTTGTTCTTTTTCTTGGTCCTTTTAAATTTTGTATGACTTAATTTTACCAGTTTTTCTTGTTTTGAGTTTTGGGGCTCAAAAGAAGCATTCTTTTTTTTTTAATGACAAGAAATTTTATATGTTTTCATAAGAATTCAAACATAGCACAGCTCTGTGAATACGCCATAAAGTACTGACTTGTACACTTTAATTGGATGGTATGTAAATTAAACCCCAGGCTGTCATTCACACATACATATGAATCCAGACATAGAAAACAATTTTATGTTTTTGTACTCTTGAAGGTATGCATACCCTAAATGAGCAGTGTTTCTTGAATGCTAAATATTTAGCAACTGCCATGCATAAATCTGGAACACAACCATCTTGTAACTGCTAATTCTGAATTTCAAATATATCTCTAATAGGATCTACTTATTACTTCTGATTGTTTTAATTTTGTTTGCACTTGTATTGCCAAAACACCATACTTTGGAAAAATCTGATGGCTCATAGTTTAGTTGCAGAAGCAATTTCCTTTGCTCCATAATTATAAAACATTTTCATTTTTAGATTTATAAACACCAATTAGAATGCTCAATCTTGTGAATTTTTTTTTTTTATTTCTGCATCATCTGTTTTCTTCCACTCACCTTTGTACACACACCTGCATTCAGCATATCTCCCATTTGGCAACTGCATCAAGTAAATTTTAGTACACAGGCAATTGTCAAACAGAAGATGATCTATGTTTTTCTCACAAAATACTACATGATGAAATCCTTGCTGTTGAATGATTTAACTGAATAAAAATACCACGTTCCCTTTTTGTCTTAAGAAATGTTTATCAATTCTTTTATTTTGTATTAAATTTTTAAAATTGTGAAATGCACATAAAATTTACCATCTTAACCATTTTTAAGTTTACAGTTCAGTGGCATAACATAGATTCACATTGTTATACTAGCATCACTGTCATCTACCCAGGGAATTCTTTTTATTTTCCAAAACTGAAACTCTGAAGTCATTAAAAAATAACTCTCAGCCAGGCACGGTGGCTCATGCCTGTAATCCAAGCATCCTGGGAGGCTGAGGTGGGTGGATTGCTTGAGCTCAGGAGTTAAAGACCAGCCTGAGCAAAAATGAGACCCTGTCTCTACTAAAAATAGAAAAAACTAGCTGGGCCTTGTGGCAGGCACCTGTAGTCCCAGCACCTTGGGAGGCTGAGGCAAGAGGATTATAGAGCCTAAGATGGGGTTGCTGTGAACTATGATGAAGACACCACACTCTACCCAGGGTGACAGAGTGAGAATCTGTCTCAAAAACACAATCACCCCTCCAAAAAACACCCCAACTCAAACAAAAAATTCCCATTCTCCCCTCTCCCTACCCTGGCAACTGACATTCTGCTTTCTGGCTTTAGGAATTTGACTTTTATATATCTCATGTAAGGGGAATCACATCCAGTAGAGCCTCCATAGCTGACCACCTCCCTACATTGACCACCTCCTTAAGTTGACCTAATTTTCATAGATTGGACATGCACCACATGTACTCAATGGAAGTTCCTTATGTTGACCACAACTTCCATATGTTGACCAGTTTGTCACAGTTGCTTGGGTGGTCAATCAACTTTCATAGGTTCTACTATAGTATTTTTCTTTTTGTGACTGGCTTATTTCACTTAGGATCCTCATGGTTCATTCATGTGGTAGCATGTGTCAGGATATTCTTGTTTTAAGGCTGAATAACATTTCCTTATATGCATGTACCATATTTTATTTATTCATTCATCAGTTGACAGATACTTGGTTGCTTCCATCTTTTGACTAGTGGAATCTTGCTGCTATGAACATGGATAAATAATGATTTTTTGAAGTTCTACCTTCAATTATTTTGAATCTCTATTCAGAAGTGGAATTTCTATATCAAATGGTAATTCTACTTTTAATTTTTTTAAATTTTTATTTATTTTTTATTTTTTTATTGAATGATAACTATGTACATTAACGCACTTCTGGGGTACACTGTGGGGTTTTCACACACAATCCAAAACACTTCCATCAAACTGGTTAACATAGCCTTCATGTCATTTTCTTAGTTATTATTTT
>NW_003852410.1:18251556-18273836 GCF_000181295.1 Otolemur garnettii
AAATCTTTGATCATTTTATCTTTGAAATCGTTGAGTTCTTGAGTCATCTTTTGAATAATTTCTTGAGATACCTTTTGAATAATTCCTTGAGAAATCTTTTGAATAACTTGAGCTCCTAATTCCTTCGTTTCTTCCAGTTAATCTTATTTGCTATCCACATTCTGAACTCGATTTCTGACATCCCAGCCATTTGCTTGTGGATGGGGTCTTCAATTGTGTCTACCCCATTTTCCCTTGGAGGAGTTGATCTACTGTGGTTATTTGAGTTGTCAGAGTTTTTCCACTGATTCCGCCCCATGCTGAGTTTACCTTGTTTGGAGGCCTTATCAGAACCATTCAGTTGGTGGCTTCCTCTGGTTGCCCAGAGAGACAGGCAGAGCATGTCTGTTGTCTTCTCCCAGTTCTCGGGTGCTGGGGCAACCGGGGTGCAGTGGAACAGTAGCAGCTGCACAGGAGTGTGCGTGGCTGGGTTAGACCTTGTTCAGCCTGCCAGGGTTTTTGTTCTCCTGCCTGGGGGGCAGGAGACCGGCAGCAGCTGGATCAGACCTAGTTTGGCCCCTCCTGGGCAACTGGTGGAACAGGGGAAGTGTAATAGCTAGATCAGTCCTAGTTCAGCACCCTGGAGCAGCCAGTGGGTGGGGGAATGCCAGTGGTAGCACAGGCTACGCAAGCAACCAGATCAGTCTTAGTTCAGCCCTGCCAGAGTAGCTGGGGGAGAGTGGAGGACTCCTTGACTGTCGCCCGTTGGATGGGTGCGGCAGTAGCAAGTTGATCTGTGCCCTCCCAGAGCGGGAGCCCGGAGTGGGGAACTCCCCCACCTCCCTTCATGGGATGTACGTGGCTCTAGCAAACAGTTCTGGGCCCTCCCAGAGTGGTAGACCCCTCCACCACCACCTGCAGGGCGTGCCTGGCTCTAGCAAGCAGTTCTAGGCCCACCCAGCTTGGGTGCCTGGAGCGGGGAACTCCTCCCCTGGTGTCCTGGAGTGTGTGTGTCTCTAGCAAGCTGTTTTGGGTCTACCTGGAATGGAGGACTCCTCTGCCACTGCCCACGGGATGCCCACGGCACTAGCAAGCAGTTTTGGGCTTGCCCAGAACAGAAGCCTGGGGTAGGGATCTCCTCTGCCACACGTGAGGCGTGCGACTCTATCAAGTGGTTTTGGCCTGCACCCCTCCATGAGGGCAAAGGGACCTACCCGGCAAATGGGTTAGTCTGGGAAGGTTAATACCTCCTTCCCCACCTTGCACCCAGTCACTCGTAATCCCCCAAGTCTGTGACCCTATTCACTCCAGTAGGCCACTGCTCCCATGGTTTATGACTGGCAAAATCAGCCAGAAATCTGAGTTTGGCAGGGGGGCCTTGCGTTTTTAAATTAGGCTTCTGTCCAGCTAGGTTTCTCTGCAAGTCCTTGCATTCAGCTCTGGGCAGCAGACAAATAGCAATTTACACTCAGGGGTCAATTCTAGCCTCTGCCCACCCACTGCCTTTGTCTTAGTTGAATTAGACCCTGAGGGCTAGTGCTTTACTTTTTTTTTTTTTTTTTGAGACAGAGCCTCAAGCTGTCCCCCTGGGTAGAGTGCCGTGGCATTACAGCTCACAGCAACCTCCAACTCCTGGGCTCAAGCGAGTCTCCTGCCTCCACCTCCCAAGTAGCTGGGACCACAGGCGCCCACCACAACGCCCGGCTATTTTTTGGTTGCAGCTGTCATTGTTGTTTGGCGGGTCTGGGCTGGGGATTCGAACCCGCCACCTTAGGTATATGTGGCTGGCACCTTAGCTGGTTGAGCTATAGGCGCCAAGCAGGCTAGTGCTTTACTTACTAAAGTTATCTGCGTTTTGCCTGTGGCTGCTGTCCGGAGCCTCTGTTTTCCCAGAGAGAGGGGGCTGGAGTGGCGTCAGTTTGCAGCTGAGGATGCCACTGTTGCTGTATTGGCGTCCCCGAGCCAATTTTCTTCTCCTCACTCCTGTACCACAGTCAGCACAGAACAGCACCAGCCCTTTCTTCCTCCACTTCTCTCAAGCAGATGCCCAAGAATCTGGATTCCATAGGTAACAAACCTCCAGACCTCGGACTGGGTGGGTGGGGACTCCTTGGAGTTCAGTGTTGCAGGTCAGGAATATATACAGTTTTATACAGTTTTACAGTTTTATGCCTGGCCTGAGGGTGCCATGGCACGCCAGCAGGGATAGGGGGTCCAGTTTTTAGGGAGTTTCTCCCGTGGGATAGAGTGGGAAGAAGTTTGAACTCTGCTTGCTTGTTTGCATGGAGTAAACTGCGAGCTCTTGTTGTGGGGGAGGGGACTCCTGTCTGCTTGGTGGTGGATTTTGTACCTTTTGGTTGTATTTTGGGGGTTGCAGCTTGCCTCAGGAAGGTTGAAGTGCGCTCTTCAATCTTCTCTCTTGGCTCTGCTCCAAACCATCAGCTAATTTGCTAAACTTCTGTCCTTTAAGCCTCCTTCTGGATGAGAGCTTCTGTAAAAAGCTGGCTGCAGTCTGCCATCTTGGCTCTGCCCCCCCTCTACTTTTAATTTTTAAAGAAAATGCCATATTGTTTTCCAGAGCATTTGCACCATTTTACATTCCCACCATCTGTGCACAAGGGTTTCCATTTCTCCACATTCTGCAAAACACTTGTTATTTTGTGGGGTTTTTTTTGTTGTTGTTCTCTTTTTGAGAGTAGCCAGGTGTAAAGACTATGAGCCATTATTTCACTGTGGTGTTGGCTTACATTTCCCTTGTGATTAGTGATGCTGAACATCTTTTCATGTGCTTATTTGGCTATTTGTATATAGTTGGAGAAAGATCTATTTGAGTCCTTTGTAGTATAACCTAAAGTCTGGTAATGTGATGCCCCCAGATTTGTTTTTATTTCGGAGGATTGTATTGACTATTTTTTTTTTTTGGATCCATATAAAACAAAGTATTATTTTTTCAAGTTCTTTAAAATATGGCATTGGTGCTTGGATGAGGATTGCATTAAATCTGTAGAGTGCATTGGGTAGTATATACATTTTAATAATATTGGTTCTTCCCAACCATGAGCATAGTATTCCCATCTTTGAATTGGGTTGATTGTTTTTTTGTTGTTGAGTTATAGTTGTTCTTTATATATACTGTTGGTTTTTTGTTGTTGTTGAGTTATAGGAGTTCTTTATATATTCTGGATATTATTAACCTAATATTGGACATGATTAGCAAATATTTTCTCTCCTCTGTGGGCTATCTTTTCAATCTGTTGATTGTGTCTTTTTAATGTATGAAAACTTTAAATTTTGACATAGTTTATTTTATTTTTCTTTTGCTAAATCCAATGTCACAAAGCTTTTCCCTGTTTTTTAAAGAATTTCATAGTTGTAGGTTTTACATTTAGGTTTTTAATCCATTTTGAGTTACATAAATAGATTTTGAAAATATTGAATAGCAGTCCTGAATTCTTTTTAAAATATACAATTCTAATATATCTTCTGGTATATATTGGGATTTCATACACTATAATAATATATAATTTATTTAAATCTGAACCCTATCTTGGGCATTTGTTCTTGTACAGTTTGTTGCCAATTTTTCATTTTCAGTTTAATCTTCTAAGCTCCAACATACATATCCTGCTGTAGCTAGCGTGTGGTTTATTTAGGGCCTACAGAACTTACCCTGAGTTTTCACAAATCTGTTCATGTAGCTCTTTACTCAGATCTCTTTCCAATTGACAGAAACTCATCTAATTTGTCTTAAGCACATGTTTCTCATGAAAGCAGAGCTAACATTACTTACAGCTTGAGCTTTAAACAGTAGCTGTGGAATTCAGTTTTTCTCTATCCTTTGCTTCTATTTTTCTCTGGTTTTTAATTTTAATTTTAGGTTCTATGTGGTGGCAAGCAGCCCAAGCCTTATACCCTTTTGAATTTTAGTTTAGTGGGGTACAGCAATAAACTCTAGTTGGTTGGGCCTCCTCAGGTAAGCTTGAGTGATGAGCTCATCACCACACCAGGTGTTGTGGCCAGGGGTGAATTCAAGGCATTCACCATCTTAGGTCTGTGTCATCTATTTATGACTGAAACTGGAAGGTAGGTCCCCACTAGAACTACCAGATGGCGAATGGGTCATGGGCCTTTTACTAAAGGGAAATTGGGGCCATTATTAGCATTGAGGGTAATGGATGTGAGGTGGCCCCAAATTATTAATTGTCAAAGCTGTTTCCATCTAAAGCAGTGATTCTCAACCTTCCTAATGCCATGGCCCTTTAATGCAGTTCCTGTTGGTCATGACCCGTAGGTTGAGAATGTATTAAGCCCTCTCTGTTATTAACATCTGAATATCTTCTATAATACTTAGCTAAAACCTTCACCTCTTTAAGTCTTTCCTACTAAACTGACAGCACAAAATAATTTATCTGAATAACTACGAAATCTATCCATTGTTTAAATAGACATTTGAAGTCTTATTTATCTCTTAGACCTCATGTGCTAATCACACAATGTATATCTGTATGTTTGTGTATATGTTGAGGCACGAACATGATTAAGAAGCACAGACTTAGTTTAGGCTTTCTAACACTGCTGGAGTGTATTTTCTCATCTGTATCTGCACTTGGTTCTGCAATAGCTGTATACTTTTTTCTCTTTGTCTTTTTGATGTGACCAATTCCTGTGACAAGTCTTCCTGCATTAAGTGGCATTAATTGGATGGTTGTTAAAAATACAGAGAGAATTGCTGGGTCATGTTAGATAATGGGGTTACATCATGCTTTCTGAGGTCTGTTATATTTCTGTGTATACATTTTACCCCCACCCTGAGTAATTGGCAGAGATACTGTCTTGTTTTGAGTTGCAGGCAGAGGTGTCAGCTGTGGTATCTGCAGGTAGGCCTGAGTTGTTTACTAGTGAGATCAGTGTGTACTGTGGAATTTTGAATAAAATATGATGATAAGAGGGAGGCATAGAAAGCAGATGTGATAGGGAAGTGCCAAGGGTGGAGGGAGAGAGAGTGGTAGTGAATGGGCTAGAGGGAGGGGAGAAAGTTATCCCAAGGCTCTGTCTCTGTTATTCTTATTTATTTGAGAATAAGGGTCTTTAAATCCAGGTGTGAGATTACTTTGTAATAATGCAGCATGTATTTAACAATGAGCAAAATACAAAGATCTTTGTATACCCCATGGCTTTTAAAATTACAAGAGGATAAATAAAAACAGCCAGAGTAGAAAACAGACTTCCCATGTTAATGATAATTTTTCCGGGAAGGGTAAGTAGAAGGAAGAAAATGACACAAAGTAGTTGATCCTTCACTTGTGTCCATGGACACTGACTCTTAATACATGAATCCCGTGTTCTCATCAATGGCAAAACAAATCCTCATGCACCTACCAAAACCTGGTAAAAAGACACTTGAATTTTCAACAGCACCTTTTGTTCTAAAGAGAGGTGTTTGAAAAACTAAGGGGTTGCACAGGTCAGGATCCTTAAAGCTCCTCAGGGAATAGAACAGTAGTTTTCAAGCTGTGGGTCGCGACCCCTTTGTAACAGTGAAAGTACATCACGGCATTAGGAAGGTTGAGAACCACTGGAATAGAAGGTGTTTATGTCCCATTGATTCTGACAACCTGCCCACTTTAAAACGAGTCATCTGGGACAGAGCATAAAACAGAGCAGCTTTGCAATTCCAGTGTCTTGACACACTTTTTGATTATTCCTTAAACACAGTAAGGCTTCATCTTGAGTTATTATATAGAGTGGCAAGTAAAGAGATGCCATTTTCTGAATTTCACTTATCTGATTTGGAATCTCTCTCTCTGCACCTACAGTTGATTCATTGTTAGAGAGTGAATTAAACTTGCATGCACAATGCAGTTTTTAAAATCTGTAACTCAACCACAGCAATAAAAGTGGCAGCTCCTCCTTTTAAACAACCTGATCAAAGTCTCACTCATTCCTTTCACGCAAGATCGTAATTGTTTCTCTCCATGAAGTTCAACTAACTGTTACAGGCACGAACATTGCTCTGTACTAAAGGTTTTTAATGTTCTCTTGCTCAAATATAAGCTCAAAGTTAAAATGCCATTTTTGCCATTTAGCTTTATGACTAATTATTGCATAAGTGGCAATTGGATTTCCAAATTGGGCTGCCTAGCTATGAACCACCAAATAGGATTGCTTATCTGAAACACTTGGCTGCAAAACCAAACCCTGAAACAAATTACAAGCAAGCAATTAAAACAGAGGGTTTTTTCAATAGAGCAATGGCCATCTGAGTACAGTTATCGGCTATATATCCTCTTAATTACACAAGTCTGCTTGAGGGAATTTAAAAATAGTATTATATGCTCCCTGTCTTTTTAGTAAATGTTGGGGTCATGCCAGTGGACCACCATCTTTTTTTCTGAATGGAATCAGATGACTCACTCAAAGATCTATCTCCCAGGTTTCTATGTCCTGAAATTACACAGCAAACCACTGCCTATATCTGCCTGCCAAAGTTGAAATGCTTTGTGAAGTCGAGAATAATAAAAATGTGAATATAGGAAGAATGTAATCCCACCATTAAGAGACAATATCACTCCTTGATCTCATGGAAGTGGTAGCAGAGCTGTACAAGGGGAATGAAGAGAAGAAGGAGGCTTTTTACCTTTGTGTAGATGGCCGTCAATTTAATAGAAGTATGAAAGTATCAAACTCATTTTATTTCCATGCTCGAGAGTCTGCTTGAATTTAAGATGAAAGTCCTGAGTTTCATTAGAAATGGAACCAAAGTTGTTTCTATCTTCAGAATGTATTTTCATAATAAGTGGCATTTAAAAAAAATCTAGTTAATTTGAAAACATCTTAGATGAAAATTATTGCTGCATGAAGAACAATAATTGCAAAGTGATGTGGGCAACTTTAGGCCAATTTAGGAAACCAAAAGGTTTTTACCAGCCAAAATCAGGGCAGGAGACAGCATCAATCAGTCTGTTCTGAAACTTTGAAAGCTTTGGGGGGATTATCTTTGGTGTATGAGTGCATCATATTTTGAATCTGAAGTAGAGAAAGAATGTTATCCTCATGTTAGAAAAGGTTCTTTATTTTGCTGTGTACTGTAGAGGTTTGCAAACTGTGCCTCATGGAGGATATTGGGGAAGCTTTGAAAAAAATACTGATGCCTGGGCTATATCCCAGACCAGGCATCCTCAAACTATTGCAGCCCATGGGCCACATGCAGCCCCACCAAGGACATTTATCTAGCCTGCCAGGTGTTTTTGCCACTGCTGCCTGTCCTGCGTAGCAGCCGACTCGTCCCAGGGCCCGCAGTCCGGCCCTCCAGCGGTCTGAGAGACAGTGAACTGGCCCCCTGTTTAAAAAGTTTGAGGACCTCTGTCCCAGACCACGAACTCACGACATGTACTTCCACGTTTGAGATTTCAGTTCTCTCTCTTCCAAAAATTTTCCTTGACTTATGTGGGGAGAAAGTGACTGTCAATAGGTAAGTTCATATGTGTAATAATGGCCATTGTTCTCAACCAAAAAATAGAAATAAGATCAATAATTGATTAACTTCTCTCTACTAACTAAGAGATATTTCATCCACTAACCTCTTATCCTTGATTAGTACCAATTAATAATGTGGTATCAGCCCAGCACTTCATTTTGTGAATGAATGAAATGAACTTGCAAATATTTCTGAGAGAGCATGTTTCTGAGAGAGTAATTAGATTGTTTAATAACTTGAGAAAATCTAGAAAACTAGTGAAATCCATTGGTAGGCCATTAAATACTGAAACTCCTATAACTTCTTTTCTCAGGGTTTTGTTAGAATCTGAATCTCTCCTTGTGGTACAAGAATGTGCTTGACAGCTGGGATTACAAGCTGGTGTCCTGAGGGCCACATTTGGCTCTGTGTGCTGGGTTTCAGTTTCTGGAAATATCCATCAAGGTGCTAATTTCTGGTTTCTAACAAGTTTAGCATGTGTAGGGCTGAGAAGCTGCTGCTCTTCCCAGACAGGGCTACCATTTGCTTCTGTGTCTGATTTTCTTGTTTACCTCATAGTCACTGAGACTTGAGATCTCTGGTTCTTGACAAGAGAATGAGCTCAGCACAGGATGGCTTATTTCTGTGTTTTCTTGATGGAAACAAAGCCAGCTCTTTTCTTTGGTTCTTTTTCTTTAAATGATAGCATGCTCCCAAGAGAAATGGGCTTTTTGCTGTATTAGTTTCCTATCATAACAAAGGACCACAGACTGGTTGACTTAAAACAACAAATTGTTTCTCTCCCTGTTCTAGAGGCTAAAAGTCCAAAATTAAGGCATTAGCAAGGCCATGCTTCCTCTGAGGCTACTAGGGGAGGCTGTTCCTTGCCTCCTCCAGCTTCCAGTAGCTCTAGGCATTCCTTGGTTTGTAGGTTGAGGGCTTCAGTCTTTGCATTTGCTATCACAGTCTTTGTGCCTCTGTCTTCACATGACATTTTCCTCTCAAAAGGACAGATTAGGCCTCATCTTAACTTGATTACATCAGGAAAGACCTTATTTTCAAACAAGGTCACTTTTATAGGGGTTATGACTTAAGCATATCTTTTGATGTGATACAATTCAACCCACAGCACTCCTGTTGTGCAGAGAACATGAATAGTGTGACAGTGCCTCAGGGCCGTATGTGGTCAGGTGGGTGGTTAGGGTGGCGACCTTTTGTGGACCAGGAGGCCTCCATTTCCATAGAAGGGAGATGATTGTAGGTACAATGGCCTTGTTTTAGTTCTTTACTATGTTCCTTCCTGTTTGGTTATACGAGTTTACAGACCTGTTCCTTCCTTTTTGGTCATAAGAGTTTCCATCTGTACATATCTGCCTTGTTCTCCCACTAAGCTACTACACATAAGGGGGTTGCGATCATACTTCAAGAGGAAATCAGTATGCCTAGGAAGTGGGTCTAGATGCCAAAGAGCCCCAAAATACCAAAGCAAGGGTCCCAAGACTTGCTTTTTTTCTTGCATTAGTGCTGAGGTGGTACAAAAGGTGAAAGAGGTCCTTTCCATTCTCCACTGCTTCTGGGTGTTGCTTTCCACACTCTGCCCATTTTGCATTATTATTATGCCATTGTGAGACTTTGTTTATTGCAGGGGAATGTATCTGTACAAATGTCTGAGTTGAGGTCATTTGTACTATTTTAAAAAATTTATTATTATTTTTATTTTCAATTGTTGGGGATTCACTGAGGGTACAAGATACCAGGTTACATTTCTTAGGTAAAGTCCCTGTTATAATTGTGTCTTCCCCCTAAAAGGTGTGTCACACACTGAGACCCCACACCCCTTTCCCTCTCTCTGCTCTTTATTATTATTTTTTTGAGACAGAGTCTCACTTTGTCACCCTTGGTAGAGTGCCACAGCATCATAGCTCACAGCAACCTCAAACTCTTGAGCTCAAGTGATTCTCTTGCCTCAGCCTCCCTAGTAGCTGTGACTACAGTCACCTGCCACAGTGCCCAGCTAATAGAGATGAGGTCTTGCTCTGGGTTAGGCTGGTCTCGAACCTGTGAGCTCAGTCAATCCACCCGCTTCAGCCTCCCAGAGTGCTGGGATTGATTATAGGCATGAGCCACCCAGTCCATTTGTACTATTAAAGCAGAAGAGTCTCACCTCCATGTGCATGTGACACTGGCCCCCCACCTGAGAATTTACTGTCTACCATCAGTCACTTGACTGCTCAGCATGTCTTTTTCAACAAAGTATCCTTCTTTTGTTAAATTATGAATATTCTCATTTTATCTAATTTGATACTTTCCATTTTTTTTTTATTAAATCATAGCTGTGTACATTAATGCAATCATGGGGTACAATGTGCTGGTTTTATATACAATTTGAAATGTTTTCATCAAACTGGTTAACATAACCTTCATGGCATTTTCTTAGTTACTGTGTTAAGACATTTATATTCTACACCTAGTAAATTTCACATGTACCCTTGTAAGATGCACCATAGATGTCTTCCCACCAATTACTCTCCCTCCACCCATCCTCTCTCCTCCCCTTCCCTCCCTTTCCCCTCTCCCCTTCTTCTTGGGCTATAGATTTTCATTAGAAAGCTATAAATTGGTTTCATAGTAAGACTGAGTACATTGGATACTTTTTCTTCCATTCTTTTTTTTTTTTTTAGAGACAGAGTCTCACTTTATTGCCTTTGGTAGCGTGCTGTGGAGTCACAGCTCACAGCAACCTCCAACTCCTGGGCTTAGGTGATTCTCCTGCCTCAGCCTCCTGAGTAGCTGGGACAACAGGTGTCCACCACAACGCCCTGGCTATTTTTGGTTGCAGTTTGGCTGGGGCTAGGTTTGAGCCCGCCACCCTTGGTATATGGGGCTGGTGCCCCACTCACTGAGCCACAGGCACCGCCCCTTTTCTTCCATTCTTGAGATATGTTGCTAAGAAGAATATGTTCCAGCTCCATCCATGTAAACATGGAAGAGGTAAAGTCTCCATCTTTCTTTAAGGCTGCATAATATTTCATGGTACATATACCACAATTTATTGATTTATTCATGGGTTGATCAGCACTTAGACTTCTTCCATGACTTTGCAATTATGAATTTGGCTGCAATAAATATTCTGGAATGTATATCTTTGTTATAATGTGATTTTTTGTCTTCTGGATATATACCTAGTAGAGGAATTGTAGGATCGAATGGTAGGTCTATTTTTAGATCTCTAAGTGTTCTCCAAACATCTTTCCAAAAGGGACATATTAGTTTGCATTCCTGCCAGCAGTGTAGAAGTGTTCCCTTTTCTCCACATCCACACCAACATCTCTGGTTTTGGGATTTTGTGATGTGAGCTAATCTTACTGGAGTTAGAGGATATCTCAAAGTAGTACTGATTTGCATTTCTCTGATGATTAAGGATGATGAACATTTTTTCATCTGTCTGTAGGCTGTACGCCTGTCTTCAGAGAAGTTTCTCTTCAAGTCCCTTGCCCACCCTGAGATGGGATCATTTGTTCTTTTCTTGCAAATAAGTTTGAGTTCTCTGTGGATTCTGGTTATAAACCTTTATTGGAGACATAACCTGAAAATATCTTCTCCCATTCTGAGGGCTGTCTGCCTGCTTTACTTACTGTGCTCTTGGCTGTACAGAAGCTTTTTAGTTTGATCAGGTCCCAGTAGTGTATTTTTGATGTTGCTTCAATTGCCCAGGGGGATCCTCCTCATAAAATATTCACCCAGGCCGACTTCTTCAAGAGTTTTCCCTGTACTTTCTTCTAGTATTTTTATAGTTTCATGTCTTAAGTTTAAATCTTTAATCCAGTGGGAGTCTATCTTAGTTAATGGTGAGAGGTGTGGGTCCAGTTTCAGTCTTCTACAGGTCTCCAGCCAGTTCACCCGGCAAGCACTATTTGTTAAATAGGGAATCTTTTCCCCATTGAATGTTTTTAATTGGCTTGTCAAAGATCAAATAATGGCAAGTAGCTGGGTTCATCTCTTGGTTCTCTCTTCTGTTTCATACATCTACCTCTCTGTTTTTGTGCCAGTACCATGCTGTTTTGATCACTGTCAGTTTATAGTATAGTCTGAGGTGTGGTAGCATAATTACTCCTGTGCTGTTTTTATTTCTGAATAATGTCTTGGCTATTCAAGGTTTTTTTCTGATTCCATATAAAATGAGGTATTATTATTTAGAGATCTTTAAAGTATGACAGTTAAGCTTTAATAGGGATTGCATTAAAATTGTATATCACTTTGGGTAGCATGGACATTTTAACAATGTTTTTCCATTTGTTAACAACTTCAGCTATTTCTTTTCTTAGAATTTCATAGTTCTCTTTATAGAGATTGTTCATGTCCTTTGTTAGGTAAACTCCCAAATAGTTTATCTTCTTTGGCACTACTGTGAAAGGAATAGAGTCCTTTACTGTTTTTTCAGCTTGACTATTGTTGGTATATATAAAGGCTACAGACTTATGAGTGTTGATTTTGTAAGCCGAGATGCCGCTGTATTCCTTGATCACTTCCAAGAGTTTTATAGTAGAATCCCTGGTGTTTTCAAGATATACAATCATATCATCTGTGAAGAGTGAATCTTTGATCTCTTCTTGCCCTATGTGCATATCCTTGATTGCCTTTTCTTCCCTAATTACAATGGCTAAGACTTCCATTACAATGTACAATGTTAAAGAGCAGTGGAGACAATGGGCAACCTTACCTGGTTCCTGATCTGAGTGGAAATGATTCCAATTTAACTCCATTCAATACAATATTGGCTGTGGGTTTGCTGTAGATAGCCTAAAGTTTAAGAAATGTCCCTTCTATACTAATTTTCTTAAGTATTCTCATCATGGATGGATGCTGGATATTATCAAAGGTTTTTCTGAGCTGTTCTCATGGGGGAGGGGACTCCTGTCCACTTAGAGATAGATTTTTGTCCCTATTGTTTGTGTCCTTGAGGTCGCAGCTTAGTTCCGCAGGGTTGATGTGCATTCTTCAACCTTCTCTCTTGGCTCAGCTCCAAACTATCAGCTTACTTGCTGAACTTCTGTCCTTTAACTCTCCTTCTGGATGGGAGCCTCTGTGGAAGCTGGTCCAGTCGGCCATCTTGCCTCCACCCCCTACTTTCCATCTTTTAATAAGTATGTTTAGATCATTTACATTTAATGTAGTTATGAATATATTAGAAGTTGGGTTTACCATTTTTTTCTGTTTGTCAACCCTGCTTTTTGTTTCCTTCTTCCCATTTCCTGTTTCCCTTTAGTTTATTTGAATAATTCTAGTATTTCATTCACTTTATCTATTAGATTTTTGGCTATATCTCTTTGTGTTAGTTTTTTTGGTAGTGGTTTTAGGGCTTAAAATATACATAGCTAATAATTTACAGTTTACTTTAGAGTTCATGTTTTGATAACTGTGCAAAATGTAGAAGCCTCTCAAGCATATAAGTCCTTTTATCCCCCTTCCTTTATATGATAATTGTCATAAATATTGTACCTACGTACATTGAACACTTTACTGGAAAATTTTGTGTATAAATTTTACTTTCAACATACATATTTTTAATAATTTAAGAGGAGAAAAATCGATGACGTTTGCCCAAATATTAACTATTTCTGTGTTCTTCCTTTACTGATGCTCTTCCTTCAAGTTTCCATCTGATACAATTGCCCTTCAGCCTGAAGAATATCTTTTAGCCTTTCTTATAGGACAAGTGTATCCTCAGTGAATTGTACTCTCATTTTAGAGGATTGAGGTCACTGTGTTTCATTGATGTGTGTGGGGTATGTGTTAAGTGGGTGTTTTGCTCTTGTTTTCTGATGAGATACAAAGTTAATTTATCTAAGGGGTATTTCATCAGTGGCTACTATGGGTCAGGCACTATTCGAAACAAGTGGGAATACAACTTTGAACAAATCAGTAACTTTGTTCAAGTACAAATCTTGAGTCGAATATCATGTGTATGTGTAGATAATAATAAGCAAATAAAACAATATGTCAGATATCACAAATTCTTTTTTTTTTTTTGAGACGGAGCCTCAAGCTATCCCCCTGCGTAGAGTGCCATGGCATCACAGCTCATAGCAACCTCCAACTCCTGGGCTCAAGTGAGTCTCCTGCCTCCGCCTCCCAAGTAGCTGGGACCACAGGCACCCGCCACAATGCCTGGCCATTTTTTGGTTGCAGCTATCATTGTTGTTTGGCGGGCCCGGGCTGGGGATTCGAACCCGCCACCTTAGGTGTATGTGGCTGGCGCCTTAGCCACTTGAGCCACAGGCGCCGAGCCAGATATCACAAATTCTATGGAGAAAATTAAAGCAGGGCCAAAGATGTGCTCCCCTCCAACTTTATTATGGCATAATTGACAAATAAAAATTAAATATATTTAAGGCATACAATGTGATATTTTGATATACAAACAATATGTTTGTATATCAACACAATTAACATAATTGGGCTGATTTACATACCTCTCACTGTACATAGTTACCTTTGTGTGTGTGTGTGTGCATGGTGAGAATACTTGAGATCTACCCTCTTAGCAAACTTTAAGTCATCAAAACGATTTGGTACCAGCATAAAAATAGCCACGCAGATCAAGAATAGAAAACCTAGAAATAAACTTATGCATGTATGGTCAACTAATGTTTGCAAAGGCATCATGAATATACAGTGGGATAAGGACACTCTTCTCATTCAATAATTGGTGTTGGGAAAACTGGATATCCACATGCAAAAAGGAAAAGAAATTGGACTCTTATTTTACACCCTACACAAAAATCAACTCAAAATACATTAGACATTAAGCATGAGACTTGGAATCATGAAACTCCTAGAGCAAGCGTCCTCAAACTACATGCACCCACCAAGGACATTTATCCAGCCCCTGGGTGTTTTTGCCACTGCTGCCTACCCTGCTTAGCAGCCGACTTGTCCCGGGGCCCACATTCTGGCCCTCCAATGGTCTGAGGGACAGTGAACTGGCCCCCTGTTTAAAAAGTTTGAGGATCCCTGTCAGGAGAAGAGCTCCATCGCCTTGGTCTTAGAAAAGATTTTTTTGGATAAGACACCAAAACATGGCAACAAAAGCAAAAATTACCATGTGGGGCTACATCAAACTGAGAAATTTTTGTACATCAAAGATGTGTGCTTCTACCTTGTATTATCAAGGATAGCTTCTCTGGGATAAGAATGTTGGATTAAGGAATTGAAGGAGATAAAGAAGCCAGCCCTGATGATATCTGGGGAAAAAATGTTCCAGGTGAGACCAGAACTTCCGAGGCAGAGGTGACTGGCACGTTTGATTGAGAGGAGCAGGAGTGTGACTAGGGTATCAGGGAAAGGTGTTAGGAACATCTCTAGATGGATGAGGATGGGGCTGTAAAGATAATGCTGTGAATGAGGAGAGAAAAAGTAGCCACCATGCAAGATTAATGTAGGGAAACCTGTATATTATTTTAAAGTTTTCTTCTTCTGGGGTTATAATGGGTCAAAAAACTCAAAACATCTGAAAGGGACTAGTCTTGTCTCTTAGAGAAATATGCCAACATGGACCTAACCTTGCAATCTTCAAATTTTGCTGAACAAGATGGGGAAAGGCCATTGTGTTAAATCTCTTGATTCTTAAATACAGACAGCAAAACAGTTAAAAATTTTTGGGAGTCTGAGCCAAATGAAACACTTATGGGCTGGAATCCAGTTTGCAAGTTGCCAGTTTTTTAGCACTGTTCTATAAGGATTATTACACAACAAGCAGCTGCATCTAAGGTAAACAATGGTTTGTTCATAGATTGCTTTAAATCTGATTTGTAGTCTATTTGCCTTCTTTTGTTTAATTTGATATGGTCAGGGACTGTGCACTATAGTGAACAACTGGGTTAAAATATTTCATTGGCAAGTGCTGCTGCTTGTAATGTAGATTAGACCTGGTGAGTGTGTTCTGGGATGCTGGCATGTAAGTGGCTCAAGGACAAGTCCTGGGATGTCCACAGGCATTGACCCTCCTCTCTTCTTTCCTCTTTCCATGGCAGAATTTGGACATTCATCTGACTTTATTGCCTGATAGGTTTATTACACTTAGCACAGCTTTCTCCACAGCCTGGTGATGTAATTATGATTGTTATCTTCTCCTTATCTCCCCTCTCTCTCCCTTTTATGAGATGAAAACCTCTGGCATAAATATGTGACAGGGAGGACATACGCTTTTTCTTCTCTTAGCCTAATGGATGAACAGCTGGGAGTTAATGAGCTTTTAATAGTGAATATAGGGGGTTAGTTTGTTGCAGTTTCAACCTTCATTTAATACTCTGAGGTCTCGTTGTTTTTCTGTTTTCCCCTTAATGTTAGCTTTATTGATACCTGCAAACACCTGTTTAAAATTCACTCAGCATGGAGGGGACATATTTCTCTTTGGATCACCTTGGCCTCAATTGACTGTTCTTTAATTATGAGGCTCCTGTGGAACTTCGTTTGGGATTTTATATCTTCATTTTTAAGGGCCTCAAAAATATAGGACTAAATTTTTATTTAGCACAGATATAACTTTTGCACAGGCTTTTATATATTTTTCTTGACACTTTTTATTTTTTCTTCTCTAGCCTTGAAGGCAAACAAGACAAAAGCTTTCTTCCACTAATACGTTTTGTAGCAATGTTCTTAGCCTTTATTTCTCATTTATCTTTTCTCCTAAATTAAACTTTCTTGGACCTATTCATTATAAATCCCAAGTCATAAAATGGTTTCCTGTAGCTGAAAAAAAAATCATGATTAGTAATAATACCTAACTTTTATGCAGTTCATGGATTGCCATATAAAGCTTATAAATCACTTTCATGTATCTGTATTTTCTTGTTTGGTATTCACAATTACCTTCTGAGATGAGCTGGGCAATTATTATTACCATTTTACAAAGTAGAAAACCAAGATATATTATTTATCAAAGGTAAGTGGTTATAAAAGCTAATGCATGTACATGGTAAGATTTGAAACAGTACAAAGTATTTACGAAATTTCTCAACCTAAAGGTAGCCACAGTTAAGTATTTTTATTTTCTTCCTTTATTCCTTCCCTCTGTCCTTCCTTTCCTCCTTCCCTCTGTCCTTCATGTATAAACATGTACATATAATGTTAATATATTGACCCTTATTTACAAAGCTGTGATAGTACTTACAATATTTACACAGTGTAACAATTTACATGAATGATTGTACCTTCCCCTCACAACCTCTTTTACTGTTTTTTGATTCATAAAGTTTTTGTTATTGCCATGCTGAGTTGTTTTAATTTGCATTTCTTTAATTTTTAGTGAAGTTGAACACTTTTTCATGTGTTTGTAAGTCGCTATATTTCACATTTAGTTTTCTGTTTGTGCATGACTCTTTGGATTCTCAAGTGATCTTTTCTTAATTGATTTAAGAAACTCTTCGTGTATTGAAGAACATAGCTCCATCTGTCCTGTTGCGGATCTTTTTTTTCCAATTCGTCATTTGTGTTTTGACCTTTTTTTCCATTTAAAAACAAGTTTTTTAAAATGTATTTTTTATTTTAATATGAGGATGGTTTTTTTAGAATACACTGTTCTCACTCTAAGATATCACCTAATCCCAGCAAGATTAGCCCACATTACAAAGTCATGTAAAAGCACGTTTTTATTTCAAGAATAAACAGACTCATGAAAGTAAATTTGGAAAAAGCAAAACAGCAAAAAACAACAACAAAAAAACCCTAAAGTCTCCACTATCTTTAGTGACAAAAGCTTCTATTATTTTGGTATATATTTAGTCCATCCCTTTTTTTTCTGTTTGTGTGTGTGTGCACACACTTTCTTCTTTCTGTGAAGTTCATTTTATCCTGCATATTCTGGGAGCTCTCTGGAGAGTCAGAAAACTAAATGGGAACCTCTGAAACAGAAAAAAAATGTTGCAGGAAGACGAGGTCCAATGGAGAGAAAGAGCACCCAAACACTACATTTATAAGAGGAAGGGCTTTATTCACCAGCAGGGAGCTTAGGGCATAGAAGAATTCCAAATGGCCACACTCCCTGACTGGCTTGGTCGTTCCCTTTTTATTGATAGTAAAAAACTTGAAAATTTCCAAGGAAGTTAAGTCGTTCCCTTTTTATTGATAGTAAAAAAGTTCCACCCCACAGGTACCCTTCTCATTGGCCAGTTTCAATCAAGTGGGAGATGCTATTCCAGCCGCTACAGAACTACAAGTTTTCACAGAACTTGGAAATTTCCAAGTTCCAGGAAGTTAAGTTTATAAATTCCCAAAAGCTGAGTCACCATGGAGAGGACCCTGTAGGTGTATCCTTGTGGTCTCCTTGGGAAGACCTGTTCTCCTAGATCTCAACCTTCTCGAGTATTTTCTCTCATTTCCCCCTTTTGAGACTCCAATATATTTTAATTTGGGGTCTAAATATCAGCTTGTTTTTGCAGGTGCCATTATTAATTACCTTTTAGCACTGAGGTCTTAGGGACTGTGACTTTTCTTGAACTCTCTACTCAGGCCTTGGCTAATATGCCTATGTGTTTTTACTTTTCCTTGTGACATTCCCCCCCTCCCACCTTTTCCCAAAGTCCAAAGTCCAATTAAGACAAGTCCCTTGAGGAGTTTCCTCAGGCTTCAGTCATGCATTGACCAGCCAGCTCCCAGTATGTGGCTGGAGCAGAGCATGTTGACTGTCTTAAAAGTTACCTTTACTTTCCAAAGGGCAGTGAAGCCCTATTCAGCCAGCTGTGATGACTCCAGATGAGGATTCCTTTCACCTTTGTTGCTGTGCAAGTGGTACCTTGGTTTGAGGGGGACCAGGTTCTGATTCTGGCCCTAGACTTGGTCCCCTTGATCCTCCAGAGAGAAAAGATGTACAGACACAGAAGACTAAACAGAACATGGTTAATTATCCCAGTGGAGATTTTCCTTGCTACTTTTTCTAGGGTTTTTGTCTATTTAGTTCAGTCTTTCCCAGTTCTGTTAGGAGTTCCTGCTCAATTGCAGAGGATTGACAGAGGCCTCTTTGAACAACACCCGTGGCAAGGCCTGTATCCAATTAAGCTTTGCTTCCTTGCAGAATTTATCAATTTCTGTTCTTTTTTTTTTTTTTTTTTTTTGAGACAGAGCCTCAAGCTGTCCCCCTGGGTAGAGTGCCATGGCATCACTGCTCACAGCAACCTCCAACTCCTGGGCTCAAGCGAGTCTCCTGCCTCCTCCTCCCAAGTAGCTGGGACCACAGGCGCCCGCCACAACGCCCGGCTATTTTTTGGTTGCAGCTGTCATTGTTGTTTGGCGGGTCCGGGCTGGGGATTCGAACCTGCCACTTTAGGTGTACGTGGCTGGCGCCTTAGCCGGTTGAGCTATAGGCGCCGAGCCCAATTTCTGTTCTTATAGTCCTGTTCATGCACTTTACCCTGTCTAAGCTCTGAGGCTTATAAGTTATTCAAAGCATTAGCTTATTATTTGCACTAGTTCTGTTATGAAGGCTAGCTCTTTGTCAAATTTAAAACAGATTGGCAACCTAAACCATGGGATGATTTTTCTGGGCAATACTTTTACTACTTCAGGAGTCCTTTTTATCCTGGTGGAGAAGGCTTTTACCTATTCCAAGTCTGATAGACCATCACCAGCAAGTACTTGTTCCATTTAAACCTGGCCATTTCAGTAAAGTCTACCTGGAAGTCTTTGAAGGGCATTGCTCCATATGACTGGATTCCTGGGGGTATCATCAGTCCTTGGTGTGTGTTGAACTGGCTGCTGGTGACACACTGTAGACTGACAGTTTTGGCCAGGTGGGAGATGTAGAGGTACCAGCTCAGTAACTTCATCAAATATTCCAGTCACCATAGTGGCTTCTAGAACCTGGGGGACTGCTACTCATCTATCTGGCATCTTTATTCATTCTCCCTCCATTTCCTGGCTCTTCTCTGCTGCCAATTGTTCCTTCTCTTCCTTCTCATCCTGGGAAGTAGATAGGTGAGAGCTCCAGAAACCAAGGGATGAGGGGAGCCACTTGCGACACCTTGTACGGTTTGGATGCAGCCCTTTTGCCCTAAGTACTGACCCTAGTGTTCCCTTTAGTGATGGTGGAAGCATCTCCTTGATGTCCATGACAGTGCACCACTGCCACCTTCCAGGGTTTCCATACTGTCTCTAGCAACGGAAGAATCTCCTGCTGATTACTTAATGTCCTTTTCCTCAGAATTTAATAGTTCCTTCTCCTTGTACAATGTCCCCATACTTGGAGAGTCATAAAAGCATTCACATTTTTCCCTTGACTTAGTTCTAAGGCTTGAGTCAAGGCAATTAACTCATCCTTCTGGGCCAATGTTCCTTGGGGTAAGGGCTTAACCTCTACAGTCTCTGTTAAGGTAACCACTGCATACCCAGCTTGCCACTTACCTTGCACTGTCATGTAACTGCTTCAGGCTACATACAAGTCCCAGTTTGCAACTGTCCAAGGCTGGTCACACAGTCAGGTCTGTTAGAATACACATTATCTATAACTTCTGTACAGTCATGCTCAGTCTCTCTTCCACTGACTGGAAAGAGTGTGGCTGGGTTCAAGGTGTTCTTGCATTAGAGAGTCAAAAATGTTCATTTGTGTTTATTAAAGTGACCACAGAGTGGGGTACTTTCATTCTGAGATCCTGCCCTAGAGTCATTCTTGCACAAGGAGAGCAGTAGTGGCTAGAGCCCGTAAACATGGTGGCCATCCTTTTGCCACTCCATCAGATTGCTTAAGAGAGGTAAGCTATAGACCTTGGCCAGGACCCAACCAGCTGAATTAATATACCTACAGACATCTTTCCTCTCTCTGAGATATACAGAGTGAAGGGCTTGGCCAAGGCTGGTAGCTCCAATGCAGGTGCATTTATCAGCCTCATCTTTAGCTGGGAGAAGGCATGTTCCTGTTCTCCTCTCCATTTGAAGCGCTCTCCTTCCTCTCTTTTAGTTGCCTCATATAGGGGCTTAGCCAAGATGGCAAAGTTGGGGATCTAAAGACAACAAAAGCTGACTGCACGTAAGAATTCCCAAACCTGCTTTCGGCTCTCAGGGGTGGGGAGGCAATTAATAACCTGCCTCCATTTCATGCCTAGATACCTCTCTTCCTGCTGGATAGTAAATCCTA
Source organism: Otolemur garnettii (assembly GCF_000181295.1). NCBI lineage: Eukaryota > Metazoa > Chordata > Mammalia > Primates > Galagidae > Otolemur > Otolemur garnettii. Next base: position 18,272,118 of record NW_003852410.1, read on the forward strand.
GATAACATACCTGCCACTGGTAAATCTGGGTGTTTGTTTAGACACTTTATAGTCACATACCTCTAGATGTCATAAAAGACAGTCCAAGCCTTGGGCACAGCCCTCCTGGGTAGGGTGCCCTAAAAGGAGGTCATTAACATATTGGAGCAGCACACATTCTAATTCCTCAGCTGGGAATTTCTGGAGGTCACAAGTCAGCGCTTCTCCAAAAAATCGTGAGTGTTTTGAATCCCTGTGGGAACCTGGTCCATGTGTACTGGATCACAGTTTCCATGTCTGGTCTATCCCACTGGAAAGCAAACAGCCTCTGGCTTCCCAGAGCGAGCCTTATACTGAAAAAGGCATCTTTTAAGTCCAGGCAAGTGGGCCACTTGGCTTCTGCTGGCAGCAGACTTAGCAGAGTATATGGATTAGGTACAGTAGGATGCAGTGTTACAGTTATACCATTTACTGGGAAATTCTCATTTTAGGTTTTAATTTTTCATGAGGTATAAGACATAGTAGATAACATTTAATACTGCACAAATTTTTCCAGTGTAGCCAACAGGCAACCTTTGTTGAATCTTAAGCCTTCAGAGTAACTATAACAACTGTATATAATTCTATACTCTTTGGTTAGTCTCTTAGTCCCATTTAACATATCAGTTTAGTAAAACAGTTATGTCTCATTTTATGAGTTGACAGTATAGACAAAGTTGGGATTTAATATAGGTGGGCCACAGCCTCTTTTCTCTTTGAATCATTTTTCTCTCTCCAATTTTTCTCTTTACTAAAGACTAACTTAGTTGCCAAAATAAACTGTACCTTCAGTATACTGGGTCTGATTATTTGCATAAAGTGCAGTAAGAATAATTAATTATTAGCCATCTGGGCTCTTCTTTCTTTTAAAATTGGCTTTGCTGGAACCTTTTATAAGGAATCTCAGGCTGGACTGTCTTGAAAGCCATTCCATGAGCCCAGGTTTCATCTGTGCCGTTAGATACCTGTATGCGCTGGATAAATTCCTCTTTTCTTGAGGTCCCCAAGTACATTTCGATTCCCAGACCCATCAGCAAGTGACCTTTGTTACTTACCACAGATCAGGAAATGTTACTGATGGGTATCTGGTCAGTTTTCCAAAGGGTTTTTTTTTTTTTTTTTATTGGCTTTATAAATTCAACCTTAATTGCTTAATGCAGTCTGGACACCTCTGGAAATGCTATTCCAGCCAAAGCCTTGGTAAAATAACCAGTGCCTTCATCATGTCCTGTAGAACAAAACAGATTCTTTTTTTTTTTTTTTTATTAAGTCAAATATACATAGATCATGAATACATTCATGCATATGGGGGGTACAATGTGCTGATTGTTTTTTATATAATCCGATGTGGTTAGATCAAACCAATCAGCATACAGATTATTATTGAACTTATGCAAATAACTGTATTGTCATAAGTTAAGAATATTTACAAATGGCTTTCAAATTCTGGAGAAATCAAGGAGAGAGAAAAAAATACATGTTTCAAATTCTGCTCATAAGTACATACATTGCTTAAAAAGCTACAGATAGCTCAAAAGACAGAAAATTATTTTCTTGACTTCTGGAAAACAGAACATAGAAAGAATCAACAATATTCCTTTTTTAAAAATTTTATTGAATGGTAACTATGTACATTAATGCACTTTTGGGGTACAGTGTTGGGTTTTCACACACAATCCGAAACACTTCCATCCAATAATA
>NW_003852410.1:18274157-18312384 GCF_000181295.1 Otolemur garnettii
TTCTAAAGACATGACTTATAGACATGTTAAAGTTCTAAAAATCTGCTTTTAGTCCAAAAGTACTCAATTTCCAAAGACATCAGGCATTTAAATTTGAGAGAATTGTCAATCTCTCTTAATATTTCTTTTTCCTTTTAGGATAAACTTTAGACTCAGCCAGTTACATAAAAAACACTTCCTTTTTTAGATAAATTAAAATTATTACTGGCAGTATATGTTAGGACAGACCAATGTTTTATTCATTAGGACAGACCAATGCTTTATAATATTGGAACATATATATAACCATAACTCATACAAAATTTATCAGCATTTTGTATTTTACAATGTTTCCTATATATTTTTAATAAGTTGAATAAGTTTAATTTGTTTTCCTATGACTTTCAGTGGTCTTAATATTTCAAGAAAACCAAATTTAGAGTTGTGTTTTTTCTTTTTGTTGGCCCAGGCCTAGTTCAAACCTGCTAGTCTTGGTGTATATGGCCGGCATTGCAACCACTGCTCTATGGACACCAAGCCCCAAATTTAGAGTTTTGATTTTGGAAGGTTTGTCAAATATCAAAGGCCTAAAACATTTGTTCAAATAAGATTACAAGTGGAAAGATTTTAAAGGAAATACATAGGAAACTGGATTACATGTAAATTCTTTCACAAATTCTCTTTTATGAGCTTCATTTAATCTGCACAATATACAAACATTCTAAACTTTCTTTAACTTTTGCCCTGCCTTTCACTTTCTTACACAACCATTCTGTTTCAGGACAAAATTTATCACATAAGATTATTTCTGTACACAATGCCATTTTCCTTTCTGTCTAATTTCTCTCACTCTCACTTCCCACAGAACAGGATCTCAGTTTACTATGAAGTTACCCATTCACTTGGCCAAATTGATAATTAGAAGGTTTAAAATGAAAGAATCTTATCCTTTGACAAAGACTCAGTTTCCCCAACAATTTAAACAACCAAATTATTACATTTTACAAGTGAGAGACATTTTATGAAATATAATACTGATATAGGATTTTTACACTCAGGGCTAGATAGGGAACTCATATTTCTCAGGCTTAGTTGAGCTCAGACGTCAGATTCCTATCTGCAGACCATGCCCTCTGAGCCCTAGCAAGGTCATGAACAAAGCAGCCCAAAACCTTTTGGATGGCTCCACCCTGACTAAGGAGCACACACTGTTATCTCCTCCCCAGACAAAAACAGCTGCAAAGACCGAATAACCTTGTCCAAGGTCAGGGCCTGCATTCATTCATTTGCTAGATAGAACACCCATTCAGTTTGTAAAGGTATTTTTCCATCTACCAAGTCCTGGCCAAAATATCTTTCAGGGCCAATTATTTATCCCTAGACAAAGAACTCATGCAGGAAACCTCTGAACTGGGCCTCCTCCCCCCTTCCAGAGGCTGTTCACCTTGGAGAACTGTTGCTGATATGTATACAGCCCATCCAGCACAAGATTTATGTTCTCTCCCCCAGATTTTCAAGGGCCATCCAGAGCTCACTGGACTGCCCAAACTGCAACACTTTCCAATGTGCGGCCCCTCTGCTAATAGCTCTGGCACTCTCCACTCCCTCTGCATGGCCCTCAGTCTTAACAAAATCCCATTTTACCACTGATCTGTGGCCCCCAGCCTCAATTCTCAAATTCCTGAGACCAAAGACTCACTGAAGAAATCTCAGTAAGAAAACTACAACAACATCCTTTTTAATTTGTTTTCATTTTCCCCTAAGTCCCACATGGCCATGTGGCCACCACCAAAAAAAGAAAGTGGAAAACCTGGAATTTCCAGTTTCTCTCAGAATAGCCAGGGGGAGGAAGGGTACACTCACACATTCCTTTCACCCTGTGAATTGGGGGAGAGGGAGGGGGGGATGAAACCCACCTATTGTTACACATCTCGGTCATTCTCCGAGCACTTACATGTACGCAACTCCAACCCATTTCTTAACCTGGGCAGTCTTGATTTCCCATTCAAGCTGCCACTTAACCATAGGAGGCAAATCAACACTCCCCTAGGCCCTGTAAAGGGAGGTCCAACTCCACCTTTGGAGTTCTCTCAGTTACACCACATCCACATGCTCTCACACACCTCTCAACAGACCTGCTGGCAATCTAATGCCCAAGGAGTTGATCAGGCTCCTTCTTCCACTAAAACTGTACTGGGATCCCCAGATTGATCATACCTTGCCTTAGATGTCTCCCTGTGTAAGTACCTGTTCCTGCATGACAGTTCCTCCCAGTGTTTGACTCCTTGAAGTCCCACCAATGGGGTCCTTTCTCAGTCCAGTTGAGGCATCCACACAGGGAGGCCACACTGCCAGTGGTTCATATCGCCCAGGCTGATCAGGGGCTTCCACGTGGGTGTCCAGAGGATTGGCGGCAACTACCAAGTGCATGTTCTCTCCAAGGGTGATCTCACTTCTCAGTCAAGGAACCAAAAATGTTGCAAGAAGATGAGGCCCAGTGGAGAGAAGGAACATCCAAACACCACATTTATAAGAGGAAGGGCTTTATTCACCAGCTAGGAGCTTATGGCATAGAAGAATTCCAAATGGCCATGCTCTCTGACTGGCTTGGTCTTTCCCTTTTTATCAACAGTCAAAAAATTCCATCCCACAGTTACCCTTCTCATTGGCCAGTTTGAATCAAGTGGGAGATGCCATTCTAGCCCCTACAGAACTATAAGATTTCACAAAACTTGAAAATTTCCAAGGAAGTTAAGTTTACAAATTCTCAAAAGCTGAATCGCCATGGAGAGGACTCTGTAGGTGTATCCTTGTGGTCTCCTTGATGAGACCTGTTCTCTTAGACCTCAATCTTCTGAGGTATCCTGTCTCAGAACCACTCATATTTTGATCACTACCCCTGTTCCTCCTTTGAGAAGAAAACTCCTCAGTGTTTTCCAGTATCTTTTTCTTGTTTTTCTGAGTTTATTCTTGGGAAGCTGTCAGGGTCCCAACCCATGAGCAGAGTCTGTTAAGACCTGTGGAAACTGGTGGTGACCAACTGAAGAAATACAGTTAGAAACAACTGTAAAGGAGACATGAAATAGAATAGAATTAAAAGTGGGAGCTCAGGGGTCCATCACCCATTTCTGGGCTTCTGGCAGCGGCCCAGAGTGTTTGCTCCACTCCCAATTTTGTTGGAGATGAGGGAGGGAACAAAGATGCCAGCAGTTTCTGAGTGAACACATCAGCTTCTATTGTTATTATTGTTAACCTTAAGGGTAGCCTTCAGAAATCTGAAATCTGAGCCTCTCAAGCCTCCTGCTTGAGATCACACTTACAGATTTCTAGGAAGGTGTTAAACTCCCCTAGTTCTCTGTGGAGTAAACTGTCGTTAATCTCCTCTGAGGAATTGGTGGGAGGGAAGCATCTTGTTACATCACCACCACAGAGGATCTTCCTCTGTGATAAGGGGTATAAGCTCTTCTGCGCATATTTCAGGGCTCAAGCTACTCCCTTGATCTCTGCCCCAGGCAAATGCAAATCTCCACAATGGGTATCTGCTTTACCTGTTTAATGGGCAGGAAAAGCCCTAGAAGATGTATCCTTTGTTAGGACTTGCCACAGTGTCTTGTATGGCCATTATTCTCCTCAGAGTATTTGCAGACCCAGCAGGGTGTTTGCTGTAGCCCTAGCAGGCTACAATTTCAGAAAAGGCAAGAAGCTTGCTAGCAATGGTTAGCTTAAATGTAAACTAGCTGACTTTTCTTTGTTTTGACTCACTCAGCTTACTTTTAACTTTCCTCTTTTTCTGGGGGTGCTTTCCTTTGCCAAGAATGGGGTCTTTGGTCCCCATTCTCCCAGAAGAGGCCTCTCCCCATTCTCTGTTTGGTCTTTGGCATGGATGCGGAGGCTCTTAGTGTGGCCAAAGCTCCTTTGTCTATGCTAGCATATTTGGTTTTGAGACTATCTGATTTTGTTTTAGATTTTCTATACAAATGACCATGTCATCTGCAAAGAGAGATTGCTTTATTTGTTTTATTTTTATTTTTCTTAACTAATTTCATTGGCTAGGACCTCTTGTACAATGTTGAATAGAAGCTGTGAGAGCAAATGTTCTTGCTTTTTTCCCACTCTTAGGGGCAATACATTTGGTCTTCCCCATTTGTGTAGGTTTGCTATTAGTTTTCTGTATGTGCCTTTTATCAAGTTGTGATTTTCTCCTATTTCTAATTTGCTGAGGATTTTATTTATCAGTTGAATTTTGTCAAATATTTTTCTGCATCTATTGAAATAGTCATATTGATGAATTATATTGATCTTTTAAAAAATCCTCAAACAGCTAAAGTAGACCTTTCATTTGATCCTGCAATCCCATTATTAGGTGTCTACTCAGAAAAAAGAACAATCATTTTACTATAAGGACATTTGCATTTGAGTGTTTATATTAGTTCACTTCACAATTGCAAAGACATGGAATCAACCTAAGTGCCCATCAACCCATGAACGGATTAATAAACTTTGATATATGCATACCATGGAATACCGTTTAGCCATAAAAAAGATGGAGACTTTACATCTTTTGTATTTACCTGGATGTATTTGAAGCACATTCTTCTTAGTGCTTTAGTGCTTAGTGCTTAGTGCTTCCATCTCAAGGATGGAAAATCAAGCATCCCATGTCTTCAATACTAATTCAAAACTATTAGATGAACAACTACAGGGTCACACAAGAGGAAAAATCATGATGAAGTTCAGGAAGAAGGGAAAGGGCTCAGTAAGCTCCCACCTAATAGGTGCACTATAGGGGTATACAGCACACCTCCTGGGTGAAGGACTCAAACATAACTTGGACTTTACCTAACAAGTGCAAACAATGTAACTTAATTGTATATACCCTTATATTAATCTGAAATTAAAAAAAAATAGTTGGAACCAACTGTGCAGTCCTTGGATAAATCTTACTTAGTCAAGATGTCTTATTAATTTTATATACAGCTAGAATTGATTTATTCTTGTTTTTGGAAAATGCACATTTTTACCATTTTAAGGGGTACAATTCAGTGGTACTTAGTACATTCGTAGTATTGTACAACCATCATGACTATCTAGCTCCAGAATATTTTCATCACCCCAAAAGGAAATTCCATACTCATTAAATAGTTATTTCCCATTCCTCCCTCCCTTTAGCCCTGGAAATCACTAATTTGCTTCAGGTTTCTGTGGATTTGCCTGTTGTGGCTATTGCATATAAATGAAATCATACAGTATGTGACCTTTCTTGTCTGGCTACTTTCACTCAGCATCATGGTTTTTTTTTTTTTTTTTTTTGAGACAGAGCCTCAAGCTGTCCCCCTGGGTAGAGTGTCGTGGCATTACAGCTCACAGCAACCTCCAACTCCTGGGCTCAAGCGAGTCTCCTGCCTCCGCCTCCCAAGTGGCTGGGACCACAGGCGCCCGCCACAACGCCCCGCCATTTTTTGGGAGCAGCCGTCATTGTTGTTTTGGCGGGTCCGGGCTGGGGATTCAAACCCGCCACCTTAGGTGTACGTGGCTGGCGCCTCAGCCGGCTGAGCTATAGGCGCCGAGCCATGGTTTTTTTTTTTTTTTTTTTTTCAATTTTTGGCTGGGGCTGGGTTTGAGAATGCCACCTCTGGCATATGGGACCAGTGCCTACTCCTTTGAGCCCCAGGTGCCGCCCTCAGCATCATGTTTTTAAGATTCATTCATGTTGCAGCATGTATTTATATCTCATTACTTTTTATGACTGAATAACATTTTATTTTGTGGATATGTCATGTTTATTCATCAGCTGGTAGATATGTGGGTTATTTTCACATTTTGGCTATTATGAATAATGTTCCTGTGAATGTCTGTTTACAAGCTGTCATTAGAGTACCTGTCTATCATTATTTTACATTTATATAAACAATGTACAAAACTTCCAATTATCCACAGCTGCACCAACACTTGTTATTTTTTTTGCTCATAGCCATACTAATAGATGTGAAGTAGTATCTCATTTTGGTTTTCATTTGAGTTTTCCTAAAGACTAAAGATGTTGAACATCTTTTTATATGCTTGCTGTCCATGTGTGTATCTTCTTTGGGGAAATATTTATTCAAGTCCTTTGTTCATTTATAAATTTGGTTGATTGTCCTTTTATTTTTGAGTTATAAGGGTTATTGATATATTTGGGATAATAGACCATTATTATTTGCAGATAATTTCTCCCACTCTGTGGATTATCTTTCACTGTCTTTAAAGGATACTTTAAATTTTATTTTATCATTATTTTTATTTCAGATTAATATGAGAGTACATATGATTAGGATTTTTTGAAAGTTTTACATTTTTTTAAAGTTTCAAAGCTTTAAAAAAAGTTGTTTTATTACTTCTGCTGTTGGTTCACATCAAAATCCATTGCCAAATCCAAATCATGAAGATTTATCCCGATTTTTTTTTTCCTTAGAATTTTGTAGTTTTAGTTCTTACTGATTTGCTGGGTTTAAAAGGACTTTTGCATGAGGACTTTTTGTATTTTATGAGAGATATTCATCTATAATTTTCTTTATTTTTAATGTTTTTGGTTTTGGTATCAGGGTACTATTGGCCATGTAAAATGAGGTAGCAAATCCTCCGTCTTCTATTTCCTAGAAGGATTTGTAATAAATCACGACCATATGATTTCTTACATATTATATGAATAATTCTTTGCCTTAATTCTTCTTTACATGTTTGGAAAACTTCAACAGTAAAGTCTCTAGTCATATGGCTTTCTTTGTGGGAGGGTTTTAATGTACAAATTCAATCTCTTTGTTTGATATAGTGACACTGAGATTGTTAATACTTTCACTTTTTAGAATGAGCTTTGGTACTTTGTTTTTCATGGTATTTTTCCAACAAGTTATCCAACTTACTGGCATGAAGTTGTTCAAAATACGTCCTTATCCTCTTATTATCAATGTGATCTGTGATATTCTCCCTTTTGTTATTAATATTAGTAATGCATATTTTTTTCTCTTCTGTTCTTCATCAGATTGGGGAAATGTATCAATTTAATTGGCATTTTCAAAGACAAAAATATTACATTTCTTGTTCTTCATGTTTTTCTGTTTTGTCTTTTATTATTTTAGGCTCATGTTATTTTCTTTCTCTTGCTTATGTTGGGTTAAATTTGCTTAGTATGAATCTTAAGTTTTTTAATTGAGGCCTTCCTTTATTTGAATATAAGCACCTATTTCTATAAATTTCCCTCCTTCACTGATGTAGCTATGTCCTACAAATTTTGATATGTTGTGTTGTTATTTTCATTACATTAAAAACACTTTCTGATTATGGTTGTGATTAATTTTTTGACCTGTGGGTTATTTAGAAATGGACAGTTTAATTTTTGATAGTTGGGATTTTTCCAAACATCTTCCTGTCATTTACATCTAATTTAGTTCCTGAGTGGTTAGAGAACCTGTTTAGTATGAATTCTGTTCTTCTAGTTTTTTGTGTTTTTTTTTTCTTAATGGCCTAGAATATGATCTGTCTTGGTCAGTGTTCTATTTTGTACTATTATATATTTTTATGATATTGAGTATACTTGATCAACAAGTACCAATCAGTTGTGGATTATTTGTTTACTTGTATAATTAGTTACTGAGAATCAAGTTTTGAGGTCTCCAGCTACTACTTCTGATTCTATGAGTTTTTGCTCTATGTAACTCGAAACTCTGATAGCAGGTGCATACACATGAGAACTGCTGTGTTCTCTTGATACATGTATATATTGATCCCTTTTTACTTGTAATAATTCTTTTTCTGAAATTTACTTTGTAATTGAATATTAATATAGCCACTCCTTTTAATCAGTTGCTATATTTAAAATGAGTTTCTTATAGGCAGCATATAGTTGGGTTTTGTTATTTATCCATTCTAATAATCTCTACCTTTTAGTAAGTGTATATAGATGATGTACATTTAACATAATTATTGATACAAGTGGGTTTAAATCTACAGTCATTTGATACTTGACTGAAATACTTTCTGAGAAATGTGTAGTTCATTGATTTCATCATCATGTGATAGGGTATACTTACACAAACCTAGATGGTATAGCCTGCTATACACTTAGGTGTACTTATTGCTCTGAGGCTATAAATCTCTGCAGTATGTTACTGTGTTGAAACTATAGGCAATTATAGCACAATGGTATTTTTGTGTTAAACATATCTAAAATAGAAAAGGTACAGTAAAAAGGTACAGTATGTTAATCTTATGGGTCTTATGGGTCCACTTATATATGGTCCATCATTGACTAAAATGTTGTTGTGTGCAACATGACTATATCATATTGCTATTTTTCTACTTTGATGTATTTTTAATTTTTTTATTTGATCATAGCTGTGTACATTAATGTAATCATGGGATACAATGTGCTGGTTTTACATAGAATTTGAAATGCTAGCATCAAACTGGTCAACATAGCCTTCATGGCATTTTCTTAGTTATTATGTTAAGACATTTATATTCTACACCTAGTAAATTTCACATGTACCCTTGTAAGATGCACCATAGATGTCTTCCCACCAATTACTCTCCCTCCACCCATCCTCTCTCCTCCCCTTCCCTCCCTCTCCCCTCTCCCCTTCTTCTTGGGCTATGGATTTTCATTAGAAAGCTATAAATTGGTTTCATAGTAAGACTGAGTACATTGGATACTTTTTCTTCCTTTTTTTTTTTTTTTTTTTTTTAAGAGACAGAGCTTCGCTTTATTGCCTTTGGTAGAGTGCTGTGGAGTCACAGCTCACAGCAACCTCCAACTCCTGGGCTTAGGCGATTCTCCTGCCTCAGCCTTCCGAGTAGCTGGGACAACAGGTGTCCACCACAACGCCCTGGCTATTTTTGGTTGCAGTTTGGCCGGGGCTAGGTTTGAGCCCGCCACCCTTGGTATATGGGGCTGGTGCCCCACTCACTGAGCCACAGGCACCACCCCTTTTCTTCCATTCTTGAGATACGTTGCTAAGAAGAATATGTTCCAGCTCCATCCATGTAAACATGGAAGAGGTAAAGTCTCCATCTTTCTTTAAGGCTGCATAATATTTCATGGTACATATAACACAATTTATTGATTCATTCATGGGTCAATGAGCACTTGGACTTTTTCCATAACTTTGCAATTATGAATTGGGCCACAATAAATATTCTGGAACACATATCTTTGTTATAATGTGATTTTTTTGTCTTCTGGATATATACCTAATAGAGGAATTGTAGGATCAAATGGCAGGTCTATTTTTAGATCTCTAAGTGTTCTCCAAACATCTTTCCAAAAGGAACGTATTAGTTTGCATTCCCACCAGCAGTGTAGAAGTGTTCCCTTTTCTCCACATCCACACCAACATCTCTGGTTTTGGGATTTTGTGATGTGGGCTAATCTTACTGGAGTTAGATGATATCTCAAAGTAGTACTGATTTGCATTTCTCTGATGATTAAGGATGATGAACATTTTTTCATCTGTCTGTAGACTATATGCCTGTCTTCTTCAGAGAAGTTTCTCTTCAAGTCCCTTGCCCACCCTGAGATGGGATCATTTGTTCTTTTCTTGCAAATAAGTTTGAGTTCTCTGTGGATTCTGGTTATAAACCTTTATTGGAGACATAACCTGAAAATATCTTCTCCCATTCTGAGGGCTGTCTGCCTGCTTTACTTACTGTGCTCTTGGCTGTACAGAAGCTTTTTAGTTTGATCAGGTCCCAGTAGTGTATTTTTGATGTTGCTTCAATTGCCCAGGGGGATCCTCCTCATAAAATATTCACCCAGGCCGACTTCTTCAAGAGTTTTCCCTGTACTTTCTTCTAGTATTTTTATAGTTTCATGTCTTAAGTTTAAATCTTTAATCCAGTGGGAGTCTATCTTAGTTAATGGTGAGAGGTGTGGGTCCAGTTTCAGTCTTCTATAGGTCTCCAGCCAGTTCACCCAGCAAGCACTATTTGTTAAATAGGGAATCTTTTCCCCATTGAATTTTTTTTTTTCCATTGAATGTTTTTAATTGGATTGTCAAAGATCAAGTAATGGCAAGTAGCTATGTTCATCTCTTGGTTCTCTCTTCTGTTTCATACATCTACCTCTCTGATTTTGTGCCAGTACCATGCTGTTTTGATCACTGTCAATTTATAGTATAGTCTGATGTGTGGTAGCATAATTACTCCTGTGCTGTTTTTATTTCTGAGTAATGTCTTGGCTCTTCAAGGTTTTTTCTGATTCCATATAAAATGAGGTATTATTATTTAGAGATCTTTAAAGTATGACAGTGGAGCTTTAATAGGGATTGCATTAAAATTACGTATTGCTTTGGGTAGTATGGACACTTTAACAATGATGATTCTTCCCAGCCATGAGCATGGTATGTTTTTCCATTCACTAACACTTCTGCTATTTCTTTTCATAGAGTTTCATAGTTCTCTCTCTCTTTTTTTTTTTTTTGAGACAGAGCCTCAAGCTATCCCCCTGGGTAGAGTGCGATGGCATCACAGCTCACAGCAACCTCCAACTCCTGGGCTCAAGCGAGTCTCCTGACTCAGCCTCCCAAGTAGCTGAGACTACAGGCACCTGCCACAATGCCCGGCCATTTTTTGGTTGCAGCCATCATTGTTGTTTGGCGGCCCGGGCTGGGGATTCAAACCCGCCACCTTAGGTGTATGTGGCTGGTGTCTTAGCAGCTTGAGCCATAGGCGCCGAGCCTCGTAGTTCTCTTTATAGAGGTCTTTCACGTCCTTTGTTAGGTAAATTCCCAAATATTTCATCTTCTTTGGCACTACTGTCTTAACATTCCTTGACTGGTTTTTGCAGCTTGACTATTGTTGGTATATATAAAGGCTACAGACTTATGAGTGCTGATTTTGTAAGCTGAGATGCTGCTGTATTCCTTAATCACTTCTAAGAGTTTTGTAGTAGAATCCCTGTGTTTTCAAGATGTACAGTCATATCATTTGCGAAGAGTGAAAGTTTGATCTCTTCTGACACTATATGGATACACTTGATTGCCTTTTCCTGCCTAATTGTGATGGCTAAGATTTCATTATAATGTTAAAAAGCACTGGGGACAATGGGCAGCCTTGCCTGGTTCCTGATCTGAGTGGAAATGATTTCAATTTAACTCCATTCAATACAATATTGGCTGTGAGTTTGCTGTAGATTGCCTCTATCTGTTTAAGAAATGTTCCTTCTATATCTGTTTTCTTAAGGATCTGATCATGGATGGATGCTGGATATTATAAAACGCTTTTTCTGCATCAATAGAGAGAATTATATGGTCTTTGCTTTTTAATTGGTTTATGTGATGAATTATATTTATAGATTTACACATATTAAACCAGCCTTGAGACACTTAGATAAAACCCACTTGGTCATGGTGTATAATTTGTTTGATGTATTGCTGAATTCTGTTTGTTACGATCTTGTTGTAGTGATATTGGTCTATAATTTTCTTTTCTTCTTGGGTCTTTTCCTGGTTTGGGGATGAAGGTGATAGAATAGAATGTGTTGGGTAGTATTACTTGTTTTTCTATATTTTGAAAAAGTTGAGTAATATAGGTAGTAGTCCCTCTTTAAAAGTTTGGTAGAATTCTGATGTGAAGCCATCTGGTTCCGGGCATTTGTTTTTAACGGAGATTTTGTATAGTTGATGCTATTTCAGAACTTGATATAGGCCTGTTCAACATTTCCACTTTCTTTTGGCTATGTCTTAGAAGATAACACACTTCCAAGTGTTGGTCAATTTCATTCAGATTTTCATATTTCTGAGAATAAAGTTTCTTGTGATATTCATTAAGGATTTGTCGAATTTCTGAGGAGTCTGTTGTTATTTCATCATTACCATTTCTGATTGATGAAATTAGAGATTTTACTCTTTTTTTACTGGTTAGGTTGGCCAAAGGTTTATCTATTTTATTGACCTTTTCAAAAAACCAACTTTTTAATTTATTGATCTGTTGTATAATTCTTTTATTTCCAATTTTATTCAATTCTGCTCTAATTTTGGTTATTTCTTTTCTTCTGCTGGGTTTGGGATTGGAATGTTCTTCCCTTTCCAGTTGTTTGAGATTTCCTATTAAGTTGTTAACTTCATCTCTTTCCATTCTCTTGAGGAAGGCTTGCAGTTCCAGAAATTTCTTTCTTAGGACTGTCTTTGCGGTATCCCAGAAGTTCTGATAATTCATGTCTTCATTATTGTTTTGTGCCAAAAATTTGGTAATTTTCTTCTTAATCTCATCTCTGACCCAGCTATCATTCAACTAAATTTTATTTAGCTTCCATGTTTTTGTATGAGTATGCAGCTTCCTGTTGTTATAGAATTCAACTTTTATTCCACGATGGTCCGAGAAGATGCAAGGAATAATTTCTATTCTTTTAAATTTGCTGGGTTAGACCTGTGACCTAAGATGTGATCAGTTTTTTGGATTATGTTCCGTGGGCTGATGTTAAGAATGTGTATTCAGTTTTTTTAGGATGAATTGTTCTGTAGATGTCTGTTAAATCCAAATGTTGAATGGTTAAATTTAAATCCAAAATTTATTTACTTAGCTTCTTATTGGAGGATCTATTCAACACTGCCAAAGGAGTGTTAAAATTTCTGACAGTTATGGTCTTGGAGGAAATCATGTTACTCATGTCTGGTAGAGTCTCTCTTATAAATTGAGGTGTATTCTTGTTGGGTGCATAAATATTAATAATTGAAATATCATATAGAATATTACCCTTAATAAATATGAAGTGACCATCCTTATCTTTCCTAAATTTTGTTGGTTTAAAGCCTATTGTATCTGTGAATAAAATTGCAACACCTGCTTTTTTCTGCTTTCCATTTGCTTGGAATATAGATGAGTCTTAACCCTGAGTCTATATTTATCTTTTAAGATGAAATTCTTTTATGCAGCAGATACCTGGCCTTTTTGTATCCATTCAGCCAACTTTAGAGTACAATTTAAGCTATTCACATTAATTGAGAATATTGATAAGCCTGGTAGAATTTTGGGTATCGAGTTTTTTGAAAGTCTAGTGGACGTTTTTAATCCTTTTGCCACTGTGGAAGTTGGAATTTGATTAAAAGTTTGTTAGTGAGTTTACTTTTGTGGTAGAGGATTCCGGTCATCATTTTGGAGGATAGGTCTGAGAATATTCTGGAGAGCTGGTTTAGTTATGGCAAATTTCTTCAACATGTGAATGTCATTAAAGTATTTAATTTCTCCATCAGAAGTGAAACTCAGTTTAGTTGGATACAGGATCCTGGGTTAAAAGTTATTTTGTTTTAGGAGATGAAAAGTCGATGACCACCCTCTTCTAGCTTGAAAGGTTTCAGCAAAAAGATTTGCAGTTATTCTAATATTCTTCCCCTTGTAGGTTATGGTTTTCTTATGTCTGGCTTCTTTCAGAATTTTCTCCTTCATATTAACTTTAGTAAAGTTAACTATGATGTGTCTGTGGGTTGTCTTATTCAGGTTAAGTCATGCTGGGGTTCTGAAACTGTCTGCTATCTGCATTTCAGAATCTCTTGGCATATATGGAAAGTTCTCCTTCATACTCTCATGAAGAAGGGCCTCTGTGCATTGTGAAGCAACTTCTTTACCTTCATGGATTCCTATAAGGCAAATATTAGTTTTTTCTGAATTATCCTAAAGCTTTCTGAGAGAATGATTTATTTTTGCTCTCCCCTTCTCTTCCTCTTTGATCACTTGGGAGCATTCAAAAGCTCTGTCTTCATTGTTAGGAATCCTTTCTTCTGCTTGCTGCATTCTGTTACTGAGAGATTCTACTGTATTTCTCAGATCTTTGAGGGCTGCAAATTCTTGTCTCAGTATGTCAAAATCTTTCGTGATTTTGTCTTTGAATTCATTGAATTCTCAAGACAAGTTTTGAAATGCTCCTTGAATTTCTAATTCCAACTTTACCTCCATTCTATTCATCTTATTTGCAATCTAAAATTCTGAATTTGATATTTGAAATCTCAGCCATTTGTCTATGAATAAGATCTTCAGTTGTGTCCACCATATTGTTCCTTGTGGGAGTTGATCTACTCTGGTTGTTCATGTTACCAGATTTTTTCCACTGATTTCACCCCCTGATTATTTTACATTGTTTGGCTAGATGAGCAGATAAGGTGAAGTTGGTTTGGTGGGCTCCTGGAGTACTGATTAACTAGTCCTTTACCCAAAAGCTGTGAATGGTGTCTGTACCTTTTCCCCTGGATTTTTGCCGAGGACCTGTACAGTGCTACAGCCTGAGACACTGGGGACTTACTTGTGTGGCTTTGTCTTGTAATTATCTGGTCTCTGTTCTATCCTAGTAAATAAATTACTCTGGGTTGAAGTCTCAGCTGTGGAGAAATACCAGAATGTAAGTCACCCTGCCCACCATGGGCAGCAACTGGAAAAGGACAATCAATCCTTCCCACAACTACAAATGCAGGGTACTACTTTGGATAGTCCTTGGATGATTTGTCCAGCCTGAGAGATCAAAATCAGTTGTTCCAGTCAGCACCCAGTCTCAAATGAGGGAGTTCAGAAGGTTTCTGGGAACTAGATCCAGGGGTCTGCTGGCAGCTCGAGTATGACTTGTTCTGGTGCTCCATGGAGCCAGAAGGATCCCCCCAGGAAATGAATTAGTCTAGTAAGGTTGATTCCTCCTCCCCACCTTGTACCTCTGTCACCCCAGTGACCGGTAACCCAGCAGACCTATGACCCAGATCCCTCCAATGAACAGATGCTCCAGAGGTTTCAGCCTGCCTGAGTCACAGAGAGTTCTTATGACTCCTTGGCCAGGCCTCTGCAGTCTGGCACCATCTGGCAGGGGAAGCTGAGGCCTGAGAACCTCAGGTGGTTAATGGAAGCTAGGGCAGTTCACTCAGTTCCAGCCCTACCCCTGGTTGAGGTTTCTGACACTTATATTTGCACAGAATTTGTGATTCTGTCCTGGCTATATTCCCCTGTGGACCAGGCGCTCTTTGAGTTCACAGAAACTGCGACTCAGCCCCAATCCATGATGCTGCTCAGAGCCTGTGTTTCTGTTTCCCCTGCAGTCTGTCTTGGGTTGGGTCTGGTTAAAGCTTATAGTCAGCTTTCTGTTTCACACCTGCCTTTGTCTCAGCTATGATCCCTGAGGGTTGGGTGTTTCTTAGGCTCACTAAGCAGTCCTGGCGTAGCCCTGCCTGGGGATTATGCCCTCTTTGCGCATGCTCAGTAAAGCAGTCCTGGTGCAGCTTTGCCCTGGGAGTATGCCATTTCTGCACAGGGGTGTTCTTAGTATTGCTGTGCTATGCCCAGGCTGGTGCTGCCTCAGGCATACCCTTTGCTCATGGGGTCTGCATTAGCGTACCAGATCTATTCTGCCAGTGTCTGCCACCAGAGAAGATGCCTGGCTTTCTCTGGTTGCCCAGAGAGATAGGGAGTGTCCAAAATATCCCCAGGGGTATGAGCCTTATTGTTCTTGCTGCTGCCACTGCTGCTGTGTGCCAGGGTTGGGGGTACTCCCTACGGTTCCTTCAGTCCACCTTTTTCTCCTTACCCCCATGGTGCAGAACCAGCATAAACCTGTAACAGCCCATGCCCTGTCCACACATCTTGAGAAAATGCCCAACAAACTGGACACCATGGGGGACAGGCTTACAGACCTCAGGGTGAGAGTAAAGGGGAGTGCTGGGAGTTTAGAATTGCAGGTAGAGAATATATACAGTTTTATGCCTGTCAGGAGAGTGCTATGGCACCCCATTAGGGGAAGGAGGTCTGGTTTTTAGGGGGTCTTTCCCATGGGATAAAATGGGAGGACGTTTTAACTCTGCTTGCTTATTTGTAGAAAGTGTAGTGTGAGCCATTCTCAAGGGGGGAGGGGACTTGTGTCCAGTTGGTGATGGATTTTGTACCTATTGTTTGTATCCTTGAGGTTGCAGCTCGCCTTTGCAGGGTTGATGTGTGTTCTTTAACCTTCTCTCTTGGCTCAGCTCCAAACCATCAGCTTACTTGCTAAACTTCTGTCCTTTAACTTTTCCTACTGGAAAGCTGACTCCGGTTGGCCATCTTGCCTCCCTCCTTTTAATTTTTTTTTTTTATTTTGTGCCTACTTTTGAATTGATTGCATATTTTTAATGATTCTGTTTTCCCCATCACTAATTCTCTATATCTCTTCATTTTTTTTCTTTTTGTTTTTTTTAGTGGTTATTTTTGGACTGCACTATCCAATATGCTAGTCACTATACATATTTAGCTACTACAATTTGAATTTTTAGTTAATTACAGTTAAATATTTAACATTTCATATCCTTAGGTGAACTAACCACATTTCAAATATACAGTATTCATATGTGGCTAGTGGATACCATATTGGATGGTACAGATAAACATTTCCAGCATCACAAAATGTTTTCTTTGATAGTGCTGTTCTGGAGTTTATCACATCACTTTGTCTCACATTATAGTAATAACGTACTATCTTGTGTGCAGTGGAAGGTCCTTAGAGTAGTGTGCTTTCATTTCATGTTCTATCCTCTGTGTTAGGCTTTAAAAAAATCTTCAGTACAAGGGTGGTACCTGTGGCTCAAAAGAGTAGGGTGCTGACCCCATATGCCTGAGGTTGTGGGTTCAAGCCCAGCCCTGGCCAGAAACTGCCAAAAGAAAAAAGAAAAAAATATTAAAAATAAGAAACATTATCTATCATATTTATATACATTTCTACACTCTTTTATTTCCTTGCATAGATCCAAATTTTTATGTAGTGTCATATTCCTTCCATTCTACCTAAAGAAATTCTTTTATTATTTTTGTTGTGTTGATATGCTGGCAATAATTTCTCTTAGCTTTTGTTCATCCAAGAACACGTTTATTTTGTCTATTTTTTTTTTCTGGCCTCTCCTTGGCTGGGGCCCTGGGTCCACTGAGCACCCTCTTGTCCTTGCCTCTGGCTCTAGGACTAAGCAGCAACTGTAGTGGGCAGGCCACATGAGACACTCCTGCCCATTGGCCTGCTGAGTCTGCCACCATCATTGGCCTGCCCTGGCCAAGTCATCTATTTTGTCCTCTCTTTTTAAATTATTATACAGGTTGAAATTTGTTCTAATTTATTTTGTGATTTCTATTTTGACTCAACAATTATTCAGCAGTATGTTGCTTAGTTTATAAAGAGTTTTCCTTTTTTTATTATGGGTTTTTAATCTACTTAAATTGTGTTCAGATATGTTCTTTTGAGTTTGATAGTTTTAAATTTATAGAAACTTATGGCCCACAATGTGGTCTACTCTGATAAACCTACCACATGTGCCCCCAAATAACATGTATTCTGAAGTTGTTCCTCAAAGAAGAATTAAGTCTAGCTGGCTGATAGTGTTGTTTTTATTTACTGTATCTTTGCTGATTTTGTCTAGTTGTTCTATTAGTTGCTGAGGGAAGGGGTAAAAATCCCCAACAATGGATGTAGATTCTCCCTTTAATTCTGTTAGTGTTGCTTCTTGTGTTTTAAAACTCTATACTATACAATTTCAAAGTTTCTTTCTTTTCTTTCTTTCTTTCTTTCTTTCTTTCTTTCTTTCTTTCTTTCTTTCTTTCTTTCTTTCTTTCTTTCTTTCTTTCTTTTCTTTTCTTTTCTTTTCTTTCTTCCTTCCTTTCTTCTTCTTTTTTTTTTCCCCAGTTTTTGGCCTGGGTTTGAACCTGACACCTCTGGCATATGCAGCTGGTGTTCTACTCCTTTGAGCCACAGGTGCTGCCCCAGGATTTCCTAATTTTTCTGTTAAACTGCCTCTTTTATGATAATGAAGTGTTTCTCTTTATGAATAGTAATGCATTTTGTTTGGAAATGTATTCTATTTACTACTAGTGTAGTGATTCCAATCTTTTTGTGCTATAGTGATTCTAATCTTTTTGCATGATTTACCTTTTTTTCATACATTTACTTTCAACCTTCCTGTTTCATAAATTATGTATCTTGTAGATAGCATATATTTGGATATTGTGTCTATTTTGTCTATTGTGGAAATCTCTATCTTTTAACTGAATTCTGTTGCTAATAATCATTTAATATAATGATTAATATGTTTGGGTTTGAGTCTACCAGTTCTTATTTTCTGTTTGCTGTTTTTTTTTTCCTATCCTTCCTTTCCTCTGTTTCTCTACTATTTATTTATTTAGAGACAAAGTCTCACTTTGTCACCCTCAGTAGAGTTCTGTGGCATCATAGCTCCCAGCAACCTCCAGCTTTTGGGCTTAGGCAATTCTCTGGCTTCAGTCTCCTGAGTAGCTGGGACTACAGGTA
The DNA here is from genome assembly GCF_000181295.1 of Otolemur garnettii. Lineage (NCBI taxonomy): Eukaryota > Metazoa > Chordata > Mammalia > Primates > Galagidae > Otolemur > Otolemur garnettii. The sequence goes on from NW_003852410.1 coordinate 18,292,399, forward strand.
CCTGCCACAATGCCCTGGCTATTTTTTGTTGCAGTTTGGCTGGGGCTGAATTTGAACCCACCACCCTTGGTCTATGGGGCTGGTGCCCTACTCCCTGAGCCATAGGCACTGTCCTTCTCTGCCATTTTTGAATACTTTTTTGCAATTTAATTTTTTTATTTAATATTGTTATTTTTTTATTGAATGGTAACTATGTACATTAATGCACTTTTGGGATACAGTGTGGTATTTTCACACACAATCCAAAACACTTTCATCAAACTGGTTAACATAGCCTTCATGTCATTTTCTTAGTTATTGTGTTAAAACATTCATATTCTACTCTTAGAAAGATTCACTTGTACCCTTGTAAGATGAACCACAGAAGTGATCCCTCCAATCCCCCTCCCTCCACCCATTCCCCCTTGCAAAATTTTACTTTAATTTTCCTGGTGTATTTTGCATTCTTTTTTGAACATAAAATTATAGGTTGACATATTTTTGGGTTTTTTGTTATATTAAATATTTCAAAGGTGTTGCTTCATTGTCTTCTGGGTCTTTTTTTTTTTATTGTTGGGGATTCACTGAGGGTACACAGAAGCAGGTTATATTAATTGCTTTTGTCAGATAAGGAACCTCTTATATTTGTGTCCTGCCCCCAAAAGGTGTACCACATCCCTTGACCCCTCTCCACTGTCTCCCCTTCTCAGCTCTTCCCATTCCCTGCCTTCCATCATGTACTAGGACCTTAATTGTCCTCATATCAGAATTGAGTACATAGGATTCTTATTTCTCTATTCTTGTGATGCTTTACAAGAATAATGTGTTCCACATCCATCCCAGTTAATACAATGGATGTAAAGTTTCCATCTTTTTTAGTGGCTGAATAGTACTCCACATTTTTTTTTTGCACACTGATCATGACTTTATTTAAAAATTAGTAAACAACACTGTAGAAACATTCAGATGGTAAATTTCTAAAAATTTACCTGCATCAATTAATATAACCTGCATCTTATATTTAGTTGGCAAAGGCCACATTTAACAATAAGCATAGGTTTGTTTAGTCTTCCATGTACAAACAAGATAAACTGTAAAAAAAAATTCCTATTGTTTGAAAATACCAGTTTTAGATTGTAAAAATGCATAGATCTTTAATAAAAGAATTGGCTGTACAAGAGTACTCCCCTTTCACAGTATTCCTTTTTACTTCGTATGCACGTTACTGGTTATGCTGTAGGATTTAACTGTTACAGCACTAAAAGGCAACTATTTAGGGAAGAGGCAGAAAATGAAAAAGGAATGTATGTAAGGCAATTTCTTTTATTAAGTACAATAAACATAAAAGTGTTTTAGGAAGATAAGATAAAAATTACTCAAGGCTAGCTTGGTTCTCACTGAATAAAAACAGTGGAATACTATTTTTTAGTGGCTGAATAGTATTCCACATTAGGCTGTTTGCACATTTTGATGATTGTAAATTGAGTTACAATAAATAGTCTAGTACAAGTGTCCTTGTGATAAAAGGATTTTTTTTTCATCTGACTCTCTGATGGTCTCAAAAACAAGGTTTGCAGATTATCTAGGTTTTTGTTATTGTTGTTGTTATGGTTAGAGTACCTTTCTTTGGCAGCTTCCTATATTCTTAGGACAGGTATGTGGCCTCCTTCTGTGTTTTAACTTTGCTTATTTTTATTTCTGCAAATTTAACCACAATATTTCCTTTTTGAAAAATTTCAGATTAATGTAGGGGTGCATATAATTAGGTTACATAATTTGCTTTTTTTAGGTTAAAGTCTTGGGTTGTAGTTATGCCTTTCATTCAGAAAATGTGCAATAATACCTATGCAATGTAAACCGATAGAGTAGGAATTTACCCAACCCTTTCTTCCTCATTTGCCTACTTGAATTTAATTGAGTTTTTCTCTCACATGAGCATGTAGTTGTTAATCTACTGGTTGTGATTAAGTACTGAGGACATGTGATGTTTATCCTTCCATTCTTGTGGTAGTTCACTTTAGGAAATGTTCTTCAAATTCATCAAATTCATCCAGGTTGTTACAAAAGATATAAAATTTCCCTCCTTTTTATGGCTGAATAGTATTCCAAGGTATACATATACCACAGTTTATTAATCTATTCATGTGTTGAAGGGCACCTGGATTGTTTCCACATCTTTGCACTTGAGAAATGTGCTACTATAAACATTCAAGTGCAAATGTCCTTATGGTAAAATGACTTTATTTTTGTTTTGGATAGATGCCTAGCAATGGGATTGCAGAATCAAGTGGAAGGGCTATTTTTAGTTCTTTGAGAAATCACTATACTTCTTTCCATAGAGGCTGTACTAGTTTACAGTCCCACCAACAGTACACAAGTTCTGTTACTTTGGGACCTTGGGATGTGGGACACTCTGACAGGGGTTAAGTGGTATCAAAATGGTTCTGATTTGCATTTCTCTGATGGGACAATGAGCATTTTGTCATGTATGTGTTGGTCATTTGTTTTCATGAGAAAAGTTTCTGTTCATATCCCTTGCCCATTTTTTAATGGGGTTGTTTGATCTTTTCTTGTTGATTTGCTTGAGTTTTGTGTAGATTCTGGTTATTATTGTTGGATTCATAGCATGCAAATGTCTTCTCCCAATCTGAAAGTTGTCTCTTTGCTTTGTTGATTATGTCCTTAACTGTGAAGAAGCTTTGTAACTTGATCAGATCTCATTATTTATTTTTGTTGTTTCTGTGTTTGACAGTGGGAACCTTTTCATAAGTTCATTCCCTAGGCCTAGAAGATTAATAGATGATTAAGAGTTTTCCCCACACTTTCCTATAGTTTTTATAGTTTCATGTCTTAGATTTAAATGTTTTCTCCATCATGAGTTAATTTTTGTAAGTGGTTAGAGGTATGGGTCTAGTTTTAGTCTTTTACATGTGGCTAACCAGTTCTCTTAGCACATTTATTGAATAGGGATTCTCTTCTCAGTGTATGCTTTTGTTTGGTTTGTCAAAGATCAGATGGCAATATGAGTCTGGTTTCATAGCTAGATTATCTGTTCTGTTCTATAGATCCATGTTTCTATTTTTATGCCAATACCAACCTTATTTGGTCTGAACACTGTATTATCTGGGCACCTCAACACCCCACTCACAGAACTGGACAGATCCTCAATGGAAACTAAGCAGAGAATCTATGGCCTTAAGTACAACTCTAGAAAAAATGGGCTTAACAGACATATGTAGAATATTTCACTCCAATACTACTGAATATACATGTTCTTATCAGTTTTGTGAATAATTCTCCAAGATCAATCATATCCTAGAACACAAATAAAACCTCAACAAATTAAAAAAATAGAATCTTTACAGATCACAATGGAATTAAAGTAGGACTCAATTCCAACAGAAGCACCCCCATACAAAAAGATATAAACTAAATAACATATTGTTGAATGATAGCTGGATCAAGGAGGAGATAAAAAAGGAAATCATTAGATTCCTTTAACAAAATGAGGCAATGAGGCCATAACCTATCAAAACCTGTGTGATATTGCAAAAGAAATCCCGAGAGGGAAATTTATCACATTAAATGCTCACATCCTGAAATCAGAAAGAGTACAATTCAACAATGTAATGAATCATCTCCAGAATCTGGAAAAGGAAGAGCAATCCAACCCCAACCCCAACCCCAGCATAAGAAAAGGAATACCCAAGATTAGATCAGAACTAAATGAAATTGAGAACAAATGAATCATTTAGAAGATTAATGAAACAAGAAGTTTGTTCTTTGAAAAGAGAAATAAAATGGATAAACCCTTGGCCAGATTAACTAGAAACAGAAAAGTAAGATCTATAATAACATCAGCCACAAATGAAAAAGGGGAAGTAATGAGAGTTACTGGAGAAATATAAAATATCATTATTCAATACTACCAAAATTTCTATGGCTTAGAAATTTGAAACTGTGATGGAAATAGACACATACCTGGAATCATACTACCTCCTTAGACTTATCCAGGAAGAAGTGGAACTCTTGAACAAACCAAAACCAAGCACCAGAATTGAAACAACAATAAAAAACTCCCAAGAAAAAAAGTCCTGGACTAGACAGTTGTACACCAAAATTCTACAGAACCTCCCAAGAAGAGTTGGTACCTATATTGCAAAATCTATTACAAAACATTGAGAAAGACCCTACCCAACTCCTATGGAACAAATATCACCCTGATACCAAAACTAGGAAAGGACATAACAAAAAGAGAAAACTACAGACTGATATCATCAATGAACAGTGACACAAAAATAATAAAATCTTAGCAAATAGAATTCAGTTACACCTCAAAAAAAAAAATTATCACAACCAGGTGGGCTTCATCCCAGGGATGCAGCACTGGTTGAGTATACACAAATCTATAACCATAGTTCATCACATAACTAGAAATAAAGTCAAAGACCATATGATCCTCTCAATAGATGCAGAAAAAGCATTTGACAAAATCCAGCATCTTTTTTGATAAGAACACTTAAGAAAATAGGCATAGATGGGACATTACTTAAACTGATAGGCACTATCTATGACAAATCCATGCCTAATTTCATATTGAATGGAGAAAACCCAAAGCATTTGGTTTAGAATAGCAACCAGATGAGGATGTCTACTATTGCTACTGCTATTCAATGTAATGTTAGAAGTTCTACCTAATGCAATCAAAAAGAGATATCAGGGTATCCAAATGGGGACAAAGGAAGTAAAACTACTGCTCTTTGCTGATGATATGATCTTATACCTAGAAAATCCCAAGGACTCAATCATGAGACTTCTGGAATTGATGAAGAAATATAGCAACATCTCAGGTTATAAAATCAATGTACACAAATCAGTAGCCTTCCTATATGCTAACAATGGTCAAGCCAAGAATCAAATCAAAGACATAATACCCTTTACGGTAGTATCAAAGAAAATGAAATACCTCAGAATATACTTGACAAAGGATGTGAAGGATCTCTACAGAGAGGACTCTGAAACCCTGATTAAAAAAATTGCAGAAAAAAATGTTAACAGATGGAAGAATGTATCATACTTGTCACTTGGAAGAATCAACATTGTTAAAATGTCTCTATTACCTAAAGAAATCTACAGATATAAGGAAGTCACCATTAAAATACCCACGTTATACTTTAAAGTTTTTAAAAAATAGTTTCATGTTTTGTATGGAACCAGAACAAAACCCTGAATAGCCGACACAATTTTAGGAAATAATAACAAATTTGGGAGGCATCACTTTACCAGACTTCAGGCTACATCACAAACATTTAGTGACACTTTTTCCTTTTGACAGAGTCAAATATAATTGTCCTCCCCATGCCTCTGATTTTGTTTTGATTAGAAAGGGCTTTCCTATTATAAAACAACAACAACAAAGAGTTTCTCCTATTTTCTTGTAGCATTTACATTTTATTATTGTATATCAAAATTTTTCTTTCACCTGGAGCATGTATTCACATATAGCATTGTATATTAATTCAAATTTATTTCTTATCAAATGGCTATCTAGTTGTCCTAATAACGTTTGTTGATTAATTTAGCTTTGCTCTGCTGTTTGTCACATATGTGCTATTAAGGGGAAAAAGCAGGATTCAGGTTGCATGCCTAAACTTTATTGGTATTTTATATTGTATTATCTTGGTTTACTGTCTAATATTGCTGTTTGAGAGTATACAGTATGAAGAGAATTTTCCATAAGGAATACCTCTATGTTCATGGTGTTATCTTTATTTTTATCCACTTCAAGAGCCATTTCAAATTCAAGAATGTATATTAAACACTCAATAAAGCATAGTCTCTTACATTAGTGTGGGGAGATTACTGTCTGCCTAATACTTGTAACAGAATGAAAGAATTCTGTAGTACTACCATTATGCTGTAAACGTTAGTATTTGACCTAGTTTGTGAATTCCAGGGTTTTTTTTGGTAGTTGATGATAGTAGGCTATTCTAAGGCATGAATTTCTCCTTCTGAACACTTCCTTTCCAAGTCAATACTGGAGATATTTTTTTCCAATACTTGGAAATACTTTTTTCCAAGACTGGAGCTTGGGAAGGAGATATTTATTTATTGCTAACTTCTATAACCTCTACCCTGGAGCCTAATGTGATTGTTATAGCTTATCTTTTGGATGAACAAACACAGTCCATTTTAGTTTGGTCTGTCCCTCCAGGAGCTTTGCTTCTGAATAAAAGTGTTCTTGAGAAAAACATGTTGACAACATGGTCTGATCTCAGCCTGTAATTTGCTCTTTGAGTAAATCTCTCACTTGCTATCACTGTTCATTTTCTTCTTGCTTTCCTGCCCTTACCTCTTCTTAAGCTTCTCTATGCTTAATCTTCTTCTCTCAACCTAAAATTTCATTAAAAATTTAATTAAATTGTCCTCATTCTCCCATTTTAATTTACCTGGCAGGTATAATAAAGAATGTATTTGGCCTTCATCCCTGGTTCCTGGGACAAAGTTAAAAAAAAAGTACCCTTAGGATTTGTCCGTGGTAGAAGTGTCTTTGTTAAGCTACAGAGGTGGCTCACAGTGGGTCCTTATGATTCAGTTGGGGGCAGGTTACCAGAAAGACCCAGCATGAAACTAGAGGGTTGGAGTACCCAGGTAGAGGAAGGGAGCTAGAGATAGGGCTCAGTCACATGGATGGTGATTTAATCAGTTATGCCTAAGTAATAAAATTCTGATTAAAAAAAAACCTGGATACTAAAGCCTGGTGGAGATTCCTGGTTGATGTTTCAGGAGGGTATCCCACCTGGAATCAACGGGAAAAGGGTGTGGAAGTTCCACATCTAGGACCCTTGTTTATCCTTTATAATAAACTCCAAGAAAGAGAGGGCAAGAGTTCACCTTTCCTTTGCATTTCTGTTCTGTCCAGGTCCCCATCTGATTGGATAGTGTCTGTCCACATTGAGAGGGATCTACTCTGCTTGGTCTACTGGCTCACATGCCAAATTTCTTCTGGAAATATCCTCCCAGACATACCCATAAATAATATTGTAGCAGCCTTCTAGGTATTCCTTCATCTATTCAAATTGATTCCTAAAAATGACCATCACATAGGTCTTAAGTATTTTATTTGAACTGAATACTCCTAAAGGTACATTTATTTATCAACCATTTGATTTCTTTGAGCATGGATCTAATATTTCCTTTTATTATGTTATTATTTCTAATATTTCTTTTGAGCATGGATCTAATATTTCCTTTTCTAATATCAAGGTCTTGTCTTTGAGCATGGATGTAATATTTCCTTTTCATATGGTCTTGCCTTCATAAAGCTCACCTACTGTTATCCCTGATTTCCAAGATTTTTGTTAAAATGAAGTATGGACATCATACACTTGTGAAGCTTTAGAGAATTAAAAAAAAATAAAGGAAACTTTGTCTCTCCCTTTTAAAAAATTTATTTATTTATTTTTATTTCAGATTAATACAAGAGTATAAATGATTAGGTTGTATTATTTGTTTTTGTTAGATAAAGTTCAAGTTGTTGAGCTCTTCACCTAGGGGGTGGGTGTGCTGTTTACCTGTACATTGTGCCCATTAGTAAGAGCTTACTAATTCCCCTTTCTTCTCCTCTTTCTTCTTTATCTCCTCCCCACTTCTCTCTACTTGATTTAATTGTGCTTTTCTCTCATGTGGGGGTGTAGTTGTTTGTCTATTGGCTTCATATTAGTATTGCATACATTGATTGGATAGTGCTTTCCCATTCTTTTGATACTTTATAAGAAGAATGTTCTTCAACTCCATCCAGGTAAATATAAAAGATGTATAGTCTCCCATCCTTTTTCATGGCTGAATAGTATTCCATGCTATACATGCACCACAGTTTATTTATTCATGAGTTGTTGGGCACTTGGGTTGATTCGATGTCTTGGCAATTGTGAATTGAGCTATGATGAACATTCTAGTGTAAATGTCCTTATGGTAAATGACTTTTTTTCTTTTGAGTAGATACCTAGCCATGGGATTGTGAGATCAAATGGAAAGTTTACTTTCAGGTCTTTGAGGATTCTCCCTACTACTTTCCATAGAGGCTGTATTAGTTTGCAATCCTATCAGCAATGTAAAATTCTTCCCTTCTCTCCACATCTACGCCAGCATTTGCAGCTTTGTGACTTTGTGTTGTAAGCTAATCTCACTGGAGTTAGGTGATATCTCAAGGTGGTTTTGATTTGCATTTCTCTGATGATTAGAGATGATGAGCATTTTTTCAAGTGTTTGTTGGCCATTCATCTGCCTGTAGAGGAGATTCTGTTCATATCTTTTGCCCACTTATAAATGGGATTTTTTTGCTTTTTCTTGTTGATTAGTTTGAGTTCGCTATAGATGTAGTTTTCAGCCCTTTGTCAGATTTGTAGTATGCAAACATCTTATCCCATTGTCAAGGTTGTCCGTATGCTTTTGATATCATACCCTTAACTGTGCAGAAGCTCTTTAGCTTGATCATGTCCTATTCATTTGTTTTTGGTGTTGCTGCAGTTGCCAAGAAGGTCTTCTTCATAAATTATTTTCCCAGGCCAATGTTAAGAGTTTTCCCCACACTTTCTTTTAGACTTTTATTTTTTTGTGTCTTAAATGTAAATCTTTTATCCAGCAAGAGCAATTTTTGTAAGTGATGAGAGGTGTGGATCTAGTTTCAGTCTTCTACATGTGGCTAACCAGTTCTCTCAGCACCTTTTATTAAATTGGGATTGGGAATGTTTTGTTTGGTTTATCAAAGATCAGATGGTGATATGTAGCTGGGTTCATTTTTAGGTTCTCTATTGCATAGATCTATATCTCTATTTTTGTGCCAGTACAAAATTGTTGTTTTGATCACTGGAGATTTATAGTATAACCTGAAGTCTGGTAACATGATACTTTCAGATTTCTTTTTATTTCTTAAAATTGCACTGTCTATTCAGGGTTTTTTTTCTGGCTTCATATGAAATGAAGTACTGTTTTTTCAAGTTCTTCAAAGTACGTTGGTACTTTGATGGGGATTGCATTGAATCTGTAGATTGCTTTGGGTAGTATGGACATTTTAATAATGTTGATTCTTCACAGCCATGAGCATGGTATTCTTTCATTTGTTAACATCTTCTGCTATTTCTTCTTTCAGGGTTTTATAGTTCTCTCTGTAAAGATCCTTAATGTCCTTTGTTAGGTATATTCTCAGGTATTTCATTTTCTTTGAAGATATTATGAAGGATATTGTGTCTTTGATTTGATTCTCAGCTTAACTGTTATTGGACTATATGAAGCCTACTGATTTATGGACACTGATTTTATATTCCAAGATGTTACTGTATTCCTTGATCACTTACAGTAGCCTTGTGGTTTATTCCCTGGAATTTTCTAAGTTAAAATCCTATCATCAGAAAAATGTGAGAATTTGACCTCCTTTCTCTCCATTTGAATATGCTTGATAGCTTTCTCTTGCCTGATTGCATTATCTGGGACTCCTAGCACTATGTTGAATGACAGTGGCAATAGTGGATATCCTTCTGTTTCCAGTGCTAAGTGGAAAAGCTTCAGTTTTACTCCATTCAGTACAATATTGGCTATGGGTTTGTTATAGATGGCTTCTATCAGTTTAAAAAATGTCTCATCTATGCTATTTTCTTAAATTTTCTTGTCAGAAAAGGATGATGAATTTTGTTGAATGCTTTTTTTGCATCTATTGAGAGTATCATATGGTCTTTGTTTTTGCTTCTTTCTATTTATGTGGTGAATTACATTTATGGATTTGCGTATGTTGAAGCAACCTTGTATCATTGGCATAAAGCCTATCTGATCATGATGTATAGTCTTTTTAATGTGTAGCAACTGTTTGCTAGGATTTTATTGAATATTTTTGCATAGATATTCATTAATGATACTGATCTGTAGTTTTCCTTTTCTGTTGGTTCCTTTCTTGATTTTGGCATCAGGGTGATGTTTGCTTTGTAGAATAGGTTGGTTAGGGTTCTTTCGTTCTCTATGTTTTGGAATAGGTTCTACAATAAAGGTACAAGCTCCTCTTTGCAGGTTTGGTAGAATTTTGGTGTGAAACCATCTGTTCCAGAACTCTTCTTTTTTGGTAGATTTTGTATTGTTGATGCAATTTCAGTGTTTGATATTGGTCTGTTCAAAATTTCTAATTCATTCTGGTTGAGATTATGGAAGTGGTGTGATTCCATTGGTATTGGTCCATTTGCTCCATGTTTTCAAATTTCTGGGCATAGAGTTTTTCATAGTACTTAATGATGATCTTTTTGTATCTAAGTGGTGTCTGTTACTGTTTCCCCTTTTCACTTCTGATTGAAGTTATTAGAGATCTTACTTTTCTGTTTGTAATCTGGTCAGCACTTGTTGATTTTATGAATATTTTCAAAGAACCAACTTTCTGTTTTACTGATCTTATAAATAGTTATTATGTTTTCATTTAAATATGATTTTAATTTTTGTAATTTCTTTTCTTCTGCTAGGTTTGGAATTGTATGGCTCTTCCTTTTCTAGCTCCTTAAGACAATTCATTAGGTTGTTGATGTGTACTTTTTCTGTTTTTTGGTTGTAGGCATTTAATACAATACATTTCCTTATTAGGATTGCCTTTGCAGTATCCTGCAGGTTTTGATAGCTTGTGGCTTAATTATCATTTTGGTAGAGAAATCAAATGATTTCCTTCTTTATCTCCTCCATGACCCAGCTATTGTTCAGCATAAGATTTTTTTCATTTTTATTTTCACTTAAGTAGGGATGAAGATTTTTGTTGGAGTTCTACTTTCATTCCATAGTGGTCCAAAAAGATACAAGGTATAATTTCTATTCTTTTAAATTTGTTGAGATTTGGTTTGTGCCCTAAGATATGATCAATTTTGGAGGATGATCCATGGGTTGATGAGTAGAAAATATATTCAATTTTATTGGGATGGAATGTTCTGTACATGTTTGTTAAGCCCATTTGTTCTAAAGTTGTGTTTAAGTACATTGCTTCTTTGTTTGATTTCTGCTTGGAGGATCTGTCTAGTTCTGTCAGATGGGTGTTGAAGTCCCCGGTTATTATGGTGCTGTAGGATATCATATTGTTTAGATTGGTTAGGGTACATTTTATACATCTGGGAGCATTTAAGTTGGGTGCATATATATATGGGATTGAATTGTCTTCTTGTTGTATTGTTCCATTCACCAGTACATAGTGTCTTTCTTTGTCTTTCTTTATTTGTATTGGTTTAAATGTGATTGTATCTTCAAATAAGTAGGCAGATATTTGTCCTTAGAGTTTAGATGATTTTCCTGAATACATCATGTATGGAGCTGCTCCTGCTCTGGGGGAGTCACCTGGGGTCCTGCCTAACCTGGAGATAGCAAGACTGGTTTTCAGAGATGCTCACACACTGCAGCCCTGAGGCGAAGCTTTGGGAGCCTGTGTGCTGGAGGGATCGCAGGTGAAAACTGAGGCTCATTTGATGAATCAATAGTGAAAAGAAGGGGCAGACTCCATATTCTGGGGCCTCTGGATTTGATTACACCCTGACAGTTTTAGTTTCCAAGCTGTTCTCCTGGGTATTGCCTAAGGGACTCTAACTAGATTATCACTCAATAAAAATTTAAGGAGAACTTAACATTTCAACTAAAAAAGTATGATAAATATATAAATGAACTGAAAATACTCATGGGGAGGAATCAGCAGAATAGCCCTGTCAACGTGGAAAATCAGAGGAGTTTACAAGGGAGATTATGAAAATGCCATCCATAGAGAAATTGTTGAAATGACAGAAATAGTATTCAGATTACGGGTGGCAAAGAAGATGAATGGAATTGAGGAGAGGATGGAAAATGAAATCCAAAAAGAAGTAAAAAATTATCTCAAGATAACAGTGACATTGAAGACAATGTCACCAAGGCTCTGGACATAATTATTGAAAGATATAGTAGAACTCAAGGAATTTAAAGAGGCATTCGAGGAGTTTCACAACACAGTAGAGCAGTGGTTCTCAACCTGTGAGTCGCAACCCTTTTGTCAAAGGGTTACAGCGTTAGGAAGGTTGAGGACCACTGCAGTAGAGAGTCTCTTCAATAGAGTAGAACATGGAGAAGAAAGAATCTTAGTAATCAAAGACAAGACTTTTGAACTAACCCAAGAATTCAAAGATGCAGAAAAGAAGAGAGTAAGTGCAGAACCAAGAAAGATGTGGGACTATACAAAATGCACAAATTTGTGAATCATAGGGACTCCTAAAGGAGAAGAAGAGGGTCCCAAAAGTATGAATTCTCTACTTTAGGACATCATGGTTCAGAATTTCCCAAGCATTGCTAGAGACTCATAAATTCTGCAGATACTAGTTTCAGAACCTCAGGATGACTTAATTCAAACAAAGCATCTGCTAGAAACATTGTAAGTAACTTGGCCAAAGTCAAAATGAAAGAAAATTTTACAAGCAGCTGGGCATAAGCTGCATAAGTTGCATAAGCAACTTCTTACTACAAGGGGAAAATTATCAGGGTGACAGTGGACATTTCAACTGAAACTTTTCAAGCCAGAGGAGAGGGTGGTCATTTGCCTTTAACCTTCTTAAGCAAAACAATTTTCAGCCCAGGATTCTGTGCCCAGCTAAACTAAGTTTCATATTCAACAGAGAAATAAAATCTTTTACTGACATGTAAACATTAAATAATTTTGCCATGACTTTAGCTCTGCTTTTTCCATCCTCAGAATTGTTCTTCTCAATGACTATCATAATGGAACACTACCAAAGTAAGGGACATAGAAACTAACGAATAAAACTTAGCTTTCATGATGGCACAAGAGATAAAACTATGTGGTGGACCTCCACAAAGTAAGATGAACAGAATTCCACCATACTTATCAATTCTCTCAAAAAATGTGAATTGCTTAAATTCCCCACCAAGAGGCATAGGCTGGCTGACTAGATAAAAAAGCACATATCTCTCCCTTTCATTACTGTTTTGCCCACACTTCATTTGATTACATTTTCTACAACTTGCCTTTGGTCTTTCCAAGCATTTGGATTCTTTTTTGGAGAAGAAGCCACTCTCTTGGTTTACATAATATTAAATTAGGTCACATAATTCCAGTTTTACTACAAATTTGGCAACACTCAATTTTAGTAACTATAAAGCTCAACTCTTGCTCTCCCTGCATGAGACCATTCATTGTGCTTTGGTAATTCATCAAAATTTTGTGAGGAGGCATTGGTAATGTAGTGTTCTTTATAACTCTATATCCCTTTGCATTTTTAAAGATGACATCTAAGTTTCTTTCTTATTAGTAAAGTTTTATTGGAATTTTATTTGTTAATGAAATGATTTTGGGGGAACTTTTGATTACACCATAGTTTTAAATTCATTTTGTTGCATATTAATCCAGAAACATTTACTTCTAGTACCTTAATAAGATATGGGTTGCACAAAAATTATTGGTTTTTTGTTGTTGTTGTTTGTTTTGTTTTTTATAAAATGGGAGAAAGTGAGGTGGGTCCTGAGAGAAGGCATATGACTCCATTATTGGCACAATTGAATAAAGTGTATGAAGGATAATCTGGATTTGATTCATTAAAGCTGTCTGTGGCAATACCTGTTGGAAATTTGAAAAGAGGAGTTCACAAACCCTAGTTTGAAAACAGCTATTTTTAGAACATTGGTTAAGAGATGTTCTGCTTTGTTTACTTCAGTTATTAAAATGGCTTTCCATTTTCTTTAATTTAATTAAATAATTAATTTGTTTTTGAGACAGAATCTTGCTCTGTTACCACAGCTAGAGTTCAGTGGGATAATCACTGTAACCTCAAACTCATGGGCTCAAGTGATTTTCCTGCCTCAGACTCCCAAGTAGTTGGGATTACAGGTACGTACCACTATGTCTGGCTAATGTTTCTATTTTTATTTGTTTGTTTGTTTGTTTGTTTTGTTTTTGTAGAGATGAGGACTCTCTTTTGCTCAGGCTGGTCTTGACCTCCTGTCCTCAAGCAATCCTCCTGGTCCTTCCAGCTTGCTAGGATTATAGTTAGGAGCTACTGCCCCCAGCCTCATTTTCTTTCATTTTAAAATCAGTGCTTGCTTATTCCAAAAATTATCTTCCTCAGTCACATTCCCTGAAGATAACCATTATTAGCAAGTGGAATGTTCCACTAGACTCTTACTGAGTACTTCCAAAACATGTCACCAACCTCTCCTGGGATATCATAAACTTTTCTACCCTTACAGCATTTACAATGCATACCCTGTACAAATAGCCCAATTTTTAATTTCTTAGGGCATCATTCCTAAAGCCATCATATTTTTAGGAGGAAGGTATTTTCGTCTGTGTATTACCTAAGAGGTATAAGAAAAACAAACAAACAAAAGAACTAACAAATTCAAAATATAACAACTTTATCATTTAGATAGGATTATATTTGCATTTTTTGGTCGTGGTTTTAATGTGTCTGATTATCCAGCTAGCCTAGAGGAGGGGCACAGTGTCATGCAGGCACATCTTTCCTGGGTGTTTATGATAGAAAGATACTCTTGGTAAGCTTGTCGGCCACAGATATAGCTTTTACATGGCATTTGTTTTCTCATATTAGTGTAAGCTAATATGTATGTATGAACAAGAGGATTAAAGGCTTAACTTCTTAATTTAAAAAGAATTTACTGACTGCTTACTATAGGGATCCATCCTGAATAAAGGAGTTATGTTTCCTACCCTCGTGGAGTTTATAGCCTGACAGATGATACACGGGAAAAGGTTGTTAATATCAACTAAATATTGTTATGGCATTACTCAGTGGGCTTTTTACTTTTGTCTTGAAGGATTTTTTTTGTTTGTTTTTATGGATACATAACAATTGTATGTATTTATGTGGTAGAGTGTGACATTTCATTATGTGTATCCATTGGGTGAACATCAAATCAGGGTAGTTAGAATACTCTTCACCTCATACATTTATTATTATGGTAAGAACATTTAAAATCCTCTCTCTGGCTATTTAGAAATACACATTACAATGTTGTTAATCAGTCACCCTACCATTCACCGGGCTTTATTTCTCCCATCTAACTGTTACTTTGTACTTGTTGATCATTTTCTCCCTATCTTCCTCTCTTTCTTTCTGTCCTTGGCCTCTGGTGACCACTGTTCCACTCTCTACTCCTATGATACCAGCTTATTTAGATTCCACATAAGAGTAACATCATGCAGTATTTCTTTCTGTGCCTGGCTTATTTCATTTAACTTACTGTACTTCAGATTTATCCATATTGCCATCACTGACAGGATTTCATTCTTTTTTATGGCTAAATAGCATTCCATTGTGGATACCACAAATGTGGATACCACATTTGTTTATCCATTCATCTGTTGATGGATACTTAGGTTGATTTCATATCTTGGCTATTGTGAATAGTGCTGCAGTAAACACATAAGTGTAGATCTCTCTTTCACATACTAATTTCATTTCCTTAGGTGATACCCAGTAGAGGGATTGCTGGATCATATGGTAGTTCTATTTTTAAGTTTTTGAGGCTCCTTCATATTGTTTTAAATAATAACTGTACTAATTTGCATTCTTACTGACAGTGTTTACAATTTCCCCCTTCTCTAATCCATGCCAACACTTTTTGTTTGTTTGTTTTTATATTTTTGATAATAGCCATTCTAATTGAGGTGATGTCTGTCTCATTGTGGTTTTGATTTACATTCCCTAATGATTAGTGATATTGAACATTTTTCATTTTCCCATTGACCATTTATATATCTTCTTTCAAGAAATATCCATTTGAATTTTTTTGACCATTTTTCTTTTTTTTTCTATCGAATTCTTTATATATTCTGGATATTAACCCTTTTTAGAAGTATGGTTTGCAAATATTTTCTCCCATTTTGTTGGTTGTCCCTTCACTGTTTGATTGTTTAATTTGCTGTACAGAAGCTTTCTAATCTGATGTAATCCCATTTGTCTATTTTTGCTTTTGTTGCCTGTGCTTTTGGGGTCTTATGTGTTGGAGATTTTAACAATTGTTAGTATTCTTAGAAGGAGTTGTATGTGCACGTGGGTATGTGTCTGCTTAAGTCAATCTAAAAAATGTAGCACATAAAGGCAGTATTTTTTATCTGAAAATAATCTTGGCCTTATAGGTAAAAAATTATTTAAAATAGAAAGTGTAAGGATTTTTTCAAATATAGTAGAAACTCCATAGTTGACCACTACATGCAGCAGACATGTGCCACATATAGGTATCAGTACAGTAGCCTAGTTCTTTTTGTTGATCACTGCCCTATTTTGACCAGTTGGTTACAGTCCTTTTGGTAGTCAACTTACAGAGGTTCTACTGTGGTTATCAAATGCAAAAAGTTAATTCTTGTGTTTGTATGCAGATGTAAGTTCATATTTACGTATGAAATATGTACATATATATTGTATGTACATAAGGATTTAGCTATGAATGTAAGATACTGTGGTCTTGGAGATCATCTGTCTGGTTATATTTCAAAATGGAAAGTCAAATTTATCAAAGTAATACAGGCATTTATTGAGAAATCAATTGCCTCATCTTTCTGTATCCCTCATGGCACTGTCCAGCTGCAACTATTTTCTTTTTTTGTTTTTTATTAACATTTAATTTCTAAACAATTGAAGACACTCTGATTTATTGATACATCAGTTATAGATCAAATGTTCTATAGATTGAACTCCTTTTTCTTGGCTCAAACTACTTTTTATTTGCAATTATATGATTTCAAACAATTTTTCTAAACAATAACATAAAATAGATTTCCTTGTGTATAAATAATTTATATACACTTTATAAAGTAAATGCTCAAAGGTGCTAGAACAGATCATCCACTCCTACAGTGTTCTCCTATCCAACAGAATTGATGCATAGTGTATAAATACTCAAATCCAATAGTAAAAGCTCAGGCACTTGTAACTTTAATAAAAAGTTTTCTAAACTATACCAATATATCTAAAATGCATGTATGAAGTTTTAACAAAGATTATTCTCAATAACTTCTGTAAAAATAAGTTTGGTGGTTTGGTCCATCTAATTTCTCTGCTATTAGTGTGAACTTTTTTTTTTTGAGACAGAGTCTCTAGGTAGAGTGCTATGGTGTCGCAGCTCACAGCAACCTCAAACTCATGGGCCCAAGCGATTCTCTTGCCTCAGCCTCCCAAGTAGCTGGGACTACAGGTGCCTGCCACAGTGTTGGATTTAAACCTGCCAGCTCCTGTGTATGTGGCTGGCATCCTAGCTGCCTGAGCTACAGGTGCCGAGCCATTAGTGTAAACTTTTAACTTTCAATGCCTGGTAAGGTTTATTCTACCTTTCTCTCAACATGACACCAACAAAACCAAAAGAAGCTAGTTAGGTGCTATATGTGAGGAGTAATCCAGTGATTCTGGTCACAATGCATTCTGGGAGGAGGTACCCATGTCACTGGAATTGGACGATATCATTTATTCTTCCTTTCCCAATTTGGATAGCCAAATGGAACAGGAGGAGGGTGGTGACTCTGATGGCAATTCCCTGGGTACATTCCTGGCTCTTTTCTGGGCAAAGGATGTCACATCGAAAGAGGTGGGAACGTCAGTTCTGAAATCTGGTACACAGGGCTTGGTATTGTACTCACTGAATTGGGTTTCACTTCCACTCTCTTACTTGTTTCTTCATCTGAGGAAGAGGATCCTGAATGATAATCAGGGGTAACTTTATGAAGGGCCCTGGGAACTTTCTTGGAGATCTCAATCTTGTTCTCATCTTCATTTTCAAAGCTGGCAACGATGAATGCTTTGTTTTTCTTTCCATACTGTCAGCACACCTCACATGGGTCCGCCCAGGTCACTCCACAAGATGCAGCTGTTGTCACAGCTTTTAGGACATCAGGTTCAATTCTCTGAAGCCTACTGACGCGAATGCATCTATCAGCCTGTCCTTTTCATAGTTTTTCCAAATATCAGTGATTTTTGTATTTTTCTTGAAGTTATTAGAGTCAATTTCTCAGTGAATTTTTCAACTGCCTCTTTTTTCAACTTACCACATTTTTCAACTAGCCTGACAAAAAAGAAGACAACAGCAGTAATTTTGTTCAACGTTTTTTTCTTGCCACTCTGCTCTGGGGCCACAGATTCAGTGGTTCCCATAGTGCCCTCACCAGAAACCAAGGACACTGCCTCAGTGAGCCTATTCTCAGCTTCTGGAAGTGCAGTTAGCCTTGTCCAGTGTGCACGTGGCTTCCACGTCCTCTGGCAGCCCAGGGAGTGCTCTAAACTTCTGTTAATACACAGCATTTCCTTTCTTGGATGTTTTCCTGATTCTAAATGTTTTGTTTATTTGTAGGTATAATTATTTTTTTTAGGGGAGAAGTCTAGGATTTTAACATGCCCATCACCTGAGTAGTGTATATTGTACCAAATAAAATTTTTCATCCTACAGCTCCTTCTCTCCCTCCCCCTCCTGAGTCCCTAGTGTCCATTAAGTCACTCTGTGTGACCCTGCACACCTGTTGTTTAGCTCCCACCTATAAGTGAGAACATGTGGTGTTTGGCTTTAGTTCCTGGGTTACTTCCCTTAGAATAATGGCCTATAGTTCCATCCAAACTTCTGCAAAAACATTAAATATTTCATTCTTTTTGATGACTGAGCAGTATGTAATGGCATATATACATACATGACATTTTTTAAATTCAGTTTTTGGTTGATGGGTATTTAGATTGGTTCCATAACTTCACAGTTGTGAATTATGCTGTGATAAAGATGGGTGCAGGTATCTTTTTTTATACAATGAGTTATTTTGAGGGGGTATAACTCCAGGAGTGAGATTGCTGTGTACTAATTAACAGTCCCACCAACAGTGTATAAGTGTTCTCTTTTAACCACATTGACGCTAGCATCTATCATTTCTTGACTTTTTGATAGTGATCATTTTGACAGAGGTAAAGTGGTATGTCAACTTGCATTTCCCTAATGATTAGGGGAATGATTGATTAGTGCTGTTAAGTATTTTTTTTTTTTGTATGTTTGTTAGCAGTTTGCTTCTCTTCTTTTGATAAATACCTGTTTATGTCCTTTGCCCACTTTTTTAATGAAGCTATTTGTTTTTTTTCTTGCTGATTTGGGTTCCTTATATATCTGAATATTAGGCCTGTGTCAGACATATAGCTTGCAAATATTTCCTCCCATTCTGTATGTTGTCTATTTACTCTATTGTTTTTATCTTTTGCTGTGCAGAACCTTTGTAGTTTAATTAGTCCCATTTATTTATTTTTGTTTCTGTTGTATTTGTTTTTAAAGTTTTAGTCATAATTTCTTTGTGTAGGTCAGTGTCAAGGATAGTTTTACTAGGTTTTCTTCTAATATTTTTATACTTTTAGGTCTTGCATTTAAGTCATCTTGAGTTAATTTTTATATATGGAATGAGATAGGGATCCAGTTTTTTTCTTCTGCATGAGGCTATCCAATGTTCCCCGCACCATTTATTGAATAGGGTATACCTTCTCTGGTGTATACTTTTGTCTGCTTTGTTGAAGATTGGTTAGTTGTAGGTAGCTGGTCTTAATTCCAGGTTCTCTATTCTGTTCCATTGCTCATTTGTCTACTTTTATGTCAGTACCATCCTGTTTTTGTTAATATAGCCTTTTAGTATAATTTGAAATTGGGTATGTAATGCCTCCAGGTTTGTTCTTTTTGCTTAGCATTGCTTTGGCTATTGGACACTTTTTTGATTCTATATAAATTTTAGGCTTTAAAAAAATCCTATAAAAATGACTTTGAAATTTGATAGGAATTGCACTGAATCTGTAGATTATTTCAGGTTGAATGGACATTTTTAACAATATTGATTCTTTCAAGCCATAAACAAGGAGTGCATCTATGTTTTTTTTTTTTTTTTCCATCAGCATTTTATGTAATAGGTCTTCTTGTACTATGTAGAGGCCTTTCACCTCCTTGGTTAAGTTTATCCTAAGTTTTTTTTTTTTTTTTTTTTTTTTTTTT
>NW_003852410.1:18312404-18353896 GCF_000181295.1 Otolemur garnettii
CAGCTAGTATAAATGGGTAAATGGAATTGAGTTCTTGGTTTGATTCCTAGCTTTGCTGTTATTAGTGCATAGAAATACTATTGATTTGTATACATTGATTTTGTAACCTACAGCTTTACTGAATTCATCAATTCTAAGAGTCTTTGTATTTTCTAGGTATAAAATCTTGTAATCAGCAAACAGAGATAGATTGGCTTCCTCTTTTCCAATTTTGGTGCCCTTTATTTCTTTTTCTTTCCTGATTGCTTTGTCTAGGAATTCCAGTACTATGTTGAAAAGAAGTGATGATAAAGTGGGAATCTCTGTCTTGTTCCAGTTCTTCAAGAGGATGCTTACAACTTCACCCCATTCAGTATGATGTTGGCTGTAGGTTTGTCATATATGACTTTTATAATTTTGTGGTATGTTCCTTTTAGGCTTCATTTGTCAAAGGATTTAAATCATGAAGCAGTACCAGATTTGATCAAATGCTTTTTCTGCATCTATTAAGATGATCATATGTTTTTAAAAATCAGATTGTTATAGGAGTACATACAATTTGGATGTGGTTTTTGTTTTTAGTTCCGTCTATAAGTGGTGAATCAGATTTATTAATTTGTGTGTGTAGAACCATCCTTGCATCCCTGGGATGAGTACCCACTTGATAATGGTGATTTTTGTTTGCATGTGCTATTGGATTCAATTCATAGGCATTGTGTTGAGGATTTTTGCATCTGTGTTTATGAGGGATATTGGTGTTTTCTTTTTCTTTGTGTATTTTCCTGGCTTTCATATCAGGATGATGCTGGCCTTGTAGAATAAGTTAGGGAGGATTCTTTTCTTCTACACTTTATGGAGCAGTTTTGGTAGGATAGGTATCTGTTGTTCTTTACAGGTCTCATAGAATTTGCTATGAATCTGTCTGGTCTGGGTTTTCTTTCTTTTTTTTTTTTTTTTTTTTTTGGTGAGATATTTTTTACTACTGATTCAATCTTATTTCTCATTCTTGGCCTGTTCAGGATTTCTGTTTCTTCTTGATCAAAACTTGGGAGGTTGTGTGTCTCAGAAAAAGTATCCATTTTCTCTAGATTTTCTAGTTTGTGTGTATAGAGGTATTCATAATCTTAGATTATCTTTTTTGTGTTTCTTTGGTATTAATTGTAATGTCTCCTTTTTCATTTGTGATTGAACTTATTTGAATTGTCTCTCTTCTTGGTTAATCTAGCTGGTGCTCTGTCAATTTTGTTTATCTTTTCAAAGAACTGACTTGTGTTCCATTAATTCTCTCTCTCTCTTTTTTTTTTTTTTTGGTTTTAATCTTATTTAGTGTTGCTCTGAGATTTGTTACTTCCTGTCTTCTGCTTGCTTTGGGTTTGGTTTGTTCTTGTTTTTCTAGTTTCCTAAAGTGTGTGACATTAAGTTATTGATTTCTTATTTTTCTATATTTTTGATATAGGCCCTGAGTGCTATGAACTTCCCTCATATCACTGCTTTGTTTATATCCCAGAGATTTTTGGTAGTTTTAGTCACCATTATCATTAAATTAGAACATTAAAAAATTTTCCATCTTGATTTCTTTGTTGACTCAAAGATTATTCAGAAACAAGTTGTCTAGTTTCTATAAGTTTGTATAGTTTTGAGGGTTCCCATTGGAATTAATTTCTAATTTTATTCCACTGTAGTTTGAGACA
Organism: Otolemur garnettii; assembly: GCF_000181295.1. Lineage (NCBI taxonomy): Eukaryota > Metazoa > Chordata > Mammalia > Primates > Galagidae > Otolemur > Otolemur garnettii. Next base: position 18,314,075 of record NW_003852410.1, read on the forward strand.
ATACATGGTATGATTTCAGTTTTTAAAAATTCACTGATACTTGTTTTGTGGCCTAACATATGATCTGTCTCAGGAAATATTCCATATGCTGATGAGAAGAATTTATATTCTGCAGTTTTGGAGTAGAACGTTCTATAAATTCTTGTTAGGTCCTTTTTTTAAGAGTCCTGCTTAAGTCCATTGGTCCTTTGTTCATTTCCTTCCTTGATGATTTGTCTAGTTCTGTCAGTGGAGTGCTGAAGTTCCGTTCCCATTATTATAATGTTGCTCTTTATACAACTATTAACATGATGACTGGAATAGTATCTCACTTGTCAATATTAACATTGAATTCCAACAGTCTAAATGCTCGATTTAAAAGATGAAGATTTATAAAATGGATTTTAAAAAACCATCTTTGGTCTGGTTGCATTTTTTTTTTGTTTGTTTATGAATTTAGGAGTTCCAGTGGTAGGTACATATATATTTAGGATTGTTATATATTCTTATTCAGGTAATTCCTTAATCATTATGTAATGATCATCTTTATTTTCTTTTACCATTGTTGATCCAAAGTCTGTTTTATATGAAAATAGGTACTTAAGCTCTCTTTGGCTTCCATTTCTGGGGAATATTTTTTTCCCATCCTTTTACCTTGAGTCTATGTGAGTCTTTGTGAGTTAAATGGGTTTCTTGGAGCAAGCAAATATTTGGGTTGTAGGTTTTTTAAAATCCATTTTGTAAATCTTCATCTTTTAAGTGGGGCATTTAGACTGTTAGCATACAATGTTAATATTGACAAGTGCGATACTATTCCAATCATCATGTTGATTATTGCACAGTTGCTTTGTATTCTCCCTTATGTTACTGTGTTTTCATAATAGTTTCAAGTGTTTTTATACTTGTAAATATTGACTGTTCTTTTAGTTCTTTCAGAGTATTGACTATTCTTTCAGTGTTTAGAGCCCTTTTGAGTCAAGTCTAGTGCTGAAAAATTCCCTTAATGTTTGCTTTTGGGGGGAAAGATTTTATTTCTCCTACATGTATGACACTTTGTTTTTTGTGCTATAAAATTCTTGGGAAAGTTATTCTGTTTAAGAGGACTAAAGATGGGATCTCAATTCCTTCTGGCTTATAATGGTTTTTTGTTGAGAAGTCTGCTGTTAGTCTGATGGTTTTTCCTTTTTCAGTTACTTGATGTTTTTAATCTCACAGCTTGTACAATTTTCTTTTGCTTTAACTTTGGCTAGACTGATGACTGTGTCTTGGATCAAATCTTCTAGGAGTTTGTTGACCATCTTGTATCTGGATGTCTAGATCTTTAGCAAGAGTAGAGAAGTTTCCTCTCTTGTTTCTTAAAATCAGAACAGTGCTTTCAGCTTTTTCTTCTCACTCAGGGATACCTATGATTTTTATGTTTACGCTATTTATATAATCCTATATTTCTTAGAGATTTTGGTGTTTTCTCTCAATTTCTTTTTCTTTATTTTTGACTGACTAGGTAGGTCAAAGCCCTGTTTTCAAGCTTGTCTTATGTTGCTTGGTTAGTCTATTTTTAAGACTTTACAATGTATTTTGAAATTGTCTGAATGACTTTTATTTCCTGATGTTCTGTTTTTTTTTTTTTTAAATTTTATCTATCTCTTTAGCAAATTTTTCATTCATGTCTTAAATTATGTTTTTGGTTTTTTATCGTGGTTTCCAATCTCTTATTGTTCTCATTGAGCTTACTTGTGATCCACATTTTGAGTTTCTTATCTGACATTTCAACAATTTCCTTTTGGTTGGAGTCCATTACTGGTGTGCCAGTTTGATCCTTTGGGTTGTCAAGAAAGTCTCTTTTTTTTATGTTGCCAGAGTTCTTGGGCAGGTTCTCTTTCAACTTGGACTGCTTCCCTCATCTCAGGATAGATAGCTTTGTGGTTTGTCTGTTCTTCTTTGCTGGGAATTCTGCTGCTCAGTGTAGAGAGGGGAATATACCCTGACTTTCAACTTATACAGGTAGGTATTCACTGTGATGTTGCTGGCAGTTTGGGTCAGTTGGACCTCTGACTGCTGGGAGTGTTCAGGTGCCAGTGGTGGTAGACTAGGTTAGGTAATCCCCAGTTCACTGGCCCCTACATGGGGGAACTAAAGTGAGACTGGGCTGGAAAACTGGCTCTCAAGCCTCTGTGAATTCAAGTGCTAGCTGTGATAGGGAAGGGTAGGGTTTTTTCCTGTTGCAGAAGGATGCTTAGGCAGGAGAGGAGTGGAAGCACCATGAGCCTACAACAGGAAGGGCAAGGTCCTCTTGACAAGATTAGCAGAGGCAGGCAGTTGTTGGATGTATATGCTGCTCACACCTCCTTCTCTCAGGGGTGATAGTGGTCTTTGTCTTTGAGGGTACAAAAGCATCCAGATTCTCAGCTCTCACCATGACCCAGCTGCAGCAGAGTTGGTAGGGGTAGGTCAACCTGCTGTGTTCAGGGCCACCAGACTGGTCGCTGTGGGCTGTGGCTAAGAAGCTCTGGCAGGGAAGGTATAGTTATGTCAGGGACTTGCCTCCAGAGAGGGTAGGCTCCTCCCAGAAGAAATAGGCATCTCTGCTAGCCCCACTCTCCCTCAGCATAGGTGATAACTTTAGACGTTGGGGAACATGAAAGCATACTGGCTATGGCTTTTTAAATGGAAGAGAAGTCACCCCAAGCTCTGTGGAATTCTAAGTATGATAGATTCTCTGTTTGTGTGGGCAGCCACTCCAACTGTCCTTCCTGAATATTTCTTTGTGGAAATTTCAGTGGTCCCAAGTGGAAACATCCACAGTAGGTGGGGGAGGGTAAGAGGAAAGAAGGAAGGCTCTGAATGGTGATGAACTGGTGTCCTGGCCCCCTTTGTCCTAAGGGGTCATCTTAGGAGGTGCTGGACTCTCCTCTCAGGTATAAGTGACCTACTTTAAATGCCTAAGCTCTCTGAGTTCTATAGTTCCCCTGGGACCTACTGGTCCCCCAAGGATGTGTGGTCCAGGTAGGTGGTAGGAAGTTTTAGTTGTGAATCCAGTGATGGAGAGACCCAGGGTCTGAGATACCCACTTTGGGAAAGGTGTAGTAACACTGCTTGTCCGTGAGAGGAGGGAACACCCCCAGTACAGAACCTGGGCAAGGTAAGTTGAGTTCTGTTAGAGGTGTGTATTCCCTCCAAAAACCTAGACCTCCTTGCCCCACAGCAGCAAATCTCATGCTTGGGAGCAGAAGTGGCTGTGTTCACATCATTGGGTAATTGGAGAAGGTTAGGTCCTCATCTCCACATTCATTTCCAAGCTGCCCAGCTTTAAATTCCCAGACTGGCACCTTGGCCTTATAACCAGAGAGGATGGGGCCTCTTTTAGGTAAGCATTGTGGGTAAGAAGTTGGAGGGAGTCCCATCTATTTGTGTCTCAGTTTCCCTTCAGTCTGTAGCAGGGTGGTGGGGATGATTCTAGGCGCATGTAGGAGAACTTGGACTCCTGGGCCCTCCTCAGCTTGATAAAGTTGTATCAGCCTGAATTCAACCTGAGTGGGACACTCTCTGGCTCTAAACTCCCCCAAAATGGCACACTGGTTCTATGACCAGAGAAAGTAGGGTGCTTCTCAGGCAAGAGACCATAGGGAGTGCAGTCACCTGAGACTCAGTGCCATAGCAGCTGGCTGCAGGATGGTATGTACTATTCCAGATGTATGCTGGAAAGCCTGTTTCCGTGCCCTACCCCAGCCAGATGAGGGCTGCAGCCCTGTCAGGCCCACACTTACCTTCAGGGCAAGGGCGCTATCCAGTGTCAAACTGACAAAAAGTTGCCATACACTTGTGATCCAAAAAGCTTAGGCCCCACTCAGGCAGGTAGCATCCGTGAGAAACTGTAGAAAACACTATCCATACGGGTCTTAGGTTTGTCTGCAGCTCACAGCAGTGTGATGGGGACCTTCCCAGAGGGATGTGGGTGCACCTGGGCCCCTGGGTCCCTTCTCAGAGCCATGCAGCATCTGCAGGTGCCCCCACATATCAATGTCCAGGCTTTCAGATGGTGTCCTGCTAAGGTTGCTCTAGGCTCTGATGCCTGTGGGATTCTGTGCAAGTTCCCTTTTTGGAACAGTGTCTGTATACAATCTCCAAGCAGCTCCCAGTGTTAGGGTTGAGACCTGCATGGATTCGGGGGTTCTCTTTTAGTAAAGATCATAAAAGCTCATATCAGAGAGTGGAGCCCTGGGGGCTTCCTCATACCATTTCTCCACATCCAGGAGCTTCTCCTGGCTATTGGTCAGCCCCTGGCTGTGCAAGTTGACCTGAGCTCTCCCTTTACTTGCTTTTGGTGACTTTGCATCATTTCCTGGTGAATCCTATCATTCTCTCCTGCAGGATCTATTCAAAATGCAAGAATCTCCTTACTACCTGGTTCCTATCCATGGAGGAGGCACATCTGTGTCTAGTTGACCATCTTGATCCTGTGTCCCATGTGTAAATGTTTCTAGCTTGTGCGTCTTATAAGATTCCCTTTTGTTCCAGAGATCTGCCCCATTCTGCCTTCCTGTCCTCTTCTGGCTAGTTGAAACACTCTGGGCTTCCTTTCACCACTCTTTCATTGGATCCCTTGTTTTATGGTCCCATGGGGCTTGCTAACTGCTCTATTTTGCTAACACATATCCTCTAGTAAATTTTTAAACAACTATGTTAAGTGAAAATAAAAGTTTTGAAGCAGTATCTGAAATATTTTCTGTCTCACGTTCCATTGGTAGTTTGGTGGGTGTTGAAATCTTTTCCAGAGTTTTAAAAACATGATTACATTGGTTTTGAGTATACAGTGTTGCTTTTGAGCAGTCTAATAAAATTGTTTATTTCTTTTCTCACATGTTAATACCCCCCCGCCCCAGCTTTTTTAAGTCTTGCATAACTTTCTTTTACTTTTTGTTAATGTTATTCAAAGTCTGAATTTTAGGAGGATGTACCTTGCTGTAAGTCCGCTCTTTATTCTGTGCTTCTGGGAATCAATTGAATTCAAGTGCTTTGAATGTTGTATATTTATTATTTCTTTGGTGATATCCTCACTACACTTTTGTAGTTGTAGCTCTTTATCTCTAGAATAGAATTTTGGGCTATCTGGATTATTTCTTGAGGTATTTTCTGTTTGTTTTCATAATTTCTATCTCTTTATCTTTGCATTCTAAATTTTCTGAGATATTTTCTTGGAAAAAAATTGTTGTAGCTGTTAAAAATTGTCAGGAATGCTTTTATGTCATCTAATTGATATTTTTATTACAGAATTTCATAGTATTTTTACATACCCCTCTTTCTCTGGGGGTATATCATAGCAGAAGCATTTGAGAAAGCATTGCTTAACAGTCCTTATTACCTGGATTTGATATGTGAGGTTTCGGGATTTTTTTTTTTTTGTATTTGATAGATGAACTTGTGAACCCTCATCTTGTTCCCTTCCCTTCCCTATTGTCAGAGATTTAATGAGGTCGTGTGTGCACATGTATGTGTACTTATTTTGTAATTGTGATATTTCACTAATCGATAAACTGATGAGGTATATATAAGTTTAGATATCAGCTAATCATTATCTCTTCTTACTCCTCCTTTCTTCTTCTTTCTGAGTAATCATAGTACTGTTACTACTTTTAGGTCCTTGCATTAGTTCTGTGTGCTCTAGTTTTATTTTTTTGTTTATTTTGGTCTCATTCATATTGGAGACTTCACCCCAGTATGGGATCTCTGAATATGGATGGGACTTGGAGACTAGTGAATTTATTTTTGAGTACAGGCAAAATATTTTGATAATCAAGCAGGCCTCCTATTTTTGGTAGTTTTGAAGAACTTTGAAGTCCTTGGAAGTGAATCATTCCCTTCTCATTATCTGCTTCTGCCTGTCTAGATAAGTCACTCCTCATCCACCTGCTTTCTGTCTTCCAAAAGACTATTAAATGTTTCTGAACCACTGATCCTCCTGCTTCTATTCATTGCTTTGTGAGTTTGGATCATTTATTTTTCTTTACTTGGTTTTAGTGGGGTCTTATGAAAGAGAGACAATAAATATTTGTGATTACAATACCATCTTTAAAAGGAATGAATAAGTTTCATCTATGGAAACCTGGTTCTGCTAAATGCTGTTAAGGAGAGGACCATGGTGCCGTGTCAGAGTAGCATGGTAATATTTCAGTTCTGGGCTTAGGTACTTAATGATGCATATAGTGTGTCATCAAAAATAGCATTTTAAATAGAGAGTTAAAAAAACACCTAATATTGTTTAGGTTGTAATAGAAAACATCATACAGCTTATTGCTAGAGTCTATTTTACTTAGAAGTAAAACAGAACAAAATTTCCTAAGGGAAAATGTTAAAAATACAAATATGCTTTTTAAATTTTAAAAGTACAAGTGGAAACTTAGCACTGATTTCTACATTGCATGTACTAAGATTTATTTATTTTTGCCCACTGAGACGGTTGTGCATACAAATTTATTAGAAGAACAAATAAGAAATCTATCCAACTGTGGATGAATGTTGCTGAAATCACAAATGCACATATTAAGGGACTTATAAGGACTAAACCTAGTCCTTCTGCTTGGTTTTATTATAGCTCTCCATTTGGCTTTATTCTAAGTATATTATACATAGTTTTTTAAACAGGTCCTTTGAAACTAAACACAAGCAATTTTACTTCTTCTGGCTTCTCTGCCTTTTGGTAAACTTTACACTTAGTTGTTGCCCTGTTTTTGGAGGAATGTATAGAAAATGAGGTAACCAGGACACAGAAGGAGGCACAGGGAAGGGTAATGCCCAGCCTCTGCTTCATCTGTTGCCTTCAAATGGAGAGGCTTTTGCAGTATTTTCCATGTATCTGCAGTCATGTTCTTTCAGGAGCAAGGTGCTCAGTGTGACCAGCTGAGCATAGGCAACCACACCATTGATCTCCTCTATCCCAGTGGCCCTGCTGAGTTTGAAACCTTTAAAAGCATAGGTGATAGTACCAGAAGCCAGACAAACAGGAACTGGTATACCTCTTATAATCCAATGCAACAGGGATGGAAGCATGGCTAGTATTGTTGGAGATACCCTAAATTTGGGATGAGTTGGCTTCTGATGAGAGACCTGAGGGTTTGAGAAGGTTTTTATTGTACAGGGAGTAAAGGGAGTTGTGTGCCAGGTGGGAAAAAAAGTTAAAGATTGCTGCCTATCTGAAATCTCAAATTAAATTTATAACAATTTTGTAAGGAGGCCATTGTAATGCTGTTTTTGCTCTTAGAAGGCATTTACTTTTTCTTACTCTGAGAAGTAGAGTTAGAAAAACAGTAAAATTGGATCCAACTTTTGTATTTATTATCTTCACAGTTTAAATAGTTTACAATAATAGCAGTAATAATAGTTATGATCATATTTATTACCAGTTTTACTACTTACTGAGTACTTACCACATGCCAGGCACCCCCTCAGTATTTTACCTATATTATCATTTTTCTTCACACAACATCTCTGAAGATTTATTTGTTTATTTATTTTTGTAGAAAAAATAAATCACCCATTATCACCCTTGGTAGAGTGCCGTGGCATCACACCTCACAGCAACCTAAGCTCCAGTTCTTGGGCTTAGGCAATTCTCTTGCCTCAGCCTCCCAAGTAGCTGGGCCTACAGGAACCTGCCACAATGTCTGGCTATTTTTGTTGCAGTTCGGCTGGGGCGGGTTTGAACCCGCCACCCTTGGTATATGGGGTCCGTGCCCTACTCCTTTGAGTCACAGGCCCACCCACATCTCTGAAGGTTTATTATTTTGCAGCATGGAAACCAAGGAGAAGTGAATCTGCTTATTGACATCTTACAGAAGGAGGGAGATGGCACAGTAGCTATTTAAGCAGAGGAGCCTGGAGAGTTCCCTCTATGATGACTTCTAGTCTTTTTGTGATATTAGCCTTTGTCCTTAACTCCTCGTTTGGAAATTTTTCAAATCTAAAGGAATGTTAAAAGTATAAAGAACATCCTTAGTAGATTTGCTACCTGTTCACATTCTACCATATTAGAACCACCAAGTAAAAACATATCTTACCTATCTAGCTATTCTTTTTCTTATTGTTTGAAAGTGACAAACCATGTATATTTCCCAAGAATAAGACCAGTCTTTACTACAATGTGGTGTTGTAATAATCTATGTTGATACAAACTGAAGCTGACTTGGTTCAAACTACCAGCGGTTAGGGACAAAGATTATTTCTTATTATCGATATTTGCCAATGTTCTATGATGAATTGGGCTTTAAAGCCATATTAACTCCAAACATGCACACACACAGACTTTTTAGAAACCTAAGTGATCCCAAATGGCTTGTTCTGCCCAGTCATGTTTCTAGTGTGATACTCCTTGATAGTAAGCATTTCACATTTTTTCAGCCTATGAAGTTATCATCACTAAGTGACAGTATATTAGGCAGCGAGGGATGCCATAACAAAACACCACAGGTTCAGTGGCTTAAAACACCGAAATTTATTATCATTGTCCTGGAGGCTAAAATTCCAAGATCAAGACTTCTTGAATGCTAGTAAGAATTCAGTTCTGGTGAAGACTTTCTTCTGGCTTGCAGATGGTTACCTTGTTGTATTTCCACATGGCAATTTTTCTCTATGCCAATGTGGGGAAAGGAAAAGTGTTTGGACTTACTTACCCATGGGGAGACACCTTGTGTTCTTAGGCAGACATAGCTGTACAGTAAAGTCACGCTTTTTTTTTTTTTTTTAAATGAAATCATAGCTGTGTACATAAATGCAATCATGGGGTATAGTGTGCTGGTTTTATATACAGTTTGAAATATTTTCACCAAACTGGTTAACATAGCTTTCATGGCATTTTCTTAGTTATTCTGTTAAGACATTTATATTCTACATTTAGAAAGATTCACATGTACCTTTATAAGATGGACCATAAGTGTGGTTCCCCCAATCACTGTCCCTCCACCCATCCTCCCCTCTTTCCTCCCCTCATCTCCCCCTCCCCCATATTCTTGGGCTATGATTGGGCTATAGCTTTCATATGAAAGCTATAAATTAGTTTCATAGTAGGGCTGAGCACATTGGATACTTTTTCTTCCAGTCTTGAGATATTTTGCTAAGAAGAAAATATTTCAGCTCTATCCATGTAACATGAAGGAGGTAAAGTCTCCATCTTTCTTTATGGCTGCATAAAATTCTATGGTGTACACATACCACAATTTATTAATCCAATGGGCACTTGGGCTTCTTCTATGACTTAGCAATTATGAACTGGGCTGCAGTAAATATTCTGGTACAAATATCTTTGTTATAATGTGATTTTTTGTCTTCTGGATATATATACCTAGTAGAGGAATTGTAGGATCAAATGGAAGGTCTATTTTTAGTTCTCTAAGTGTTCTCCAAACATCTTTACCAAAGAGACGTATTAGTTTACATTCCACCAGCATTGTAGAAGTGTTCCCTTTTTTCCACATCCATGCCAGCATCTCTGGTTTTGGGCTTTTGTGATGTGCGCTAATCTTACTGGAGTTAGATGATACCTCATAGTAGATTTGATTTGCATTTTTCTGATGATTAATGATGATGAGCATTTTTTCATATGTCTGTAGGCCATGTGTGGGCCTGTCTTCTTCAGAGAAGTTTCTCTTCAAGTCCCTTGCCCACCCTGAGATGGGATCATTTGTTCTTTTCTTGCAAATAAGTTTGAGTTCTCTATGGATTCTGGTTATTAAATCTTTGTCAGAGACAACACCTGTAAATATCTTCTCACATTCTGAGGGCTGTCTTCTTGCTTTACTTACTGTGCTCTTGGCTTTGCAGAAGATTTTTAGTTTGATCAGGTCCTAGTAGTGTATTTTTGATGTTGCTTCAATTGCCTGGGGCATTCTCCTCATAAAATATTCGCTCAGGCTGATTTCTTCAAGTGTTTTCCCTGTACTTTCTTCTAGTATTTTTTATAGTTTCATGTCTTAAGTTTAAATCTTTAATCCAGTGAGAATCTATCTTAGTTAATAGTGAAAGGTGTGGGTCCAGTTTCAATTTTCTATGGGTCAACAGCCAGTTTGCCCAGCACCAATTGTTAAATAGGGAATCTTTTCTCTACTCAGTGTTTTTAATTGGCTTGTCAAAGATCAGATAATGGTAATTATCTGGGTTCATCTCTTGGTTCTCTATTCTGTTCCATGCATCTGCCTCTCTGTTTTTGTGCCAGTACCATGCTGTTTTGATCACAATCGATTTATAGTATAGTCTGAGGTCTGGTAGCATGATTCTTCCTGCTTTGTTTTTATTTCTGAGTAGCATCTTGGCTATTAAAGGTTTTTTCTGATTCTATGTAAACTGAAGTATTATTTTTTCTAGATCTTTAAAGTATGACAGTGGGGCTTTAATAGGGATTACATTAAAATTACATATTGCTTTGGGTATTATGGACATTTTAACAACATTGATTCTTTCCAGCCATGAGCATGGTATGTTTTACAATTGTTAACATTTTCCCCTATTTCTTTCCTTAGAGTTTCATAATTCTCTTTATAGAGATATTTCACATCCTTTGTTAGGTAAACTCCCAAATATTTCATCTTCTTTGGCACTACTGTGAATGGAATAGAGTCCTTGACTGTTTTTTCAGCTTGACTATTGTTGGTATATATGAAGGCTACTGATTTATGAGTGTTGATTTTGTAAGCTGAGATGCTGCTGTATTCCTTGATCACTTCTAGGAGTTTTGTAGCAGAATCCCTGGTGTTTTCCAGATATACAATCATATCATCTGTGAATAGTGAACATTGGATCTCTTCTGACCCTATATGGATACCCTTGATTGCCTTTTCTTCCCCATTTGCGGGCTAAAACTTCCATTACAATATTAAAGAGCAATGGAGACAATGTGCTACCTTGCCTGGTTCCTGAAATTAGAGTAAATGATTTCAATTTAACTCTGTTCAATATGATATTGGCTATAGGTTTGCTGTAGATAACCTCTATCAGTTTAAGAAATGTCCCTTCTATACCAATTTTCTTAAGTGTTCTGATCATGAAGTGATGCTGCATATTATCAAAAGCTTTTTCTGCATAAATTGACACAATCATATGATCTTTGTTTTTTAATTTGTTTATGTGATGAATTATATTTATGGGTTTATGTATGTTGAACCAGTCTTGGGACCCTGGGATAAAACCTACTTGGTCGTGGTGTATAATTTTTTTTGATGTGTTGCTGGATTCTGTTTGTTAGGATTTTGTTGAATATATTTGCATCAATATGCATTAATGATATTGGTCTATAATTTTCTTTTCTTATTGGGTCTTTTCCTGGTTTGGGGATCAAGGTGATGTTTGCTTAATAGAATGTGTTGGGTAGTATTCCGTCTTTTTCTATATTTTGGAAAAGGTTAAGCAATATAGATACTAGTTCCTCTTTAAAGGTTTGGTAGAATTCTGACTTGAAGTCATCTGGTCCTGGGCATTTCTTTTTAGGGAGATTTTGTATAGTTGATGGTATTTCAGAGCTTGATGTAGGCGTGTTCAAAATTTCCACTTCCTTCTGGCTAAGTCTTAGAAAGTGGCATGCTTCCAAATATTGGTCAATTTCCTTCAGATTTTCATATTTCTGAGAATAAAGTTTCTTGTAATATTCATTAAGGATTTTTTGAATTTCTAAGGGATCTGTTGTTATTTCATCTTTACCATTTGTGATTGATGAAATTAGAGATTTTACTCTTTTCTTCCTGGTTAGGTTGGCCAAAGTTTTATCTATTTTATTGACCTTTTCAAAAAAGAAACTTTTTGATTTATTGATCTGTTGTATAATCCTTTTGTTGTCAATTTCATTTAATTATGCTCTAATTTTTGTTATTTCTTTTCCTCTGCTGGGTTTGGAATTGGAATGTTCTTCCTTTTTCAGTTGCTTTACATGTCCCACTAAGTTGTTAACTTCCTCTCTTTCTGTTCTCTTGAGGAAGGCTTGCAGCACTATAAATTTCCCTCATAGGACTGCCTCAGCAGTATCCCAGAGGTTCTGATAATTCGTGTGTTCATTGTTTTGTTCCAAAAGTTTGATAATTTCCTTTTTAATCTCATCCTTGACCACATATCATTCAGCATAAGGTCATTTAGCTTCCATGTTTTTGTATGAGTCTGCAGATTACTGTTGTTACTGAGTTCAACTTTTATTCCATGATGGTCCGAGAAGATGCAGGAATAATTTCTATTCTGAGGTTAGACTTGTAACCTAAGATGTGATTGATTTTGGAGTATGTTTGGTGGGCTGATGAGAAAAATGTGTAATCAGTTTTGTTAGGTTGAAATGTTCTGTAGATATATGTTAGATCCAAATGTTGGATGGTTAAGTTTAAATCTAGAATTTCTTTGCTCAGATTCTTATTGGAGGATCTGTCCAACACTGCCAATGGAGTATTTAAATCTCTGACTGTGATGGAGCTAGAAGAAATCAAGTTGGTCATGCTTGTTAGAGTGTCTCTTATATATTGAGGTGCATTCTGGTTGGGTATATAAATATTAATAATTGAAATCTCATCATATTGAGTATTACCCTTCACAAATATAAAGTGACCATCCTTATCCTTGCTTACTTTTGTTGGTTTAAAGCCTATTGTATCTGCAAATAAAATTGCAACACCTGCTTTTTTCTGCTTTGCATTTGCCTGGAATATAGATGACCATCCCTTCACCCTGCATCTATCTTTTAAGGTAAGATGAGATTCTTATATACAGCAGATATCTGTCCTGAGTTTTTGTATCCAGTCAGCCAACCTGTGCCTCTTTAGGGGACAATTTAAACCATTCATATTAATTGAGAATATTGATCAGCCTGGTAAAATTTTGGGTATTGAGTTTTTCGAAAGTACAGTGATCATCTTTAATCCTTTTGCCACTATGGAAGTTGGAATTTGATCAAAAGTTTCTGAGTGAGTTTACTTTTGTGGTGGAGGATTGCACTGGTCATTATGGAGGATAGGTCTGAGAATATCCTGGAGAGCTGGTTTAGTTATGGCAAATTTCTTCAACATGTCAATGTCATTAAAGTATTTAATTTCTACATAATAAATGAAATTCAGTTTAGCTGGATACAGGATCCTGGGTTGAAAGTTGTTTTGTTTTAGGAGATTAAAAGTTGATGACCACCCTGCTCTAGCCTGAAGGGTTTCAGCTGAGAGATCTGCAGTCATTCTAATATTCTTCCCCTTGTAGGTTATGGTTTTCTTACGTCTGACTGCTTTTAGAATTTTCTCTTTCATCTTAACCCTAGTGAAGTTAATTATGACGTTCCTGGGGGATGTCTTATTCGGATTGAGTCATGTTGTGGTTCTGAAACTGTCTGATATCTGAATTTCAGAATCTTTGGCATATTTGGAAAGATCTCTTTCATAATTTCATGAAGAAAATCCTCTGTGTTTTGTGAAGCAACTTTGTCACCTTTGGGGATTCCTATAGGTGAATATTAGTCTTTGAATTATCCCAGAGCTCTCTGAGACAATGATCCATTTTTCCTCACCATTCCTCTTCCTCTTTGTATGCTTGGGCATGTTCAGAAGCTTTGTCTTCAATGTCAGAGATCCTTTCTTCTGCCTGATCCATTCTGTTACTAAGGTATTCTACTGTATTTTTCAGATCTTTGATGGTTACAAGCTCTTGTCTCAATGTGTCAAAATCTTTGGTCATTTTATCTTTGAAATCTTTGAATTCTTGAGACACTTTTTGAATAATTCCTTGAAATTCTAATTCCCTCCTTCCCTCCATTCTGTTGATCTTATTTGCTATCCAGTCTCTGAACTCGATTTCTGACATCTCAGCCATCTCTTTATGGATGGGATCTTCAGGTGCATCTGCCATATCCTTCCTTAGGGGAGTGGTGATCTACACTGGTTATTCATCTTACAGGAGTTTTTCCACTGATTCTGCCCCATGCTTAATTTACACTCTTTGGCTAGATGAAAAGATAAGGAGAAGTTGGGTTTGGAGCTCCAGGAGTAGTGATTAACTAGCCCTTTGCCCAAAGGCTGTCACTGTTGTCTATACATTTTCTTCTAGAGATTTCCCAAGGACCCGTACAGTGTTATGGCCTGAGAAACTTGGGGCCTCCTTGGTTTGGTGGGGTTACATTGCTCTGTCTTATTTTCAGCTGGTCCCTGTTCTACCCTAGTAAGTCAGTTACTGTAGGTTGAAGTCTTAGCTGTGGAGAAATACCAGCAATTAAGTCACCCCCCAACACACGCAACAATTTGAAAAGGAAAATCACACCTTCCCATAGCCACACACCCAGTTTAGCACTTTGGATAGTCCTCGGGTGATTGGCCCAGTCAAGAGGTCGAAATCAATTGACCCAGTCAGTACTGGTCTCAGGTGGGGGAGTTCAAAAGGTCTCTAGATAGCAGGGGTCTGTTGGCAGCTCAGGTATGACTGGCTCTGGTGTTCCATGAGGTCAGAAGGACCAACCCAGCAAATAAATTAGTCTGGGAAGGTTGATGCCTCCTTCTCCACCTTGCACCTCTGTCACACCCAGTCACTGGTAACCCCACAGGGCTGTGACACAGTTCCCTCCAATGAGCAGATGCCCCAGAGGTTTACGCCTGCCTGAGTCAGAGTGAGATCTATGTCTCCTCAGCCAGTTTGATGTTCTTGGCCACTATCCAGCAGGGGGAAGTGAGGCCTGACAACATTGAGTGCTTAATGGAGGCTGGGGTGGTTCACTCAGTTCGAGCCCTGCCTCTGATTGATGTTGCTGGTAGAACAGCACAACTTCACAGAGTTTGTTTCTTTCCCGCTATCAGATTCTGCTTGAGGTGACAGAAACCAGGACTCAGTTCCGGGCAGCGGCAAGCAATTATAGACCACCCTGACCTGTCAGTTCCAGCTTCTGCCTGCCTGGCTTTGTCTCAGCTATGATCCCCTGAGGCCTGGGTGCATCTTAACCTCAGTAAAGCAGTCCTTTAGGTCAGCCCTGCCCTGGGAGTAAAGCAGTCCTCTGGGTCAGCCCAGCCTTGGGAGTGTGCTGGCTCTGCATGCGCTGTATTCTAGTCCCCACACTCCTTTTACTCATGTCCCAGATCCATCTGCCAGTGGCGGCCACCAGAGAAGGTGCCTGACTTCCTCTGGTTGCCCAGAGAGACAGAGCATGTCTGTCTGGGATAGCCCCAGGGGCGTGAGCCTTATTGTTCCCACCACTGCTGCTTTTCTGTGCCTAGGGGCACCAGTGCCACTCCTGTATGGTTCCCTCTCAACTGACCATCTTCTCCTTACTCCCATGCCACAGAATCAGCACAGCTGAGCAAGGGCGCCTTCCCCTGTCCACACCTCTTAAGAAAATGCCCACGAATCTGGACTCCATGGGGGACAAGCTTCCAGACCTTGGAGTGAGAGTGGAGAGAAATGCTGGGAGTTTAGAGTTGCAGGTAGAGAATATATACAGTTTTATACCATTTTATACCTGTCAGGAGAGTGTCATGGCACCCTAGTACGGGTAGGAGGTCCAGTTTTTAGAGGGTCTCTTCCGTGAGATGGAATGGGAAGACATTTGAACTCTGCTTCCTTGTTTGTATGGAGTTTACTGTGAGCCCTGCTCATGGGGCAGGGCATTCCTGTCTGCTTGGCCATGGATTTAGTACCTTTTGTTTGTGTCTTTGGAGTCGTAGCTCGCCTCAGCAAGGTTGATGTGTGTTCTTCACCCTTCTCTATTGGCTCTGCTCCAAACCATTGGCTTACTTGCTAAACTTCGGTCTTTAACTCTCCTTCTGGATGGGAGCCTTTGTGGAAAGCTGACTGCATTCCACCATCTTTCCTCTGCCTCCAAGTCACACTTATGTAACTGCTCCTTAGCATGTTGCCACTTTTGTTCCCCTGGGTATAAAGGTGCACAGGACCTCCCCCCATGCGGATTGTGGATTGCAGATGGTGTGCAACTGTGTTTCGCTGCCACCAGGAGCTAGGGCAGGACTCCCACATAACTTAGCTCATCAGTAACCCATGAGCTGAACAGAGCATGTTGCACCTGCTCTCCATGGCTAAGTTTTTCTTTGGCCTGTCTGAGGCAGAATGCTTGCCTAACAGCCAGCATGGAGAGAGAGTGTGTGAGCTTTCTGGCTTCTCTTACTATTATGAGGACCCCATCCATATGACCTCATTTTACCTTAATTACCTCCTCAAGGTCCTGTCTCAAACTATAATCACATTGGGATTTAGATTTTTACATATGAATTTTGGGGGGAGGGGACACAGTTTGGTCTAAAACAGTTTGGTGGAATTCTCATGAAAGAGCGGAAGATTTGGTCCAGTAAAGGTAAGGTATATCTCATTGTAACATTTGAAAATGTGTGTTGTTTATTAAAGAGGGAGCTATTTGTAGTTGATAAATATATGCATATGTATTATATGTGTTGTGCATTCTAAAGACCAAGGTTGACTGAATGATGAGATCCTCTCAGGGAATTTATCCCATGGTACTTATCATCTTGAGTTATTATGAATCTTTTAACTGCCAATATTCTTGGCAAAGACTATTAAACTGATAGTGGACTTTTGATTAAGAAAAATGGCAAGTGGGTGGTGCCTGTGGCTCAAAGGAGTGGTGCACCAGCCCCATATGCCAGAGGTTCAAACTCAGCCCTAGCCAAAAACAGCAAATAAATAAATAAATAAAAAAGAAAAATGGCAAGAGAAAAGTCCTTAGAACAGGTAGTGTTTTGAGTAGTGAGGAAAAAAATTTGAACTTATTAGAAGTGATGAGCCTGGGATGTTTTTAAATACCAAGAGACTGAGGTAAGTTGGCTAGAACATATTGTTTTGTTTTGATTTTTGACCAGTTCTTGAAAAACTTCACTTATAATATCTATTAGAATAGAACAAAAGTAGCCATTCTCACAAAGACAAAATGTTCCAAGTAGATGGGATATTTTTCTTGAGTAAAGTTGAGAAATATGTTATATTTTTTGGGCACAGGAGGAAGGTCCTGAAGGGAGAAGAAGAGAGCTAGGATATAATTCTTAGGAATTTTGCTGCATGGCTTTTCAGAAGGGAAAGGAAGTAATACTATAGTCTACTATATCATCATCTGTTTTACAATTACCTTTTGCCACATGATCATAGATTTTCACAAAAGCAGTCAAAAGCTTCACCAATTTCCCCAAGGGCTTCTCTTTTTAGCCCTTTGCTACTTAAATGACTCTCTTTTGAATATTCCCATATTCCCGGAGACTTTGTCCTCTTCAATTGTTGGCCTAAATGTGCTAAATTCTCAGTTAATAACTATGAGTGGTATTCAATTAGCTCTACAACATCACTTTTATAGACTATAAAATTCTTCTTCTGTAATATTTGCATAGTATATTTTGGGTGGTCACTATGAGAGATGGATAAATGTAACAGGATGGACCCTGATATTGAGAGGGAGCTAGTTCTTTTTTTTAAATTTCAGATTAACTTGAGGGTACAGATGATTAGTTTACGTAGTTTGTGTTTTTTAGGTAGACTACAAGTTGTAGTTCTGCCCCTCACCCAGGAGTGTGCTGTATACACTTACATTGTGCCTGTTAGGTGAGAGCACAGCAATCCCCCTCCCTTCTCTTCCTTTCCTTCTCCCTTTACCCTCCCCCTCTTCCATTTGAGTTTGTGTTTTTCTCTTGTGTCGGTGTGTAGCTATTCATTTACTGGTTTCATATTAGTATTGAGTACATTGGATATTTACTTTTCCATTCTCTTTTTTTTTTGAGACAGAATTTTACTATGTCACCCTTGGTAGAGTTCTGTGGCATCACAGCTCACAGCAACCTCCAACTCCTGGGTGATTCTTTTGCCTCAGCCTCCCAAGTAGGTAGGACTATAGGTGCCCACCACAATGCTCGGCTATTTTTTTGTTGTAATTGTCATTGTTGTTTAGCAGGCCCGGGCTAGGTTTGAACCCACCAGCTCCAGTGTATGTGGCTGGCACCCTAGCTGCTGAGCAACAGGCACTGAGCCCTACTTTTCCATTATTGTGATATTTTACTAAGTACAGTGTTCTCCAACTCCATCCAGGTTAATACAAAAAGTATAAATTTTCCATTTTTTTGTGTCTGAATACTATTCCATGATATACATATACCACAGTTTATTAATCCATTCATGAGTTTATGTTCACTTAGGTTGATTCACATCTTGGTGATTGTGAATTGGGCTGTGATAACATTCTACTGCATATGTCCTTATGGTAAAATGATTTTTTTTCTTCTGGCTAGATATGTAGTAATGGGATTGCAGAATCAAATCGAAGGTTTACTTTTAGTTCTTTGAAGATTCTCCAGACTTTTTTCCATGTTAGTTGTATTAGTTTGCAACCTTACTAACAGTATAACAGTGTTCCCTTTTCTCCACATCCTTGCCAGCAACTGCAGCTTTGGGATTTTGTGATGTAGGTTATTCTCACTGGGGTTAAGTAATATCTCAAGGTGATTTTGGTTGGCATTTCTCTGATAATTAGGGACCATGAGCATTTTTGTGTGTGTTATTGGCCATTTGACTGTCTTCTTTGGAGAAAGTTCATATCTCTTGCTCAGTGCTAAATGGGGTTGTTTGCTCTTTTTTTGTTGATTGGGTTTTCCATAGATTCTATTTATCAACCTTTGTCAGATTTGTAGCATGCAAATATCTTTTCCCATTCTGAAGACTGTCTGTTTGCTTAAATTGTTGTTTCCTTTGGTGTGCAGAAGCTTCTTAGCTTAATTAAGTCCCATTTATTTATTTTTGTTTTTGTTATGATTGCCAGTGGCATCTTCTTTGTTAAATCTTTCCCCAAGCTGATATCCTCAAGAGTTTTTCTCACTTTGTTCTAGGATTTTTATCATTTTGTGTCTTATATTTGAATCTTTTATCCATCATAAGTCAATTTTTGTAAGTGGTAGGAGATACAGGTCCAGTTTCAGTCTTTTACATGTGGTTATCCAGCTCTTGAGTAGGGACTAGTTTTGTGCAGGTTAGGCATTTTTTTTTATTCTGATGATTTTAAAAAATACATAGTAAGATCCATACTTTCCATATAGACAATCCTTTACAAGGGCAATAGCCAGTATAATGGGGAAAGGAAGGTGCTAAAGGAACTCTTGTGCTGCTGTCAAAAGCCTGCCTGTCTTTTGATGTCCCACCCATTCCCTCCTACCTACTTAGACATCTCCATGAGATTTATCCATCTGCATACACATATGCTGTAATTTCATAATTTCTCACATCTTAAAAAGAATTGCTACCATCTGTATACCATATAAGTTGCATTCTCATTTCTCTTCTTCTCCTGATAACATTTTTCAAGGAGTCACTGTGGTTATTGACTATGGTTTCCCACTTTCTGCTCTCTCAACCCCATTCTGATCAAGATTTACCTTAGTTCCTTGACTGCCACTTTTCTCTACAAATGACCTTCAGGTTGTGCCATCCAGTGGTCTTCAGCTTACTTTGATTCATAGCAATATTCAATATGTTACTCTCTCATTCTTCACACCTTTGTTCGCTGTGCTTGCAGAACAGCACACATTGATTCTTGTTTCTCTTTTTTTGGTTATTGGCTGCTCCTTCTCTTCTCCCAACCTTGTAACATGATGTTGATTTTTTTTTTTTTTTTTAATCTTCTGGCTACAGCTTTCTTTCTGGGATTTTACTACTCTCATGGCTTTAAACTTCACTCATATATGCCATTGATGAGCAAATCTCCATCTTAAAGCCAGACTTCTCTCCTCAACTCTGCACTTAAATTTCCAACTCTTATTTGACTTACCTCAGTTAGATATCTAATCAACATCTGAAATTTAACAACTGAGCTTCTGGTTTTTCTGGGTTTATTTAAGGGACAACCCCATTCTTCCAGATGTTTAAACCAAAATCTTTAGAGTCAACACTGATTCTTTGCTTCTTCTCACATCTAAAATTCAAAATTCACCAATAAATCCTGTCCCTCTACCTTCTGAGTACATCCAGAGTCCAACCTCTTCTTCCCATCCCTACTACTACCTATTACATTGGTGTAATACCTCTCCAGAAATTTTCATGACAGGAGTTGTCATCTCTGCTTTTATCCTTGCCCCCTTTTAATCTGCTTTTACACAGGAGAGCCTTTTAAAATATGTCACATTGGGTCATTCTAAGGTCAAATTTTTCAGTAACTTCTCGTTCTTTTTTGAGTAAAATTCCAAGTTTGCACAGTGACTCATGAGGCCCCATGTAATCTGCCCAATCACCCTCCATCATCTTTCTGGCATCATGTCTTCATTGCCCCGGTCTCACACAGCTTCAGTCACTAGGCCTTCTTCTCTCCAGCACCTGCAAGGCTTATTTTCTCATCTGCTTTAATTTCGCACTAAACACTCAAATGTTAGGTTCTTAGGCCTTCTCCATTTAAATTGCATCTCTCTTGCTTTGTGTTTCTTCTATCCCTAAAATATGAAAGATCTTCAAGGAAGATGATTTGTTTGACCAGTTTTGTTCAGTGTTATATTTCCATGTGCCTGGCAAAGAGTAACTTTTCAGCAAATATTTGCCTGAACATGTAATCAAAAACCCAAAAGTTATTTATTCAACATCCATGTTCATTGATTACTTATTTAATTTAAAATTCATAATTATTATGTATTACTTATATGTGAGAAATAGGAGATGGAGAGAGGCTCAATTGAAGTGCCTAATTTGTAAACTGGCACTACAGCTTAGTCTTTCTGACTCCAAATTCAGTCCTCTTTTTGGTTACCATCAAGTAAAGGTAAGTCCATTTCCTCCTTAAAACTATCATATATTTCAATTTGGTTTCTTTACTTGTTGAGACTAGACATGTCTCCCTTCTTTACTGCCTTATCCTCAACACATAGTAGAAGACCTTGTACATAGCAGGGACACAGTAGGTATCTGTCCTCATAGCTAAATGGCTACCATAGTCTTAACTTCTACACTGTGACATCTTCTTTTTCTTTCTTTTTTTTTTTTTTTATTAAAAGTCAAGTTGGGGTAGGGATGAGAGAAGAAAGTTGAGAATTATAAGGAAACCACAACTAGGAATACTAGGCTTGATTGCCAAAGGCAGTGACTAGCTATAACCTTATTCTTGGCTTTCATTTCATGAAATCTTGTATTGAGCCCTCTCTTTTCTGTTCTGCTTCCATGGAGAGAAAGACTGAAAATTCCATAGAGAAATCCACAATTCAAATCAAGTAAATGTCTTCTAAGATCACTAGAGTATAAGACTTCTCTTTGAGGGTGTATTTTTTAGTGCTGGGCAGGAGGAGGGCGGGGGAAAGGATTTGAACAAAAGGAAAAGGATGCAGGGGAAATAATAGCATGAAGAAAGTCTCCCTAATCTGATTCCTTCTGTGTCTCTATTAGCTTTCAAGTAGTTTCAACTGAAGAACTTCTATTGCAGACATGGTTCTGTATTTTTATTCTTTTACAATAGAAAGGCCTGCCTGCACTGGGACAAATGGGCTTTTCCCCTATTTTTGAAACTCCTGAAAAGTATATTTAATAAGAAAAAAATGTATTTAAGCTATTTATCCTTCAGATAAAGTTAATCCATCCTCTATAGCAGTTCTGAAGCAATGCATTTTTGTTGTAAAGATTATCATAATGCTTTTAAAAGTGTCTACATTAACTATTCTGGTGAGTGAGAAACGAGCATCTTACATCTTACAGCCCTGCCAATATTTTAAATCTTCTTTTGTGAAAAGGAAATATGCAACCCAACTACAATTTTGGAAGTATGGAGAGGAATTGAGTAACAGTTTCAAATTTCCCCACTTAAAATAAAATATATGTCTCGAAGAGCGTGAAGAACATTCTTTGGCACATAGGAGGCCGTATCTAAGAGTTGGTAAAATAAATAGAAATGAATACCTACCCATCTACCCACCCATCTGCCTACCCAGACAAAACCAGAAGGGAAATGGCCTAGTAACTGACAAGGATTAACAGACAGCAGAAAGGGGATAGTGTTTTGCTTTTTCTTTGTCCAGTTTCCCTCCAGAGTGCAGCCTCATTTCTGGATAACTCTGTCTTGCCTACTCCGATTCACACTTCAAACCTTTAAAGTAAACTCCATATGAGAAGTTTCATCTACAACCTCTCACTTACCACATGGGCCTCATGTTATATTCTCAATATTTAGCTTCAGTTTTCAAGATGGACCCCCCACACCATAATGTTCCCCTGCTGTTTCAGAGGGAGAATTCATCTTTGCTTTAAGTGAATCAACTTGAAGTGGCCACTCTCTTGTATCAGGTTCACTGGACATTTTTTCTCCATTTATTTTTAGAGAATTATGTTTATCACAAAAGCCAGTAACTAGTCTGTTTTAGCCTTCGTTTCCCCACCATTCTACAAATACTGTATGTCATACATAGTTGTATGGTATCTGCTCATTTTGTGTGTCAACTTGACTGGGCCATGGGGATGCCCAGATACTTGGCCAGAGAGTATTTTTAGTGTGTCTATGAGGATGTTTCTAGAGGAAATTAACATTGGAATCAGGAGACTGTGTTCCTTCCTGCCATTCTCTGGCTCTCTCTCTCCTGCCTCTCTCTTCCACTCTGAAGGGCTGCTGTGATTACATTGGGCCCCTTTGGATAATTCAGGATAGTCATTCTTTATACAGGGCAACTGATTAGCAACCTTTATTCTCCTTTGTTATATGACCTAACATATTCATAGGTTCTAGGGATTAGGCCTTGGAGATAATTTTAATTTTTTTTTTATTTCAGGTTAATTTGAGGGTACAAAGAATTAGGATATGATGTTTGTATTTGTTAGATATAGTCCCTGTTGTAGTTGTGTTCTGCCCCCCGAGGTGTGCATATACCTACAAATTGTGTCCTGGGCTAGAGTGCTGTGGTGTCAGTCTAGCTCACAGCAACCTCAAACTTATGGGTTCAAGATATCCTCCTGCCTCAGCCTCCCAAGTTGCTATCTAATTTTTTTTTATTTTTAGTAGAGACAGGGCCTCACTCTTGCTTAGGCTGGTCTCAAACTCCCAAGTGATCCCCCCAACTTGGCCTCCCAGAGTGCGAGGATTATAGGTGTGAGCCATCATACCAGCAGTCTTTGAGGGCCTGTGAGTCTGTCTACTACAGAGAAGTTTAAGGAATGCTGAATAAATTTGTGCTAAATAGAAAAGTGGGCCTTGCAATCAAGACACTAAGGAAAACAGATGGCTCTCTTTATTGTGGGTGGGACACACTTAATCTGTTGAAGACCCAAGTAGAAAAGGAAGGCTGACCCTCCCCTAAGTAAGAGAGAATTCTTCCTGACTGACCGCCTTTGAGCTGACACAGTGATCTTTTCTTGCTTTAGACTCAAAATGAAACATCAGCCTTTGCTGGGTCCTTGCTGGGTCTTGAGCCTGCTGACCTTCCGATGAGAACTATACCATTAGCTCTCTGGAGATCTTGCCAACTGCAGATTTGGGGACTTGCCCATCTCCATATAATACTTGTCTTTCTGTATACATCCTGTTGGTCCTGTTTCTCTGGAGGACCTTGACTAATATAATGTTATAACACGAGCTGCTCAAACAACTAGAATCAGCAATCTCTGTATATAGCCCACGCTAGATCCTTATCTTCTGCCATCAAGCTTTGAGCAACTTTTAACTACCTATTTCTTAGTACCTCCCTGCTGTGCCAGCAGATTACAAGAAACAAAGATAAATATCCTTACTCAAGGATCATGGTCCAGTAGCATGGTCCAGTACACAAATGTCTAGAAAGGTTGTCTATGTGGGGCCACACAAACACTCATTCAGCAGAAGGATGTTTTCAATGGAAAAGCAGCTTGCCCTGTGACTTGCTAAGGTAGAGAAGCCATTCTGGGTTCTCTTGCTAAAATCTGAGCTATTAAAGCAAAAGAGAAATCCCTTTTCCAAGTAGGACTGTGAGTGCAGATACACTGCTTGGGTTTGTGTCTTACTTTTTCCCAATCTGTAGTTATGTGGCCTTGGACAAATTAGTCACGTTTTGTACATTTTGTAGTTTGTTTTTTTTTTTTGGCCAGGGCTGGGTTTGAACCTGCCACCTTCAGTATATGGGGCCGGCTCCCTACTCCTTGAGCCACAGGCAATGCCCTTGTTTTATACATTTTGTTAAATGTAAAACAAGAGCAAAAATAGTATCTGCCTCACAACAGTTTTATAATATTTCACAGTATAATATTTGTAAAGAGTTCAGAACAGTATGTGGCACCTGTGGCTCAGTGATTAGGGCACTGGCCCCACATATCAAGGGTGGTGGGTTCGAACTCAGCCCCAGCCAAACTGCAACAAAAAAAAAATAGCTGGGTGTTGTGGCAAGAACCTATAGTCCCAGCTAATTGGGAGGCTGAGGCGAGAGAATCACCTAAGCCTAATAGGTGGAGGTTGCTGTGAGTTGTAACGCCATGGCACTCTACCAAGGGTGACAGAGTGAGACTGTCTCTAAAAAAAAAAAAAAAAGAGTTCAGAACAGTGCCTAAAACCTACCATATTTTGTCAAATCTAAGATGCTGTTAATTCAGAAGTATATTGCTGTTGTGTGCATTCCTAAGAAGGAAAAACAGTGCCAATTATTTTAAGATGCTGTGGTTGTATCACTTACTGATATAAATAGAAGAAAAAAATATATCTTAAAATCAGTGAGGTCCAATAAATAAATAAAATCCTGTACTGTGTAAATAAATTAAATGCTGGATGAAGCAAGCTGATTATTCAGGGCAGTGAGGATGGGTCCTACATTTGAATAGGAAAAAACCCATCTGCATTTGTGAATGTTTATCTAAATAGCAACAAAGCTCTAAGCAAACCATGATATTACTGACTGTCCACTTTATTTCTTGACTAAACCAAGAAGTTACTAAAACTTTTTTTTTTCCATTTTCTTAATGAGGTTTAAAGTTGCCTTCATTATGAACTCTCTAGGGTCATTGAATAATCTAATCAAGGCATGATAGTTGTTATGACCTGCGTTTTTGTATTCTCCTCAAATTCATGTTGAAATACCTGCAATGTGACTATATTTAGAGATAGGGCCTATCGGGGGTGATAAAGGTTAAATGAGGTTGTAAAGGTGGGCCTGCAATTTGACAGAGCTAGCCCACTTATAAAAAGAGGAAGAGACACCAGAGCTCGCTCTGTGCTGCATGTGAGGGCAAAGCAAGAAGGTGGCTGTCTGCAATCCAGGAGAAGAGCCCTCACCAAATATCAGATTGACTGATAGCTTGAGTTTGGACTTCCGTTTCCAGGACTGTGAGGAATAAATGCCTGTTTTAAAAGCCACAGAGGCTATGGTATTTTGTTATGGCAGCTCAAGCCAGCTGAGACAACAACCAATGGGGAGGGTAGTCTCTTGAGAGTTATTGTGGATTAATTCATCCTGGCCTCCAGACATGGCTGTCAGTTATTAGGGAATGTTTGACCTGAAGGCACTTATTTGCAATTGGAAGCCAAAGACAATATCTCCCCACCAGCCCTTCATGGTCCTACTTTTCTGTTTACTCAATGCTAAAGTCTCCAGTTATTTTACTGACACTATAAATACTATTATTTTTACAGTTGTATACATGTCCTATGAGAGATTGACACTCTTGTCATGAACATTCAATTAGGTTTATGGTTTTAATCACTTCTAAAGAGTCATGCATTCTTCAGTAGTAGATTAGAAACTTTCTCTCTTGCTAGGAGTTTGATTCTCTGGGCTTTGCTTCTGCCTCTGTGTATTTTATAAGTGAAACTTTGCCTGAGTATTTGTTCTTACCAGTCATTGCTTTTGCTTCCATCAACATTTAAGATAGTAGCAGGACAGAGAAATTTCAGAAACAAATACAGAAAAAGATAGAAGTTACTTTTTAGAAATGCTATCATGTGGATTGAAATTCTGAATTATGAAATACTTTTAAACAAGTTTTATTTTGGAGCTCATGCATCAACAGAAACCAAGTAAAGCATGAACCTTGGGGAATCCTTGGGGAAGCTGGTTTTAATGAGCAGATGAAATTGCTTACAAGTCACATAACAATTTATATGTAAATGGTGATATCTGAAAATCCTGAGCATCACAGGGGTACTTGAAAAGGTTGTCTTTCATTAATAACTTGTGAACATTACCTCTACAATCTTGTTTACATTATTTTTGTCAGAGCGAAGTTAAGTCTCTCCAGCCTGGTATGGCCAGAGTTGGTGCACTTGTTATCTATTGCTGTGTAACAAATTATGCAAAATCCTAGTAGATAAGTATTAGAAGGTGAGGATGACTGGGGAACTTTTCAGAGGGTGGTTGTCACCATTGACACATAGCCTGTCAGTGTCAGTGACAGGCTGTCACTGTCAGTAAGATAGGCCAATCAGGTACTTCTTTCCTGGAATTGATACCTTGAGCAGAATGACAGACTTAGAATGAGGTCCCTCAGGTTGAGCCATGACAATGGTTCTACTTAGAGTTAAGCCATGTTCTTTCTTGGTTCTGTGAACTTCCGAAACTTTTCCAAAATTCTCTGCCTTAAGTTAGTGCAGATCAATTTCTGTTGTTATAACAAAAGACTCCTAACTGAAAAGAGGATTTCAGTGTAAACTATACTTCAATGTATATGCAATATTGAAATTACTTTCTGTGTATTGTAGGACTATAGAAGTTGGATTTGTCATGTTGGGAAAGGGAGATACTAATAAAGAAGTGTGGAGAAAGCAGCAAGAACCTCTACTGTTAGATTGAACTTGGAGACATCAGCGTAAACTCATGTTGTAACATTCATACACTTCCTTTCTCAACTTATTTGCTTAGAAGACCTAAATCATTCCCAAGTAGTGAAGAGTAAACATACACTTTGAGATTTTGGTTCCTAACTCTGATGTACCACTAAAAGTAATCACAGCTCCTCAGAGAAAGGATGGAGACAGAGAAAATACCAGCTAAGCCTGGAACATGATCAGAGTCAGAAAGTTAGTAAGTTCTCAAAGAATGATGGGGATATGTCAAAATGACATAGGTGTCAGTTTGAATGGTCTCCTCTTGTCCAGATTTGGGTAATTTGAACATTAACGGAGACTCAGTTCTACAACCATCACATTGATAATTGATTAAGGGGAAATTGAAAGGGTTTCAAAGCTAAGGTAAAAGTTGAATGAGAATGACACATGTGCGTGCATGTGTGTGTGTGTACACACATGTGTGAATGTAAATGTGTGCATATATGTGTGTGCATATACACATGCATACACAGAGAGTGCCAAAAAATGTACACATTTTAAGAAAGGAAAAAACTGCATTAAAATTGTAATACTCAAGTCACGTTTTACTTATACAATTACAAGAGGTGCTCAAGCAGGACTTGTATTCATCTTTTGTTATTGGTATATATTGTGTATTGCAATTTTAATACAGTTTTTTCCTTTCTTAATTTTTTTAACCTTCTTTACACGTATAGTGATAATATATCTCCCCTCAAAATTCTTATTAGTTATACAGGGAAAAATAGTATCTTACAATGGACAATCCTGGTCAATTTCATCTTATCAGTGTGATGAAGGGCAATAGGACTGGTAATGGAACAGAAGTTTCATCATATGTTTCCTAATATGATGCCCTGTGAATACAGAATCACTTCTGGGGTACTTTGCTAAAAATGTATTCCATGAATCTAATCAGGAAGAAGAATCACACAAAATCAAATTGAGGGACATTCTATAAGATAACTGGCATGTATTCTTTAGAAATGTCAAGGGCAAGAAAGATGAAGGCTAAGGAATAGTTTCAGACTAGAGAGAGCTAATGAAATGTGACAACTGAATGGTGTACCTGCACCTGGTTGGATTCTGAGCAGGGGAAAAGTAGCTATAAAGGCCATATTGGGATATTAGCAAAATTTGAATATAGTTTGTACATTGTATAATAGCATTCTACCAAGTTTTCTGATTTTAGCCATTATGTGACATAATGTCTTTGCTTTTAGGAAATGCACACTATTTAGGAGAAAAGGGCATCAGGTCTCCAATAGACTTTCAGAAAAACATGAGAAAGAGAGTGAATGGTAAAGCAAATGGGGCCACATATTAACAAGCCTGCATGAAAAGTCTCATATTAGTTTGCAATTGCCACTGTAACAAACACCACAATGTAAGAGCTTGGTTCTGTGGGTCAGAAGACTGGTGCGGTATGGCTGGGTTCTCTGCTTAGGGTCTCATGCCTGGATTAAATAAAGAGATTAGCAGGCTGCATTCTTTTAAAGAAGTTCTGGGGAAGAACCAGCTTCCAGGCAGAAGGCAGGTCTTTGCCATTGTAGGATTGAGGTCCCCATTTCCTTCACTTATGCCCTCCATCTTCAAGCCAGTAGCAGCACACAGAGATCCCCTTATACTGTGCTTTGAATCTCTTAGGGCTGTGTGATCACTTTGGTCCTACCTGAATAGCTCAGGCTATACTCTCTCTCTTAAAATCAACCAATTAATCTAAATCACATCTGCAAAATCTCTTGCTGTATAATTAGTGTGACATAACCATGGGTGTGGACTCCAGGGTCCTAGGGCCCTAATGTCTGCCTAATGCAGGTCACAGGAGTTTTCTGTACTCTTCTCTCCAACTTTAACAGAAATTTGAAATTTTATCTGAATAAAATATAATAAAGATTCATATGCATTGCACAGGTATTTGGAAGATGTCATTATAGCACTGTTCATGACTTGGGTGGTTTCCCTCCTAACAGCGCTGGGTATGTTTTTCTCCTTATTATCTCCCAGGCCACCACCAAATCAAGCAAGGGACCTGTGAGGTGGTCGCCGTGCACAGGTGCTGCAATAAGAATCGCATAGAAGAGCGGTCACAGACGGTGAAGTGTTCCTGCTTCCCGGGACAGGTCGCTGGCACCACTCGGGCCCAGCCTTCTTGTGTTGAAGGTAAGACCCATCTGGTCAGCTTCTTCAGTATTTCAAAGGGGTCCAAAACTAGCAAGAACCTCCCTACTTTCCTGTCTTTGCAACCTCAAGAAATACTTTGATGTCTGTATCATTCCCAAACTCCAAACATTTATTGATAAGTAAGGTGAAGTCTTTAACAATGACTCTTAAGGGTGCCAGTGGGGAGTTCTGCTATAGGACAGTTGGGAAGAGGAGCTTCAGTTCCTTTCTGCCTGTCTCCAAATCTCATCTGTTTCCCCAGATACTGTCTTTTTCCTTCTCCTACAACCTGTACTCAAAATCAGTAGTGTGGCTTTCGCACCTCATGTGCAGTGTTATAAGGTAATATCCCTCCCCCTTTTTAAAATGTCCAAACTCAGGAAATTTATTTTTATGTTATCCTTTGTTCAGACTGAATCAACATTATCATACTAGGATTTTTAATAACTGTAAAAAGAAGCCAATACTTTAGCATTTCTTAGAATCATCCATTCAAATTAATTGTGCTTACTATTCGATAACAAAATTCAAAGAACTTACAGAAAAAAATAAAGCTGGAGAAAGGGAACACTATTCTAAATCTGACTCTGATGATCCAACCTCATGCTCCCTTCACATCTGCTGAGAATGAACAAAACAAGTCTTAACATATTTCGTAGTTAATGATATAGGCTTAAAAAGCATTCACAATAAAAGTAATAAAATTTTTTTTAAAGTGAAGATTTATAATAGTAAACAAGAATGCTTAATGAAAAGAGTTAAAATAAATTTAACTGGTGTCATGACAGGACCATTAAGTTGGTCTTGAAAAGCAGAAAGCAGATGATGAAATTGCATTTAATTCTGAAGCAATTCAGATCTATCCTATCATCTCTACTCCTTTCTAATAAAATAAGCATTTACAACATGGTTTCTTACCTTCTCCTTAAAAAAAGGCTCAGCATGACCATTTATACATTCTAGTTGGTTTTTAACATTTGGTTGTAACTGATAAACAGGGTCACACTATTTTACCCTATTGAGTCTGTTGATCTGTATCAAATTGCCTTATGCCAGAATCGGA
This sequence comes from Otolemur garnettii, assembly GCF_000181295.1. Classification (NCBI taxonomy): domain Eukaryota; kingdom Metazoa; phylum Chordata; class Mammalia; order Primates; family Galagidae; genus Otolemur; species Otolemur garnettii. The sequence continues at coordinate 18,343,984 of NW_003852410.1, forward strand.
CAGAATACTCGGAATTGCTGTTATCATCCATTTTGGCACTAACAAAGTCATTCTCCCATTCCAGCTGGTTGGAATCGTCAGAGGCTGAGGTAGGATCACTCCCAGACTTGCTGCTGTACTTAAGCACCGCCCGGAGACCGGCTTCCTCTGTTTTGGACCTTTCTCTCATTGGAAGCATTCTATTCATACCTTCTTCATCTTCCCGGTCGGGATCTAGGGATGTGCTGTCGTCATTTCCACTAGTTGATTTAGTTTTGGTCATTAAATCACAACTGCTTTCTGTATTTGGTGTCAAAACTGTGGCATCTGATGGCAGTCTACTACTTCGAAAAACTTCATACTGTGACTTTCCATTTCTCAAACAAGATTCAAAGTCATCTTCTGGTCCTGAACTTTGATATTCTCCATTGTTGTGAGAAGGATGAGAGATCGTTGCACAATTCTCTGCCTCTCTTGCTCCAAGAGCTTTCGCGGCTTTGCTGCCCTGGCTGCTTCACGCTGTGCAGCGTGTAAAGCTCCTTCTTCTAGTCTTAACTTCTCTTCTTGTAAGGCTAACTCATTTTGAATTCTCTTATCAAGATCTTTCTGTTTTTCAGCAATAGAATCATAATGTCTCTCTCTTAGGTCAATAATTTCTTTCTCAGTAAGAGGCCTATGACTGCTTCCTGGGCTCTCCCCTTCATCACTTTCTACTAGGCTCTCAAACTCTATAGTTAGTGCTCACCTCTTCAGCATGTTCTAAAATACTTGGATCCTCCGCCGCCTCCTGCACGTTGCAGCTTCCCGGCTTCCTTGCAAAGCAGCCCAAAGCACTGTGTCCAGCAGCAGGTCCCCATCGCATGCCCTCCAGGCGCCGTCATTCCTTCTCCAGCTCAAAGCCCAAACCCAGGCTAGGCAGCTGTATCCGCGCGGCAGGAGCCCCAGCAGGATTCGGGGACAGAGGCTGGCCAGCCACAAAGCAGAGCAGCAGCGTGAGGGGTGGTGGCGACAGGAGGGATGATGAGGCACTCGAAAGCAAGGCAGTGGTTAGTCCAGTGAGAGCAGAGCCGCCTCCGCGGGAGGCAGGAGCGCGGGACTGGACTGCAGGCTGTGGACTCCCTCGCCGACCGCATGGCCCCTCTCGCCTCAACCCCGAGCCCAGCACGAGTGACCGCCTCCAGCTGCCGAAGGAGGCCAGACCCCGCGAGTCGTCGTAATATCCCCTTTGTTTAGTTTCTTATTTCTTACAAATGTTCCTAGAACATTGTCTTTGGAGCAGCTTCCCTGAGAATAGTTTGAGATCATGTATCATTCATTTGTAGTTTCTGAATCCCTCCTCAGAGTCCTGGGGTAATGGTTAAAAAATATATGTGAATGAATGTTGATGGTTGTAGGTGATGGCCTGGGATTGATTCCTTTTGATGCCCTGGGCTTCTTCCAGCAGACACCTTGTTAGAAACAAGTATTAGTCCCCAGGGAAACTGACACACAAGTTAGCCCTGTAGCAGTTTCTCTGCAGTAGCAAGAAACCTCCCTGAAAGTGAATGTTTTCTGTTTCATCTGATGCATGTCTAAAGGTCAGCAGTTAAAACACAAGCACCTACATATTGTTAACTCTAGGTCTTATTGTACCATTAACAATGCTGATCCACCTCCATTCCACCTTCCTACATACACATTTATACATACACAGACAAACACAGATGTGGACTCTGTGGTCACAGAGTAGGCATCAGAACCATTTGAGTCACCTTGAAAAGCAGGGAGAATGAAAGTGGGAAATATCCCACTACCTTTCCTTATCAGAAGCCCTGGGGGCCAAATGTGTTGCTGAATTCAGATTGTGTTTGTGTTTTACGTGGGTAGCATAGGCATCATCTACCATCTATCACCTAACCTAATGTGTTCCCCACTTGTACCATCATCCTAGATGCTACTATTTCTGCAGTAAACGATATGAGTAATCATGCAGAATGGGGTGAGGCACCACAAAGAACCTCATGTTCATTCAAGTCAGGTTTTGGATTCCGAGCTTTTTGGATTTGGAGATTATTGATAAAAGATTATGGTCCTATAAAAGATGATGAAGATATTTACCATGAAAAAATAATGCATTTAAATTTGCTAAGTTTCAATATCCCCAGTGTAGTATATTTATCTCCTCCATTAACTGAATCCAAATCAAACTCATTCTGTCTCTTTGCTTTCTCTCAAATCAGCCCACTTCTCCCCTTGCCCCATGCCACCTCCCATGTAGGCGTCAACACCACGGCTTGTTGAGCTCACTACCCCTGGTCTTCCATTTTCCACCCATAGCTAGAATGGTCCTTCAACAGAAGAACAGAACTAATAGTGTTGCTCTCTCATTGAAAACCATGCGACTTTCTGGGCAGTGCCTGAGGCTCAGGGAGTAGGGCCAGCCCCATATGCTGGGGGGTGGCGGGTTCAAACCCGGCCCTGGCCAAAAACTGCAAAAAACCTCCACAAAACCACATGACTTTCCACTGTCATTAAGACAAACCCCGAATTTTTTGCCATGTCCTATGGGGACCTGCATCATTTGGCTTTCTCAGTCCTGTCTTTCAACTCTTCTAGCCCAGGCAGACCAGGATTCTTTTCATTCTCTCTTATCTCTGCACATTGCTTCTCCGTATCTGCCCAAGTCACTGCCCTCCTCCCTATAACACACCCTTGATCTACTTAATTCTTCTTCTCCTTTCAAACCTCCTAAATAGTCTCTTGTCATCCTGGACTTCCAGTTCATGACATTCATCATGTAAAGATATTTTTTATGTGGCTGTGTGTGGTGGCTGACACCTGTAATCCTAGCTCTTTGGGAGGCTGAGGCAGATGGATCACTAGAGGCCAAGAGTTCAAGACCAATCGGGGCAACATAGCAAACACTTTCTCTACAAAAAATTTAAAAAATGCCTGGGCCCAGTTGTGTATATCTATAGTCTTAGCTGCTTGGGAGGCTGAGGTGGGAGAATCGCTTGAGCCCAGGAGTTCAAGGTTATTATAAGTGTGATCACACCATTGCCCTCCACCCTGGGTGACAGAGCAAGATCTTGTCTCAAAAACAAAACAAAAACCCCTATTGATTACTTATATGTCTTCCCATTACTGTGTAAGCAGCTGGAGGGTAAGGACTGGGTCTCTTATTTTCATTTCCCCATCAGGGCCCATGAAATTTTTAGCACAGGGGAGAATTGACTTGTCTTTGCTAATCACGGATGGCTGTGAAGGTAGCAGCTGTGTTTGCTTGCCTCTGTAGGCTTTAAGGAATTTATGATTCATAACATAACAATTTGTATACTCTGTCTAGCTTGGAATCTTTGAATATAAAAAGTATTGAATATAAATAATGTTTTACAATATTGAAGCACTTGTATTAGTACCTGAAAAGTACTGATAGGGTAAGGAATAACTATTAGTATCTTTATTATAGTGAAGAAAATACACTAAGCTAATCAGCTTGTTTTAAATTTTCTATATGGGCAAAACCCTTTAGGCCTCTACCCTGATGGTAAGTACATTCATCTTTTGGTCAATATATTTTTCTATATATTTATGTACCATATTTGGGTATAGCTCTATAGAAGTTGATAGCTCTGGTAAATTTCAATATGAATGTGTGTTCTACATAAACAGTATTACATTGGATGTTTCGTAACTTCTTTTTTCTTACGAGTATTAGGTTACAGAGATTTTTGTGTACCAGCACATACTGATCGAACTTGGCTTTTTCAACTGTTCCAGAGCACTCCCTTCGGTGGACAGGCCATGATTTATTTAGCCATTCTTCTGTGGATGGCCATTTTTGTTGTGTCTATGGCAAAGAGAAAAGATTCACATGCTAAGTGGTTTCCCTGCTGTTATAAGATCAGTAAATGATTACAGATCAGTCACTTTGCATCTGACCAGAGTTTTCACAGGACCGTCCAGAAGAACTTTCTGTGATAAGACAAGTGTTCTTTACATGTATAGACATTTGTCTATATGTAATGATGCTCAGGGCCAGTATGGTCAGCAGGCATTAGCCAGTTGTGGCTATGGAGCATTTGAAAGGTGGCGAGTGAGAAGCTAAATTTGAATGGGCACTTGTGGCTGGAAGCTTCATATTGGACAGTGCAGAATTAACTTTATATAAATATGTAACTTGTGAGTAACATTTATGGCTAGAGCATATAGCAATTCCACCACTACCCTGAAAGGGTGAATTGCAGTTGTGTCTTACCGTTTATGTTCTCTGTACCTAGCCTGGCACTGTTTGGCAGACATTCAGTAAGTGTTTATTGGATCAAAGTCACTGAGATGTGTAGGAAGTTTAGGCTTTAGTTAGGATGCATTGTCTGGTTTCATATCCCCCAATCTCCCATGCCTTATCGGAATATGTTTCCATTAGAGCTTTTAGCTTTACCTGCTTAATCTTTATTCCATAATAATTATGCAGTATCATGCTGTTAATTGACATGTGGGAAGATCTATTCTCTGCTGATATGTTCCTCTTATCTTATTTGTCAGTAAGAATAGAGAGGATCTAAAATATAAAATTTGCTTGAATTTACATTTAGATTAAAACAAAGGCAAGAAGATGTTGGAGTAGGGCACTAATTAATGTTGACAGAGAAACCAGAATATCCTTTTGCATTTTTGTTAATCCACACCACAGATCCTCATCTAGTGTTTTCATTGCTTTTCCATAAAACCATAGCTTAGAGTAGTTAAATAGGGAGAATAATTAGCTGTTTCTTCCACCAAACCTTTTTTGTTATAATTAACTTACGAATACCCCCCACACACAAATTTTGATATGTTTCTTTGATACATGTTGAAGATTTGGGAGAAGGTACAGGAAATTATTTGATTGAGGCTTTGGTTACTGGGGTTCTGAAATGGACAATGATTGACTAATAAGCATGTTTCCTTTTGAATCTTCAGCTGGCACAGACAAGGCTGTTTGGTGGTGTAAACTATAGTTGACACATTTATCAAAAAACAGCTTTATAGAGATAGCATTGAATGGGTTTTTTGTGAGATAAATGTATGTTATAAGGAAGCTTATATTATTTTGTTAAAATGAATGCTCTCTAAACATTGGGTTGAAAAGAGATTAATAAGGCAAAAACTTAAGAATGAAAGGCAGTCACTTTTCAAAGCAATTTTTTTTTTTTTTGATGATGCCCCAGTTTCTTCCAGTTTTATGAGATGTCAGAATTGGTTCAGTTACTGTTTGGACTGCAGACAATTTTCTTGGCTTTATGGACTGTGTGATGAGACACAGGGTCTCTCTTTATGATGTGGATTCATTGGGTGTTTTTATTGGGTATGTTCTCCTTGCTACTTAGATGATGGGTTTTGTTTTTCTTTTTCTCAGTGTGGTCAGGTTGAATGATAGGATTTTACAAACCCCCCCTGGGAGCTGGAAGGACATGGAAGTGACATAAGTCGGCTCATTCATCAAGTTTGAATTTAGCACCTTTGTGCCTGTCCTGTCCTAGACGTTCAGGGAGAGTGTGATAAAGAGACTCAGGTCTTCTTTTGGGGAGCTTGTAAGTTACTAGGAGGAAAAGAAAAACTCCCCCAAATGAGGGACTCCATGGGAGAGCAGAGACAGGGTTAGGGATGGTGACTCTTGAGAAATAAGAAAGAGGATGTGAGGGTGGAAGAAATTAGGGGAAACCAGGCAGCACATAGCACAGGAGAGTAGGAACTGCAAGTAGGTTGGTCTGGCTTGGAAATGATAGAAGACAAGATTGGGGAGGTAAACAGACCTCTTGATGTTAGATTTCTTAGAATAGATACAATTTTTGGATTGGGTTCCTGCCTTCTTGGAATTTGCATTTCAGTAGAGTGGAGAAGCAGAGCAGGCCAATAAGAAGGGGTATAAAGTGCTGTGGACAAAGATTAAGTAAAGAAATAAAGCACCTTAGGATTTCTGAGAAGGAATAAAGTGATCCCTGAATGACAGGTGATCTTGTCAGCATGCTTCATGTCACTATGATTAGCCAGGATTTGTGTGTGTGTGTGACAAAGAGAGAGAGAATGCACAAGTGGGTGTGCACGAGCTTTTCCTTGCCCGTGACAGGAGCAGGAAGCAAAACAAAACAGGGGCAGCGTGGTGTTTACAATGATTAGGATTATTTTTGTAGGGCAAAGCTTTGAGCAGGTCTGATGAAAGACCTAGCATCACCTCTCATCTTGACCTAAGTATGTCTATAAACTATATATCAATGTTTCTCAACCAGAGAGGATTTTGTCCTCTGGGGCCTTTTGTCATTATCTGGAGACACCTGGGAGAGCATCTGGCCAGAAATTTACAGTGGCCAGAAAGGCTGCTAAACATTTTATAGTGCACAGGATTGACCCCTCCCTCCATCAAAGAATTCATTGGCCCCCAAAGTAAATAGTCCTGAGGTGGAGAGACCCTGACTTTCAGAGATCCCAATCTAGATGGATCTGCTCCGTGAGTCTGCATTTAGCAGGGAGGACAAGCCTAGATCACAAAAGACCATACTTACAAACTCCTACGCTGTCACACTCAGCACTCTGTGTACTTTGTGGAATAACAGGATCACATTATTTGCAGAACGTGTGATGAACAAGGAGGATTCCTTGAAAAAAAGCATTAGTGCTCTAGCTATTCCTCTTAAATATATTAGCTGGGTCATGTTGATATGGTTTCTTTTCTTGAACTAATGAGAAATAAGAAAGTTAATAAATGGCTTAATTTTTAAAGAACACAGTGTCTTGAAATTACAGCTGTAAGAGCAAAATAACTCAAGTATGTTAAAATCTTGGAGCATATTTTAGAAGATAGATATCTGGGAAGATATTTTCTTAAACTTTCTGGCCAGAGTTGCAGTGTTAAAATACTTCTTCTTTAGAAAAGACTTAGTTCTGTGTAAATACAACTGAACTAAATCAACAAATGAGGGAAGGAGGGAGAGAAGGAAAGAGAGAGAGAACAATGCTTGAAAAGTGAGCCTGTGCTTTGTTAGTCTAATTTGAAGGTGGGCTTATCTACATCTATATCTCCGATAAATGTTATATATTAAATACACACTCGTGTTTTCTTTAACCAAATGATACTTTATTTGGAACGAGTGGTACCAAACGAAATTCATTTTATACAACAGAGAATAAGGAAAATTCATCAGAAGCAAAACAGCTAATTATCTTATTTATTTATTTTTTTGCAGTTTTTGGCCAGGGCTGGGTTTGAACCTGCCACCTCTGGCATATGGGGCCAGTTCTCTACTCCTTTGAGCCACAGGTGCCGCCCCAAACAGCTAATTATCACATTAAATTTCTACCTGGATTGCAACATTATAGAATTCATCACTGCTACAAAACCAGGGAGGGCTTCCCTGACTTTTTATTTTTTTCTTTTTGCATAAAACTGGAAATTCATTATAGGTTGGCAGCTTGAAGATAAGGATTTTGTGTGTTTTCCTAAGTCGGGAAGGCATGGGGCTTTTTAAAGAATTTTATTTTAAAAATAGAAGTGACAAGACACTTTCTCATTTCAAGTATACTATGATCTTTTGTAACAGTAGAAAAATACATGCCTCCTACAAACTTATGTGCCTACGGAGAACAAGGCTCAGTAAAGTGGGCAGATGTCCTCAGCAGTTATTTTAATAAAATCCTACTCTGGGTCCTGTGTCTCAGCTCCTAGCTGGGATCTTCATGTACGTGAAGCATCAGCTTCTGAGCTGTGGATCACTTTATTATTCACTGTCAGAGCAAACCCCCAGTAGTCCTCACCTATGCTGTGAGTTCCTTAGTCAATCCTTAACTCACAAAGTTAATTCAAAAGGAATTTGAAACCTGTATTTGTTACTATGGTCTCTTTTCTGGAAAAAAAAAATTGCTAGGAAGTCTTTCACAGATAAATTTTATCCTGGGTGAAGTATTAATTGATGGGGGTACTCAATGTAGTCTTCTGTAAGGTAGAAAAATACTTATTATTATTATTATTATTTTGGAAAGAGAACAAATTAAATTTCAGGGCCTAAGTCTGATGCAAATCTGCTTTTAGAAGAAGGCATCATTTCATACTTTCTAACTAAATGAAGAAAAACTGGTAAATAGTCTCATAAGAGCTTGATTTGGATCTCATATAGTTTTCCTTTAAAAAATTTATTTATATTTAAATTCTCAAAATCCAAGGCAAACATCTTTTTTTCCTCTTGTAGTTAAGAAGTGGCATATATGATGTACACCTGAATTCAGTTTTGTTTTTCCTTTATCTCCCTTTCTAGGTTTTGACATCAGAAATACATGGATCATTATGGAAGTTTTGAGATACATAAAAATCAAGAAATGTAATAGCCACACAGACAGAAACAAAGGAAGGCCCCCTGCAACAGTTCAAACTTGCATGGGTGAATCAGAAAGGATGCTGGCAACTGTGTTTCTTAGAAGGGAAATAATGGACTACAACACAGTCTGTCTCAAAACTTTTAGTTTTTGACCGGGGCTGGGTTTGAACCCACCACCTCCGGTATATGTGGCTGGTGCCCTACTCCTTTGAGCCACAGGCGCCACCCTCAAAACTTTCATGGTGACCCGTGTATCTTGTGTCCTACCAGGTCCAGCAAGTAAGGGCTGACATTTCTCTGCCTTAAAGTTGGGATAATCTGATTCATTCTGTTTCTCTGCAGGGAATTCATTCCTCAATTTCCAGCTTCACTCAACACCTCAGTTGCTCTTCTCTTTTAGTTTTTTCTGTACCAATGTCATTACCTGCCAGGCTACTTTTCAAAGCACAGTTTTCTTTAACTTGCTCACTGCACTGCCCTGCTCAGAGACCTTCTATGGTTTCCTGCTTCTTGGAGAACCGAGTCTAATTGAATTGTCCTTGAGAGCTCCTAAAGTTCCTTCCTGCCACCATCCTTAGCTGGATACCCAGTGCTTCTCTGACAACCTCTCACTCACCCCAGGGGTCTGCTGCTTCCAGGTGGACTCTGCCCTGTCCCAGACCACTAGCCCTGTCAAGGCTGCTTTTGAATCTTCCACGAAACTGATATCTCTCCAGAACACATGGGTTCTCATGCCTGAGTGAAGAAAATTTGTCTAAGAAAGAGTTTTAAAGACAAAAAATTTTTAAATTTAGCTGTAAATCTGGATAAATATAGCGGAACTCTACCAACATTTATGTAACTTTTCTAGTCCTGTGGGTGGTATTTTAAATTGAGGGTTGGGAACTATTTCTTATCTTTATTTTATTTTTCATCTCTTATCTTGATATCCACTTGGGACTAACCCAGGTTGTCAGATAATAAGGAATGATTCAGCATCGTGAGTGTAATAAGACTTGGCTTACTATAAATAATCTAAAATATTATTGTAAACTGTGGTACAATAGAGAGACTGCTGGATAGAGAGGCAGTAACTCTGGATTCTTATACCTCTTCCCCTACCTTTACAAATGTTGCAGAAAGTGCTGGCTTTTATTTCTGGTACTACCTGCCTCCCCTTCCTGCTGCTAAAGGTTGTTGGGACAATCAAAGAAGAACAGTAAGTAAAAGTGCTTGAGAGACTGTTATGTCCTTTTCAGCCCCAAACATCATAACTTTTATAGGCTTTACCAGGATGTGTCTGTCTGCTCCAGTTCAGTGGCAATCTCTGTGACATAAGTACCCTATTTGGCTATATTCTTTTTTTAGGTTAGCACACCTCCTGATTTAAAAGCAAGCAATTACCCTAAACTACAAATCTGCCTGTCTCAGCTACTTTTGATGTATATCATTGGATAGTAGCTCAGTCTTTGGCCAGAATCATAGACAATGGTGGCTACATATGGAGAAGACATCATGTGCCTTCAGATGATAACGAAACTGTTCTGTGCTCTCATCACACCACATAGCATCTGCCTGCTGGCTGGGGAGGGTTTGAACACACTCCTTCCTTTTTTTTTTTTTTTTTT
>NW_003852410.1:18354096-18356028 GCF_000181295.1 Otolemur garnettii
CCGCCTGCCTCAGTGTATGTGGCCAGCACCCTACCCACTGAGATACAGGTGCCACCCACTGCTTCCTTCTGTACAAGGATTTGTTTCAACCAGACATCTCTGGTATAAGGAAGGATGTGTGTATTTAATGGTCAGCACTTGGGCTATAGTGCTAAACTCCTTCCTTTTAAATGCTGGCTTCATTTTGCCCCGGTCACTTCATGCCTTTAGACCTTAGTTTTTTTATTTCTGTGGAATGTAGGAAAGTAACATTAAACCTCAGGGTTCTATAGTGAGATTTAAATTAGATTTAAATTAGAAATTGAAGGAAGGCAATTAGCAGGTGCCTGGCTCTCAATAAAAAGTAGCTTTTAGGAGTTGTAAAGCTTTGCTTGAACTTGAGTTTCTGATTTCATGGGTTGTGGTAGTTTGAGTGAAATCTATCTGGCGAGTTAGTAGGGTTTTGTCTACAGAAGATTATGTTGTCAGTAAACAGAAAATTTAACTTCTTCCTCCCTAATTTACATGCCTTTTATTTCTCTTTCTTGCCTACTTGTGGTAGCTAGGACTTTTGGTAGTAGGTTGAATAGAAATGGTGAGACTGAGTGTCCTGACTTGTTCCTGATCTCCTGGGCAAACCTTTCAGCTTTTTACTGTTCAGTATGATGTAGACTTGTCACATGCAGACTTTATTGTGCTGAGGTACATTCCACTATCCCTACTGACTTGAGAATTTTTAATTTTGTTAAGTGCTTTGAGATGATCATATGATTTTTATCCTTCAATTTGTTAATGTGATTTATAAATTGATTGTATGTTAACTGATGTATGTTGAGACAGTCTTGAACCTCAAGGATAAATCCCCCCTGATTAGGATGGATGATTTTTAAAAATGTACTATTCAGTTTGGTTTCCTATTATTTTGCTGAGGATTTTTTACATCTATGTTCATCAAAAATATTGGTAGTATTGGTCTATAATTTTCTTTCTCATCATATCTTTACCTGGCTTTGGTCATGCTGGCTTTTTCAATATCTAAAATCAGTAGTGTTTCTACAGCAACAAAATATTCATGAAAGAAACTGTGGAAGATAGAAATAAATGGAAAGATCACCTGTGTTCTTGGATTAGAAGAGCTAACACTGTTAAACTGTCAATACTAATCAAAGCAATCTACAGTTGAAATCTCCATCAAAATTTCAATGGCTTTTTCACAGAAATAAATAGAAAAATTATACTAAAATTTGAATGGAACCACCGAGGACCCCAAATAGCCAAAGCAATTTTGAGAAAAAAGAATAAAGATAGAGGTACCACATCCTGATTTAAATTACAGCATCCTGGCCGCCATCTTGGAGCTGGCCTCTTCTGCACTTGTGCTTTCCTACCTGAGTGCCCTGCAGGCCGCACTGCAGGCTGCCCTCTGCCTGAAATACTTCTGCCAAGTGGTGGGAGGACACAACAAGCCTGAAGGGGAAGTCAGGGGTAGCAAGAACTCCTGTTACAACCTGTGACCATCAGCAGAAATGAAAAGGAAAAGGTTCTGATTGCTGTCCCAGTCAGCATCGCTGTGAAACAGGCTGATGAGATTGAGATTTTATGCCACGAGTTTATGCGCTTCATGATGATGCGAGCAGAGAACTTTTTTATCCTTCGAAGGAAACCAGTGGAGGGGTATGACATTAGTTTTCTGATCACCAACTTCCACACACAGCAAATGTACAAACACAGGTTGGTGGACGTTGTGATCCACTTCACGGAGGGGATTGACAAGGAGATGAGTGAGGTGACACTGTCAGTCAATGCCCGTGCACACACTGTGGCTGAGGAGTTCCTCAAGAACTTTTAAACCGATTCTGGGAAGATGGCTGACTGGTAGCAACCCTGGTCAGAGGCTCCTGAACAAAGGAAGAAAAACTGGTTGGAATCAGAATCTATGAAGTCAAAGACGGG
>NW_003852410.1:18367140-18405057 GCF_000181295.1 Otolemur garnettii
AAAAAAAAAAAAAAAAAAGAACTTTTAAACCATCTGGCTGGACCTTGTGGCCTCCCCCCCACCCCCCACTCCCCTGTGTCTGTGAAGGCGTCCTGGAGTCACTCCCTTGAGCAGCAGCGGCAGCAGTGGGGGCAGAAGCTGGGTTGGGTGGGCGTTGGATGTGGGGGTGGGGGGAAGGGCGGTGTGCTTGCTAGCTGTGCGAGAAATCAGCAGTGCACCTGCCCCAAGGCCACACATGCCTGGTCAGGCTGGTGCTGGCTTCTGATGTTCCGTCCCCTGGGCAGGGACAGATATTTTTTAATGTCTTGAAACTTAACTCTGTGCTTGTAGGAGACTTTAACCTTTTTTTCTTTTTTAAACAACCTCCACCTCCAGTGGCTCTGACTGGTCCCAGTGATTGTACCTTATTGGTCACTGTGGGTCTGGGCAGGCCTGGAGCCAGAAGGCCACCCTAGATAGGGGGGCGGGTTCGGACTCCAGCTCCTCTCCTTTATCCTTTTATTCCCAAGCTTCCTTGGGCCCAGTCTAACTGTGGGGACCCTCTGCCAGCTTCCTGAGTTTTGCCTGAAGATGGCCACCTCGCACGGGTTGGGGACAAAGGTTGAATTGATGACCTTCAGTCATGGCTAGGGATGGGAGCTCAAAAGCCAGGCAACCTCTGGTTACAGTGGCCATTTACTGCCCTCCCGGCTGAGAGGGGCCACTGTTAGGCCTTGTCTGTCAGTGTGGCGCCTGTGCTACAGGTGGAGAGGTCAGCCCTCCTCCAGAGCCTCCTGGCCAGGCCCGCCTCCTGCCTGCTCTGGCTCCTCTGCTCCCACGCTCCCTGTTCCTTTTCTGATTCTGGGGGATCCTTCCTCCCCTAATTAAAATCTTTTCTTGTCCCTTAAAAAAAAAATTATAGCATCCTGCCCTGATTCAAATTATATCACGAAGCTATACATGTAGTCAAAACATGTGGCACTGGTATAAAAATGGACACATGATGGACCAGAATAGAGAACCCAGAAATAATCCTACACTTGTATGATTAACTAATCTTTGATAAGGGTGCCAAGAATACCCTCCGGAAAGAATAGTCCCTTCAGTAAACAGTGCTGGGAAAACTGGATATTCACATGCAAAAAGATGAAGTTTGACCTTTGTCTTATGCTATATACAAAAATTAACCTGAAATGGGTTAAAGATGTAAATGTAAGACTTGAAATTATAAAAATTCTAGAAGAAAACTTAGGGGATAATAGATCCTTGACATTTATTCCTTGCACTGACTTTTTTTGGATGTGACACCAAAAGCACAGGTTGCAAAAGCAAAAATAAATAATTGAGACTATATCAATTAAATAATTGAGACTACATCAAACTAAAAAACAAAACAGCAATGAGCAAAGTGAAAATGCAACCTACAGAATGGGAGAAAATATTTGCAAACCATATATCTAATTTAGAAGTTAATATCCTTATAAAATCCCCAAAATGCAAAAGGAACTCACATAACTCAATTGCAAAAAAAAATCTGATTAGTAATTAGACAAAGAACCTGAATAGATATTTTTCTAGGGAAGACATACAGATGACCAACAGTTATATGAAAATGTGGTCAACATCATTAATCGTCAGGCAAGTGCAGGTCAAACAACAGTGAGATATCCCTTCATACTTGTTAGTTGCCTATGATCTAAAATAGAAAAAAATAACAAATGTTGGCCAGGGTGATAAAAATAAAGGGATTTTGGTACATTGGTGGGAATGTAACTTAGTACAGCTGTCATGGAGAGCAGTATGGAGGTGCCTCAAAAAACTAACAAAAGGCAAGTACCGTACAATCCGTAATCCCACTTCTGGATACATAACCAGAGGATATGAAATCAGCATCTTCTAGAGATCTTTGCATTCCCATATTCACTGCAGCATTATTCAAAATAGCCAAGGTTTGGAAACAACCTAAGTGTCAAATGACAGATGCACGGATAAAGAAGATGTGATGTATACATGTATCAGTGGAATACTATTCAGCCTTTAAAAAAAGAAGGAAACCTTTCCATTTGTGACAACTTAGATGAACCTGGAGGAGCTTATGCTAAGTGAAATAAACCGGGAACAGAAAGACAGTTCTCACTCATGTATGGAATCTAAACAAGCCAAATTCCTGGAAGCAGAGAGCAGGATGGGGACTGCCAGAACTTGAGAGAAATGGGGAGATGCTGGTCCAACGGCATAAACTTTGATCTATAAGGGGAACAAGTTTTGGGGAATCTGATGTATAGCACAAATGGTGATGGATGTATTAATTGGTCGTGGTAATCCTTACACAATGTATATTAAATCATCTTGTTACTATATGTAGACTTTATATGCAAGCTTTATTATATGCAATCTTTATCAAGTAAATATTTTAAAATTAAAAAGAAATCCATGGGCCATAAATAATAAATTCTTATTTATATTATTATGAGAAATAAGAAAATTCTATGTTATTCAAAAGAAAAACAAATTATGCACTGCAAGATGGTTTCTATATAAGTGTTGCTGTTTCAACAAAAATATATGGAGCTAACCTGCTTTCTCCCCACCATGACCCCTCAACCCTGGAGCTCTGTGTTGTACCAGCCCACTGGCTGTCTTTATATTTAAAAATCAATCACAATCCTGTTTGGCCTGTGAATTCATGGAATAACCAGCCAAGATGATGGACTTTCTTCCACTCCTGCTAGGTGTCTAAACCCAGAGAATTGGGGTACTATTTTCTACTTCATGAGCTTAAAACACAAATCATTTTATTGGCAGACTGTTGTAGGGATGGTGAGGAAAGGAGAAAAGTGAATTTACAGGGAAGCTAACCAGTCTAGAATATTCACATGTCAGAACATAAGGGATGCCAGACCCTCCCACCTTCAGTTGACTTCTTACAATTAACTTCAAGGGGTTGCACACTACTCGCTGGAATGGCTGGGAGAGATGAGTACCATGTGTGATGGAAAAGAGCACCCACCACATGTAAGAAAACGGCAGTGCCAACATCCGCCATGGTAACCTGTAGCCCGAGTTGATGATCACAGTAATAACTAACAACTAATGTTGTGAGAACACTGTGCCTGGTTCAAAGTCAGCAAAGACTTTCACGTGGACGAGCTTTATCCTCTTGATAGCCTGGGAGAAGGATCTATTTTTATCTCTATTTTCCAAGTGAAGAAACTGAGGCTCTGAGAGGGTCAGTAAACAAGTCCAAAGTTATTAACAAATCTAGAAAGTAGCACAGCTGATTGAAATCCAGATAGGCCCACCTCAAAGCCCGAGCTCTATTACAACTGGATAGCCAACTGCCAAAATGAAATCCTTTATTTTGTAGAGTATGTGGCTGATTGGATTTGTTATATTTGCTTCTGGTGAAATAGTTCTTTTTGCAGTCTTTGAAATCAACGTGTTAATCTGCATTGAGTTTTATTTTTTTCATATTTGGGGGAAGAAACAATGA
Source organism: Otolemur garnettii (assembly GCF_000181295.1). Classification (NCBI taxonomy): domain Eukaryota; kingdom Metazoa; phylum Chordata; class Mammalia; order Primates; family Galagidae; genus Otolemur; species Otolemur garnettii. Next base: position 18,370,613 of record NW_003852410.1, read on the forward strand.
CAGAAAAATTATTTGGCTTTTGTTTTCCAGCTTCCATCGTGATTCAGAAGTGGTGGTGTCACATGAATCCTTGTTTGGAAGGAGAGGATTGTAAAGTACTGCCAGATTACTCAGGTTGGTCCTGCAGCAGTGGTAATAAAGTCAAAACTACAAAGGCAAGTATAGACACAGCTTGACTGTCATTTACAACTTCTTAGCCTTGGGGCATCCCCCCTAAATTTCATGTTGCCATTAAGAGAACATTATTTTATGTTGACAAACTTGCACGGGCAGTGCCACCCTATAACTTTGGTGTTTTTGAAAAGCCCATTTCCTACCATTGCCCTGTGTGTCAGATTTTATAAAGCAGTGATTTGTTGGGTGAACTCATCATTTTAGGCAGGGCTCTTAAATTCATTTCAGTTTCTTCATGAACTTGATTTGACGAAAAAGTTTCAAAGTTGCGTTTCAGAGTCAACAGGGCAGTGTATCAAAATACCATGGCAAGTATTTTACTAAGCAAAAAAAGTGTGCTTGCTTAGCAACCCCTGCCTTAAGGTAATTCTACTATCCTTCCATGGCCCCTTTCAGCCATTCCTGCACCCTCAAATCTTAGAGTCACCTGTGAGTCAGAGTCTTATATCCATCAGTGATAAACATTTCTTTCATCGTATTTCTTGAAGACTAAGGAATAACATTTTGGAAGATTATATTTGTATTGATTTTTATATATGGGTATAAAACCAGACTGAGCAGAAGCCAACTGCATTCTGGAAATGCCTGCGTCTAAGTAGGTCTCTTGGTAGAGTGCTGTCTATTTACGTGCAGTTAGAGAAGGCATTTGCGGAAAGTGAACCTTTAGGGGCATTTCAGCTCTGTGTGGTGGGAATATAAGTTTGCTCTAGCTAAATCCTCAGTGGTCGTGACATTTCGTTTAGCGCTTCAAAAAGTTGTAGAAGGATATTACAGTTCCCCAAGCCATCATGATACGTGGGCTGCCATTTCTTTAGTGATATGTCACTTGAGAATAATCTTGGAGTCATAAAACCTTATTTCCTTTATTAATCCAAGCCTGTGTGACTTGAACTGCATAAAACATTTTATGCCTTTTCCCGGATCTTAGGCACATAGAGTAAATTCATTTGTAGAGCTGTGACAGGCTTCCACGTCTAACGTGGTGCCCCTAGAAGCTATATCTTTTTCTTAAAATTGGCACTTCCCTCACACCACAGGTGAGACAGCCATCCAATAAAGGCCCATCAGTTGCCTCTCTAGAGAGGGTGTTAACTATATAACCAAATAGTTTCTGTTTTCCTACAAGGGTTCATGCAGCAACATCAACACACAGAATGGCCGGGAGGGTAGGATGGTCTGCAGTCAGCCACCTAAAGTCTGCAGTCAGACTTTTATTTTCCATTTAAATGCAAATCTCAAAAGAGTTAGTCAATTGGACATATTAATGGCCTTAGAGGAAGAAATGAAAATAAGAGAGGGGACAATTCCCTAACTGGTAATCTTTCCCAGGTATAAAATTCTGCCTACATATTTTTCAGTGTCCCTGGAGAGGATGCAGCTACTACTCCTTGGGGGAAAATGTAACGCTCTGTCATCCTGCCTCAGACTTCCTTTTCTTCATTCTAGGTTTTTGCTGCATTTGCTATTCTAAATAGTTCTTCTGTCTTTGGAGTTGTCAGTGTGAAGACTTCTAATACTGACACTTCTACGGTGTCTTCTTAGCTCCAAAGCCAAGAGTTTGCCAGAGCTCTTTTGTTGTTTATGAATAGAAGCAAAACATATTGAACTTCCAGGAATGTTAGTTTTTTAATTGTTCTTATTTTAAAACTTCCTCTAAAGTTGAAAAACTATGTCTTAAGAATGATATTCTCAACCAGAGGTAGTTTCTCCCTCAAGTGGACATTTGGCAATGTCTGAGGACCTTTCTTATTCTCATACATTGGAGAGGTTACTGGCATCTTGGGGGTGAATGCCAGGGATACTGCCACACATCCCACAAAGTACAGGACAGTCTCCTACAATAAGAAATTATTTGGCCCAAATGTCAACACTACTAAGTGTAGCAGCTTGTATAGCCTATGGCTAGGAGGAGTGAGATTTATAAGTAACACCGGTATAGCTCCATATGGAACACCTTGGTGAAAAGGGCACAGAAAGGGACTTAGCTCTCCTAACAAGCATGAGAATTCGAGACAAGAGCATTAGTGAATTGGCAGTCTCTACATCTGTGGTGTAAAGAGTCACGAGATCAGCTCTATATTAGGCTGGAGGAGCAGGCAGTCCGGAGCGCACATTCTGTTACAGACCGCTCACTCTGGCTTTGGTGCTTCTCCTATCTGCAGAACTTCAGCACAGTGTCTTTCGGCTATAAATTGCTAAGCTCTATTCTTCTTCTTCTTTTTTAAAAATTAGATCATTTGTACATAGATCATAAATACATTTATGCCATTATAGGATTCAATATGTTGATTATTTGTAAAAATTGGAATGCTTACATCCTACTAAAAAACATAGCCTTCACCACTTTTACCTAATTACAGGATTAAGACATTTATGCTCAGATTGCAAGTAGAAGTTGGATCTATCAGGTGTAGAGCTCTATTCTTCTAAGACTGCTTTACTCCCTCAAAGACACACACTCTCTGTCTCTCCTGCTAAAGTAAATAGCCCTCAGGCATCTAAGAGCAATTGTTCCTGAACAAGATAACAGCATAGCATGGGAGGGGGCCTGAGACCAGGCCAGTCCTGACTCAACAAGTGGCAATGACAACTAAGGTTAAAAAGCTGCTTTGGAAACTGTATATTTTTCAGTAGTTCTTTTCAGGCTTCCTTCTTGGTTTTTTACTTCATTTTCTTCAGTTTCTGCTGTGTTGAAATATTGACAATATTTCACATTGGAAATCTGGAGGTAAGAGTTAAGAATTGAAGCAACTTGCTCTTCAGCACTTGCCTCCCATTAACATCTGACTTGACCAAGTCTGGTCTTATCCTCAAACGGTTCTCTAATTGAGAACCTTCTCTCTGTCTCTTGGGTTACAACCATGGGTCATCATCAATGTCATTACGGTTTAATGGTCTTGTGAATATAGAAATATTATCTTGGGAACTTGATTAAAAACACAGGCTTTTAACCCTATCTCTAGGATATTCTGGTATCGTAAGTCTAGGCTGGGACTTAGAAAACCACACTTTAAAAAAGTTGATCTTGGGGTGATTGTGATAAACAGACAGTATGAGGGAACTGCTAGTCTAACCAAGCTTCCTATCTATTCTCACCTTTAATTGGCTTATACTCTGCTTTCTCTGCCACCTGGGGAAACTTCGCTGTTGGAAACTGATACAAAATACAGTAAGCATTCTGAATGGGCCTTCACTGGCAGTCACCACATAGGCCGTGTACTTTTCCACACCATTGCCATCTTCTTTCCCTACATCCTCTTTTAGAATTCCACTTGTCTATAACCCTAGGACTCTGGGAGACTGAGGCAGGTAGATTGCCTGAGTTCAAGAGTTCAAGACCAGCCTGAGCAAGAGACCCCAATTTCTAAAAACAGCTGGGCATTGTGGTGGGTGCTGTAGTCCTAGCTACTCAGGAAGCTGAAGCAAGAGGATCGCTTGAGCCCAAGAGTTTGAGGTTGCTGTGAGAAAGGGCACAAGGGCACTCTACTGGGAGCAAGAAGTTAGACTTTATCTACAAAAAAAAAAAAAGTTCCACTTGTCTTTCAAGGTCAAGCTCAAAGGACTTGACACAGGGCTTGACACTTGTGCCCTGACACAAGGGCACTCTACTGGGAACAAGAAAGTTAGACTTTATCTCAAAAAAAAAAAAAAGTTCCATTTGTTTTTCAAGGTCAAGTTCAAAGGACTCCACACTCTGAGGTCCTTTCCTTCCTGATCCCTATAGTCAGGGCTTAAAATGCTCCATGGGACCCTGAGGCCTGGGAGTGGAGCCACTATTGGTATTTCAGTAGCTTTGCCTCCATCAGAATTCAAACACAACAATGAGTCTTCCATATGAAATCAGTACAATAATTTTAAAGGAAAATAAATCTGAGAGTATCTTATCATCCAACTTTGAATGTTGTCTAAAATGAGCTGGGCATGGGGAATGAATTTGCACAAATAACACTTTCAGGTTACATATAGATGCATATTAGGCCCAGAAAGAGCTAATGTGACAATAATCATTTCCTAAGTTACCCGTGTGACAGCCACTGGGCCATTGCCATTTGATTCACATATTTTATTCTCTCTTCAGTAAAACTAAAGGGGGGGGGCAGTTACCATCATCTCTAGTCTGCAGATGAATAAACAAAGGCAGAGAGAGACAGTCTTCCCCATCACAGAACGTGGCCAGCTACACCATTCAGTTGTTCAAGCCAGAGGCCTTGGAGTTGTCCTTGATTCCTCTTTGTCACAAGTCCTGCTGGCTTCACCTTTCCTCACTCCAGCCAAAGTGATCCCTTTCAGTTGACAGCCTGGCCATGCATTCATCCTCTTGTCCTTGTACCTTAGAGTCCTTGTGGTGGCCTGATGCTGGCTTATGCTTCTCTCTTTTTCTACCTGGGAAGTAGAAAGTTCTTTCCCAGATACCCCTCTCTCACCTTTCCAAATGTCTCCTCACATGTCTCCTTCTCTACAATCCTCTGTAGACTAGTGGTGCTTCCCCCTCCATTATACTGTTCTCCATAGTCTATATTACCTTCAGACATATTTTTATTTACCTGTTTGTCCAAACTCTTTCCCTTTGTAGAAGTCAGCAAACCATGGCTATTGGCCAAATCCAGGCATTGGCCAAATCCAGGCATTGGCCTAATCCAGGCATTGGCCTAATCCAGGTGTTGGACTGTTATTGTATGTGTGGCCTGTGAATGGGTTTTACACTTTTAAATGGCCATAGAAAACCAAAAGAATATTTCTTAACACATGAAAGATATATAAAATTCAAATTTCAGTGTCTATAAGTGATGTTTTATGGGAATGGAACAAAGCTACAGCCGTTGGTTCATCTACTGTCTGCCACTGCGTTTGTGAATAAAATAAAGGCAGAGCTGAGTGGCAGCTGCAGTGGCTGTATGGCCTGCAAAGCTGAACAGAGTTACCACATTCAGTCCTTCACAGAAAAGGTTTTCTAGTCCTTGCTTTAGAACTGCAGTCCTCAGCTGCAGGCCTCTGAGTGGCACTGGTCCAGGCTGCAAAACAGGAGGTGAGCTGCAGCAGGTGAGCAGATTTATAGCTGTTTCCCATCCCTGGCAGCACCACCTGAGCTCCGCCTCCCATCACATCAGCAGCAGACTGGATTCTCACAGGCATGGGAACCCTACTATCAACTCCACACATGAGCCATCTAGGTGCATACTCCTCATGAGAATTGAATCCCCCACCTCTGTCCAAGAACTGTCTTCCACGAAACCTGTCCCTGGTGCCAAAAAGTTTGGGGACTGCCACTCTAGAACACGAGCTTCATGAGGGCAGGGTGTTTGTTTCGCTTGCTTCAGTCTACCAGGCACAAAAAAAGGAGCAACTACATGAATTAAAAGGTCATAACAAGCCTGAGGTTTGAATAAGTATCTGATTGGGTCTAAAGACCAGGCATGATGAATACTATCAGTTTACCTTGAAAATATTTTTGTGTTGTGATGGAAAGTCTTAGGTTTTTCTTTTCTCCTAGAGCTGGTGTATTGATTGATTAACCTATAAAATATCTTACTTGACCAAGCAATAGAAACTACTATTCTGTTTTCTTAGATTATAGGCAATGAGCCTGGTTATTTAAAGATGAAAAACACCTCCTTATGGATATATATTTTCCAGTAAATATAACCATTTCATAAAATGACCTATTTTAATACAGTTAACTATCACTTTTTTAAAAAGGGAACAAAGACAACATCTTGACACACACTGATTTCAATCAGCATTCATTTAAAAAAATTTCGCACCATTAACAAAACATGTTCAGCATGCACGAGTTGACGGGTGATGAGCGAACCTAATCAGATGGGATATTTATAACCTTATGAAATACAAAGTTAAGGTGCCTACTACCTTGTCATGGAGGCCTTTTTGTAAGTTTTCCTTGTGATATAGAAGCAAGGAAGGTAGAAGAATTTGAACAGTTGATTTAATGTGGTTACTTACAGGTAAAGGTACAAACTGATAAACTTTATACACATAGGGTCTTATTTATCCTGATTGTAGAAATGGCTATTTTTGTGGGATGTGGAATGCTCACTTATTTTTGTTTTTATTTTAGGTAACACGGTAGCAAAGACAGAGGTGTGCGTCAGTCCTGGAGCTCCCTTGCTTGGATTACCCTCCTGGCCCTTTTGTGGGAAATTGTCCTGGATTTCAGCAGCTTTGTATATGTGTGCTGTGAGAATTGGAATTCACTTAAAACTGGCCCAGCCCTCTCAGCTTCATGATATTATTGCGTTGAATTATAACCACAAGATGCCATGCATTTGTCATCCTATCTGGACTCCAAAGGAAGAGATGTCCCAAGAAACAAATCAGAGACTTCACGATGGATCACTACGAAGGGAACATTTGGCCCTCAATTTCTTTCTGTCTTTATAAGAGTCCTCATTGTGTTCGTCCTTTGAACTTTTCCTTTAGTCCTTGTATTAAAGTGGTTTATAAAGAGTCAAAATAATGAGGGCGATAAAGTGAGACTCTGTCTCTACAAAAAAAAAAAAAGTCTAAATAACAAAAGGCTTTTGGCAAACATTTGCAGATGCAGATTATATGAACCTGGAACAATAGAAGGACTTAGCAGGGTTCTTGTGTCTGCATTTGTATTTTTACTTTTGATAATGAAAAAGTTTTGCATATTGCATTTTTCATTCCATTGCCAGGTTAGCAAAGGTAAAATGGGAGTATTTTAACTTCAGTGTACCATTTTACTTAGTGCTAAGGAAGTATATCAATTCCAATATTTTATAACCAAAGCTCTATCATGACATATTTACAAAATAAATAAAACTCATTGAAATTTTTATGGCTTATGTGTAATCATATAGGTAAATCACTTAAAATATAAAACAGTCTCTGTTTAGATTAAGGGTGATTTCTTAGACCCATTGTATGCCAATTATTTGAAAATATTTTGTTAACGCCTAGACAGGAGACTTTCAGTGCTAGATTTTTAGACTGTAAATGATTTCTTTTTAACTTCTTACCTCTTCCCCTATGTATTTGTTAGCCATCTCATTTCTTTAAATGTTGACAAAATCTGAGTGTTTTTTTCTGGGTTTAATAATATTGCAACAGGCATGTCTCCACATATTCTCATCTGCTGTCATGCAGAAACATATGAAACAGATGAAGAGCGACTGACCCAGATTTTAAATGCATAATATTATTAAACACATACTACTATAATAAGATGGATTTTAAATATTAAGAAATTCCCCAAACAGTTTCTGCACTGAGTTAGTTAATTATACCTCTCCTTTCACAATTATGGTGGGAAAAAAATCAGTACTGTTTATAGTGGTAACAATTACTTTATCCTTGCAGAAGGACTGGAAATAGGTGATATCCATTGGTTTGCAAAATTTTGTTTGAATTTAACTGACTAGATGCTTACCAAATTTGTTATGATCATATTAATAAGTAAAAAATTCATTCTGATGGTATATACATTTTTGTGATTATTTTATGCCTTAAGACTATGTTAACATCTTAATGCTTGCAAATTTTAGATGTAAGTGTGAAAAGCAATTTTGGGGCTATAAACTTGGGGGATATGAGCTATATGTCAAAGGTGGTGCATATATTTGGGTGGCTACTTTGTAAGGAGGATTTAAAATCTAGGGTGGTTCAGTTACAGATAGGCATACTCATGATATTTTATGCATACTCTGCTGTTTTTAGTATAAGGCCTCTTGTTAAAAGAAGGTTTAAAAACATGAAATTTTATAGAATATGAAATAATGACTTTGTTAGCCTCCACATCTGATCTTGTACACATACCCCAAGTGAAACCAAACTAATGACACTGCTTCACAAGGAGGTACGTTTCTAGAGAGTGAACCACTGTTAGGGGAACAGTGGTCCCTTTTACCTCATTCAAAAGTAAAGCTTGGAATTGGTGCTTCCTTTCAGAAGCATTTTAATGTTGTTAAACATTCCTATTCCTATTCCTTTCCTGTAGGGACATACATAAAGGACTTTTCTATATTTTTACAGAATTTAAAACAAAGATACCAAGGGATTGTGAGGCTGTGGTCATGTCAGCCTTAGGTCCTGTGACTGGCACATGAGTTCTCAACATCTGAAAAACCATTGATTATTGTACCTGGGTGGATACAGCCAGTCTCTCCCTAAAGGAGTGTTTTTCAACTTTTTCTTTTTTTTAATCTCATGGCACACTTGAACCTATAGTTAAACTTCCATGGCACACTTAAATTATATTCATTGACAAAAGAGTAAAATGAGAATATACTTACTGTGCTTTGAACTTTTTTTGAAAATAATTTAATTAATGACCTTTAAAAATGTTTGTAGCACACATAAAATCCTCTCACAGCACGACAGTGAGTTGCAGCTCACTAGTTGAAAATTATAGCTCTAAAGGATTGAGTAACTGCCTAGATTTTTATGTCTCTCCCTCATATCCAGAAGTGCTGCTCCAGACTGGGTATACCTTGTCATTGCCTGCCAAAGAAAAAGTGGAACTCTTGTTCCTACGTTAAATTCAACACTTAATGAACTTCTCCAAACTGCCCTGATTTATTGGCAAAATTCTCTGTCACTATACAAACAAATCTATTTTTCCACTCAATTTGTGAAACATTTTATGAATATTTCTATTTTATAGAAGAGAATTGGAGACCCAGTAAAATTTAAGACTCAAACTCAAACTCACTCAAACTCACAGTGAGTTATTATTGGAAATGATATGATGAAGGGTCATGATAAAACATAGGAAATTATAGATTTCTCTTTAAGTACTTTTAAAATAACACAGACTGGTCTGCATTTCTAAGTGTCAAGGAGTATCTGACCCCACTTTATTATCTTATAACACCTACGTCTTTGCTATTACTTCATAATATATCAATAAACTGATGAAAATCATGCTGCTAACATTTTTTAAATGGGTGAAATAATCATAATTGAATTTCTACTTGAGTTTAAAAGAATACCTACATTATTTTTATTTATTGAAAGGAAACTGTTGGCCAGAGAGAATACTAAAAGTATTGGAATGCTCTGTACTTGATCTTGGACTACAGGCCCCTCATAAGGTCATTGTACTTATTTGCAGAGCCCCATCCTTTCTCCATGTCCAGCTTTACAAGGGCAGATGGAATCTTGCATGTGTTATGTGGCTTTTCAAGGCTTCTTGACTAACATGTGGCAACATTGAGCCCATGTTCCCCCACGTCAGCACTATTGGATGGAGAAGAGAAGTGGCTCTCTTGATGGGTACCCTCAACCCAGTTCCCCGCCATCACCACTGTTTGGCCAGCTTTCCTCATTTGAATTTTTGCCTGTACACTTCGATTCTTCCTTTTTTGGGAAAGCCCTTGTTGGTGTCCAAGTTGGGAATTTATTCCTGAAAGTGGCAATGGAAACAACTATGCCAAATGCCTATTTCTAGGATTAGAAAATGCTTTTGCACAAAATTCTTTGTGGGCTATTGGGGACCCACTATCCAAGGATGAGTCCAATGCTAGTCTGATCATTAAATTCACCAGTTAGGGCATTAAATTCACCATTTTTCAACCAGTGTGCTGTAAAAATGTTTAACGATCATTAATTAAATTATTTTCAAAAAGTCCAAAGCACAGTAATTATATTCTTTTTTTAATTCTTTTCTTTGATCAACATAATGTAAGTGTGCTATAGAAGTTTAATTATGGGTTCAAATGTGCCATGAGAGGAAAACCACTGATTTAGGGGCTTTCTAAAGGAGACAAAACAGTTTTTCCAGTTGTAGCTAAAGCATGTGGATTCTTCTACACTAGAGGTTGAGCAAACTGTAATCCATACATCAAACCCAGCCTGCTTATTTTTGTAAATAAAGACTTATTGTTACCCAGCCTCCCCATTCATTAAGTATCTTCTCTGGCCACTTTCACACCACAATGCAGGGTAGGTTTGTTGCATCAGAGACCATAGGGCCTGAAAAGCCTAAAATATTTGCTCTTTGGCCTTTTTTGTTTTATTAAATCATAAATGAATGGATCATGTATACATTAATGCAGGTATGGGGAATAATGTGCTGATTTCATATAGATTTAGGAGTGTTACATCACACTGGTTAATATAAACCTCATTTTGTTTACTTAATTATTGTGTTAAGACATTTATACTCCATACTTAATGAATCCAACAAGTACCCTTGCATTATGCACTATAGGTGTGATCCCACCATTCACCCTTCCTCCCTCTGACCTCTCCCCTCCCCCCTCCTCCCTCCTTAATCCTGGGTCATAGTTGTGATCTATTCTTCATATGAAAGTATGAGTGATTGTAAATTGGATTCATAATAGTACTGAGTACAATGGATTTTTTTCTCCCATTCTTGAGATACTTTACTAAGTAGGATATGTTTCAGCTCCAGCCATGTATACCAATAATAGTCAAGCTGAAAAAACAGTCAAGGACTCTATTCCCTTTACAGTTGTGCCAAAGAAGATCAAATATTTGGGATTTTACCTAACAAAGTACTCCTTGGCTTTTTAAGGAAAAAAATTTGCTGATCTCTGTTCTACTCAGTGGAAACATGTGACTCTTTAAACTCAGTTCACTGACACCATCATTGCTCAGGAGTTGGAAGCAAACAAGCCTGAGTTTGAATCCAAATTCTGCTACTTTCAAAGCTTCATACTCTATGAATTTCATTTTCTCTGCTTGTAAAAATGGGGCTAATATAAATACCTCATAGGAGTTTTAGTAAGAATTTTTTTGTATCATAAAAAATCTTAGCATGGTGTTTAGGAAACCCAGTTGTCCCTTGGGGGGAATTGGTTCTAGGAATACCACTGGATAACAAAATTTGCAGATGTTCAAATCCCTGATATAAAATGGCATAGTATTTACATCCTTACACATATTCGTTTTAGATCATATCTAGATTCCATATAATACCTAGTACAAGGTAAATGCGATGTAAGTGTTTGTAAAGGTATGTTACTTAGGGAATAATTTCAGGAAAGAAAATCTACATGTTGAGTACAAACATAGCTATCTGATTTTTTTTCATCAATACTTTCAGTCTGCGATTGACTGAGTCCACAGATGTAGAACCAGTGGATATGGAGGGCCAACTATAAGAAGTTCTTAATAAAAATTGTACATCTTTTATGACTAACTTACAGTTCGAGTAGTCACTTCAAGCAGAAAGCCAACAAAACAGCCCTGCCTCAAAACTGGGGCTTAAGGTTTAAGAAAATAGGGAACAGCTAAGCCTTGATAGGCCATTACAAGTTTTCTCTTTGTTTTCAACTCAGAACTTTGAGAAAATTAAGGAAAGGCAAACCTGGGAAAAACTCCAGGAGCCTTGCTTCCCATTGCCCTTAGCTGTCAATCTGGCAGAAGGTGAAGACCCTACGCTTTTCAGTGAACACCTTGGCCTGTAACACCTACCTGGTAGACGTCAGAGCACCACTGGAAAGGAAGATAGATGTAGAATAGAGGTCATCCTGATTTAAATCTGAAACCTGAAGTGACAGGTGGAAGACCTACACAAACTTGTTCTTTCAAGTTCATCTTGTACAAAAAAAATCAACCCCTACCCAGCAGCCATGTGAAAGGAAATAATAATTTAAGTTACAAAGTAATCTTGTAAACAGAAACTTGGAACAAAAGAACCCGGTAAATAATTGATGAACAGTTACTGAAGCATGTTGGGCAGTCTTTCTGGTATTGATTTTGGGCTGTGAACAAAGCTGGGCTCTGCAAACTTATACTTCAGTCCCTCTTTCTCCTCTTAGGCACTATCAATATTCATGCCCACTTACATGTCAGGAATGTAAAATGATGCATCTTTTATGTTGTTCATTGGGGCCTTTGCTCTTGGTGGATAAGGTCTCTGACTCATCCTTTAATTATCAGCTTTGATTCTCTTAATGAGGAGTTATCAAAATAGTTCAGGACACTGAATTATTAATTGAATAACTGTAATTAATGATCAAGAAATGGAAGCAAGCAATGAACTCTGGTCCTCTACTTCCAAACCTGAAATACTACTCTTGGCAGTTCAATTTGGGTCTCTGAACTTCCCTGCCTTCTTTTTGAATTTCATCTTTGCCATCATTTTGTTGCATATATTAAGTTCAACAGTCAAAGTTTTATAGACAATTCACAGACATCATAGAAATGAAATCATGCTTGTGTTATTTTAGCATTGCAGCAACTGCAAAGAAAACATTGAAAATAATTCATAGTTTGTCTCTCATACAAATCAAATGGGAATGCTTAGGTCATCTCAGTAGGGGCGTGGGTTGAAATAGGAATCAGGACAATACCTTGGAATATTTATATATTCACAAGTGCTCTATGTCTAACAGAGGACTGAAACTGATTTTTAATGCCATAGTAAAGAAATCAGAGTAAACCCACAAAGCTTCAGCTTGAGAAAAAGTTAGTGACAACTCTTGAAACTTTCAGAAAAATTGTTATTTGGTGCTGCCACATGCTATTTCCATCACTGTCTTTCCTGATTCACTACTGGAGCACAGACAAGGAGTGGGAATGGAGAGGAGAACTTTGAGGGAGGCTGGTCTGACATTCCCAAGGGAAAGGGACTTTGCCTGTGTAAAGTCAGTGCAAATGGCTCTGATTTGCCAGTTGAGACATTTGGACTGAAATCAATGAGAATGATGTAGAAAGTGATTTGAGTTTCTTTTTGGAGGGCTTTTGTTTTAGAAAAATGAGCAGAAAAAAAGAGTAATATAGAATACCTTCCTATTTGTTACACCATGTATCTTTCTTTGATTTAAAGGGTGCTATGTTGGCTTTTCTTTTCCCTCCAAACACTTCAAATGCAAAAAGGAGACAGAAAAGGGATCAGAAAAGAGTAGTTTCCTACTCTTCTGGCATGCAGGACCTAGAAGGCATCTATGAATAGAAAATATTCATAAAAATGGATAGATCTACTACAGAAAAATAAAAACCTTATATATGGCAAAACCATGTAAGCAAAACTCAAGTCAAACTGGGAATAGTATTTATGGTTTGCATGGTAGACAATAAAACCCCAGTGATATGTATTTGAACATCTTGCAAACCATAAGCAGAAGGTGATCACCTCAATTGAAAGTGAACAGAAGATGTTAATAATTCACAAGAGAAATCTAAAAAGGCTAAAGGTTTGCAATTTTTGATAAGTAATTGAGATTGAACAGTCTTTCATGTATCAATTTGACTAAGATTAAAAAAGAAAGATAATATTTAAGAAGAATTACAGGGGTATAGTATTATACTATACATATTTTATATCAAAAGCCTTAATAGTGTATCACGTCTTGATTTTAAGATTTCTAGTAGGAATTTATCTTAAGGGATTAAGAGGCCAAGTGGCATGAGCAAGAATATGAATCATAGTATCATTCGTAAGACCAAAAAATCAGAAATCCAAAACAGCCATCCAAAGGGGATTGGCTGCAATTCTGGTTCTGAGCAAGGTGCAATCCATTTCACTCCTGCTCATCACAACAAAAATCTCTAGACAAAACACATAAGTTACCGTGTTTCCCCCTAAATAAGACACTGTCTTATATTTATTTTTTTCTCAAGAAGACACACTAGGGCTTATTTTCAGGGGATGTCTTATTTTTATTAAGTATAATACAACAATCTACATTTATTCAAATACAGTTAAGTCATTTTCTTCTGGAACCTGACAGGGGGAGCCAACCTTGTTGGTGGGGCTGGCACTAGTGATGCATAAACTCCTTTCCCCTAGCCATTCGCACCTGTGCAATAGGATGCCTGTGACCTGGTTACCATATGTGCACCCACGCAAGTGTAAACAGCTCGGAGAAAGGAGCTCTGGCAGATAAAAGGTATTCCAGTCTTCCTTACTGCTCTGTGCCAAAATGCATGGCGTGGCTATACAGACATGCTGCACAGCCACTCCCATCACTAGGTCTTATTATCGGGGTAGGGTTTATATTTAACAAATACATAGAAATCCTGGTAGGGCTTATTTTTTGGGTAGGTCTTATTTTCGGGAAAACATGGTACCTAGCAGAGGGCTTTGCAAGGTGGAGAAAAGGCAGACTGCTAGGGATGTTAGAACTCACAAGAGTCTGAGAGTGAGGTCTTGAGTTTAGTTTGTTCTTTCTCCTGCATAACCTAGGTTGGGACTAGAGAAGCCTGCAACTCAGCAGTATCAATAAATCCAGACAAAAAATAACCCCGAGGAAAACCTACATTGTTCCCCACCCCAAATTGGGGGAAGTGCAACTCAACAGTACAGAAATCTTTAGTGAATATTTACCTGTTCTTGAGGTAAAGACCATGAAAAAAAAAACCCTTTATCTACCCTCCCACCACAAAGCATATGGAGCAGTAGAGTCTGTAAGTGGAACCCTTTCTTTCTTTCATTTCCTTGTCCTACAGTGTTGAGTTACCTCTGCAGTTATCCCCTGCAGATCCTGTGGATGAACTCTGACTTCCACCACTCTTTTGTACCCAGCCCCCAGCACTACAGTCATGAGGCAGCATACCTAATCCTTGCTCTCTCTAGACACTGTGGACAAGATTGTGACTGCATGCCCTCTGCAAAAGGAAAACAACTCCCTTGCCCAGCTGTGTCAGTGTACAGAGCCCAGTCTTCTGTTCCCATCCTAAAGTAGCAAGGGGATGATTCCAATCCCTCTTCTAGCCATTGCGGAGGACAGTGTAAGGGGAACTCTGGTCATCTAGGCAACACACCAGAATAGCACTTCAGAGGCATTACAGCTAAATTGACATTTGAATCATGGCCCACAAGAATGAGCTGGACATGCATTTGCATGTAAACAGATTGAGTAATTGTCAAAATAAATTCACATAGGAACCAGAGTTTGATACCAAAATATTCAAAATATCCTGAATACAGTCTGAAATTATTCACTATATTAAGAAACAGAGAAATCTCAACTCAAATGAGAAAGTATGATTAACAGATGCTGGTGCTGAGATAACATAGATGTTGGGGGTTTTGATAAGAATTTTAAAGCAGCTGTCATAAAAATGCTTCAACAAGCAATTATGAACACTTTTGGAATAAATTTAAAAATAGACTAATTCAGTAACAAAACAGAAGTATAAAGAGGAACAAATTAAAATTTTAGAAATGGGGCAGCACCTGTGGCTCAGTGAGTAGGGCGCTGGCCCCATATACTGAGGGTGGCAGGTTCAAACCCGGCTCCAGCCGAACTGCAACCAAAAAATAGCTGGGCGTTGTGGCGGGTGCCTGTAGTCCCAGCTACTCAGGAGGCTGAGGCAAGAGAATCGCTTAAGCCTAGGAGTTGGAGGTTGCTGTGAGCTGTGTGACACTACAGCACTCTACCAAGGGCAACAAAGTGAGACTCTGTCTCTACTAAAAAAAAAAAAAAAATTAGAAATGAAAAATACGATAGCTGAAAATTTTTTTAAAACTTCATAGGTTTACTAGCAGAGGTGAGATGAAATAAAGATCAATGAACTTGATGATAGACAATAGAAACCATCCCATCTGAACAACAGAGATGAATTGAGTCTTAGGGACTTGTGAGACAGTAACAAAGTATCTAACATTCATGTCCTTTGAGTTGAAAAAGGAGTGGTAATAGAATATGAAGCTGAAAAAATACTTGCAAAAAATGGTTGAAAACCTCTCAAATTTAGCAAAAGATATAAACCTACTATTTTAAGAGTCCATGTGTGAATCTAAGTTTCTGTTTCTCTGGAACAAATACCCTGGACTAGAATTACTGGGGTGTGTGGTAAACATAGGTTTTATTTTATAAAAAATTGGCAAACTTTCTTGGAGTTGCTATATTATTGGGAAACAGTTCTGACAATGCTATGGGTTCCCTTCTATTGTACTTAGTGAGGTGAGAGGACGAAGAAAATTGAAATAAGAAACAAAAGACACAAAGAGACAAAAGATAGTTTTAAGAGTCTTGGTTGGGGTCAGGAGGCTGCAGCCCTTCTTTGTAAGAAGTCCAGCATGTAGCCCCCAAATCTAGGCTAGTTCTGTATTTATTTTATATACCAGTGTTTCAGTCATAAATCTCATGAAGGCAAGGCAAAAATCCTGTCATGGCTCTTGTTATGCTTGCATTTTTCTAACTAAACTATTTCTTTAACTAATTATGTTGATTGTATAGATTTATTTGTTATTTTTATTGTTTTAAGGTATTTATAATCTTAGCACAAATAGATTATCAGTTTGGAACAGTAAAACAGTCCAAGAGCAGGACATCAGAGAAAAAACCCCAATTAGGCCACACACACAAATTACAAAAGTGATCATTAATACTCAGAAAGCCTTCTGTCCGGATGGACTGATTCTAAAGTGACAGAAAAAAAGAGATATTTATCTCGTTATCTGGCTGTTCTGCTCAACCAAGTTTCAACATTCTATATTCACAACTTCCCAAAATCACTCTCCCAGAGCCAGCAGCCCTGCCTCAGTAGAAAACCGCTGTTGCTTGCAACAGGGTACACTGGGGGGGAGGGGAAGTTCTAAGAAGACCCCTTTTAGGGCTTAAAGGGACAGACCTCCACACAGTGCTTTACAGTGAAGTTCAGGTGTTTTCAAATCACTTTTATCCTGTTTCTCTGTTCCTTTTGTCCATCTTCTATAATCATATTTTAAATTTTATTCTTAATCTACTTACAACTAATCATTAAATATTGATTTCTAAGCTTATAAAATCATTATTACTACTAGTATAAACACATTAAGATATGACTCATCAAGATATGATTCCCACATACACCCTACACTATACATCATTCTACATTTCTACCTGTAATGTGTGAGAGAACTAGTTACTCTGCATCCTCACCATAACTATACAGTTGATTCTTATTATTTGTGGGAGCTATGTTTTATAATGTTGCCAAAAACATGGAAATCAATGAATACTGAATCAAGGCTTCTAGGAAATACAGCATGAATTTCCTACCAGCCTCTGATCACAATATTTTCATCAACCAATCAATACCTTGTTTTATGTCTGTTTTTATTTAGAGGCAACTTATTTAATATATTATTGTTGATTCATACACATTGAAGTCATGGCGAACAGGCTAAATGAAGCTTACCTAACAATTGTTTCTTCATAAGCCTGATATTTATTATCCAAACTAGCCAATCCTAAAGTCCATACTCTTCTATGCTTTGCTCCCACAGAAATCCCAGTAAAAAGGTTCCGGTCTACATTTTCCCTCATTTCTGCATCTGCTTCCTACACCAAACCCTGGAGCCCCTGTGGTCCTTCATGGACTCCTTTCTTCTCTCAAGAAATGTTAAGCCATGAGTTCTTCTTTTGGGGACATTAACCTCCTTGTGTCATCACTCAGGCACCTCTACAAATTATAATCCCTTTAGCATGCACAACAAAGGCTTAACTTCCTTCTAGGCTATTCTTCTTTGAGAAAGATTCACCAGTATATTTAAACTCCAACTAGACTCCCTTTACATACTGTCCTGGCTTACCTAGTCTTCTAACTTGGACTGATGGATTACTCTTGAGGAGGGAGAATGACTTAGAAATATATTCTGTTTGTCAAAACTCTCTGAGAGGACGGTGCCTGTGGCTGAAGGAGTAGGGCTCCAGCCATGGCCATATACTGGAGGTGGTGGGTTCAAACCTGGCCCCAGCCAAAAACTGCAAACAAACAAACAAGCAAAAACTCTGAGATTATTATTATTTTACGTTGATCTCTCATACACAAGTTTAGCCAACCCAGAGATTGCATGTATCAGCATGTTTGGAAAGAGATTTTTGTAGTCCTCAGAATTCATCTATCATATTTTCCTCTGTCATCCCACAATGTAGATTTTAAGGCAAGTCTGAGACATCTTTGCCTTCACTGTGCAGAAATCACTAGAGAGAGAAAAGAAACTAATATTTATCGAACACCCCCCATATGTAAGGCACAACATAAATATTTCGCCAGTATTTTGCAGTTGAAAGATATGAGTCCTAGAAAAATTGAAAAGCCATCCTGAGGATGCACAGATAGTAAGTGTCAGAGCTGGGATTCATATCACTTGTCATGTTCCTACTTTGTCTTTTGCAGAGATTTGCAACTTGTGAGTGAATGTTAGTAAACAGTAATGTCAGCAACCACAAGCTGTTCTCAAGGTCTTAAAGCAGAGGCAAAAAACCCCAGAGAAGATACGGTAAAAATAAAGCCTTATGCGGAGAGTGATAGTGGAAGTCAAAAGGAGATTTAGAGTCTAATGCTATAATAAAATTTGCAATTACACAAGACTGTCCAGAACTGGGAATATGAGTTCTTAGAAAGTAAATAGATTTAAATGAGAATTACTTAACTAAAAATTTGATAAGATACTAATTGATTTTAGCAATAAGACATTATGTAAAGTACAGTCAGCAAGACTGCTAAAATGAGCAAGTACGTGTCTTGAAGTTTAATGGAACATCATCCAATTGGCAAGATGCTGTCTCAGCATAACACAGGAGCCCACAGGATTCTATTAGATAAGAGGATGTTGCTGTTCATGGTTAAAAGGAGGGGTGGGCAAGGCCTTCAGGAGGTTAGTGTCAGGGGAGAGATTTCTTCTGTTTCTGCAGCCGCTATGCCCATAATGAACAGCTGTTTTCTGATCTGACTTTCAAACACAGGATTTCCATGGTCAATCCAAAGTTTCTTTGGGTTAGAGAAGGCTATCCCTTAAAACTGGACATGACTCCATGTAGTGGTCCAGAGAAGCAATGAAAAAATTCAGGTTTGTGAGGAAAAAGGGCATATCTTCTATTTCATTTCTAAAGGAGCTCCAAGGCTCCAAGGCAGGTGTCCTCAAACTATGGCCTGTGGGCCACATGCAGCCCGCCGAGGACATTTATCTGGTCCACTAGGTGTTTTTGCCACCGCTGCCTGTCCTGCTTAGCAGGACTCATCCTGGGGCCTGCAGTTTGGCCCTCCAACAGTCTGAGGGGCAGTGAACTGGCCTCCTGTTTAAAAAGTTTGAGGACCCCTGCTCCAGAGCATAGCGATATGCCTCCAAGGCTCCTTTAGAGATGAAATGGAAGCTGTGCCTTCTGTAAATATCGTCATTCTATTTTCTCACACTCTTTCTCTCACAAAGAGGGATTCCTAAGTTTCTATTTGAAAAGATCTCTTTGTTAGAAAGATAGTGAGTATTGTGTTAACGTGAACAACATCAAAATCAGTTCTAATGATTGTGTTTTGAATAAAATATAGATATTAAAAGGACAAATTATAAAACCAAGCTCATTTTAAGTCACTCCCTTGGGAGAACCCTAGTGGATGTTGATTTACTGAATCGAAGTGAAGCCTTTGCTGGTAAAAGTGCCTCGTGGTATAATTAGACATTTGATCATTTGCAGCACTCGAGTCTTGTTTTAGCCTTTCAATGAGCAAATCAAAGCAATAGCAACTCTTTGGTTCACATGAAAAAACAGGAAGTGTCAGGAAATGAAAAGGTTTCCCTTTTTTCCTTACTTTTGCTTTCTTCTGATCTTTGGAGTATCTGTGGTTTGGAACAGATCAATTGCTAGATATGCCTTTATAAAACAGATGTAATATGACTGGGTGTGGTGGCTTATGCCTGTAATCCTAGCACTCTGGGAGTCCATTGCCTGAGCTCAGGAGTTGGAGACCATCCTGAGCAAGAGTGACACTCTTTCTCTAAAAATAGCAGGGTGTTGTGGCAGGTGCCTGTAGTCTCACCTACTTGGGAGGCTGAGGCAAGAGGATCTCTTGAGCCCAAGAGTTGTTGTGAGCTATGATGCTAACAGCACTCTACCCAGGGCAACAAAGTGAGACTCTGTCTCAAAAATAAATAAACAAACAACCAAATAAATAAAACAGATATAATTCAACAGGTATATCAATTTGACCCCTGCAGCGTAATTCTGTGCTCAACTAATTAAGGTACTTATATGTACCAGCTTCAAGTTTTCTGTTTTCATCCTCTGATTGTGTCTGAAGTGAAGTTGCCTAGATAGCCTCAAGGTACTGAAGGAAACAATTTACCTATTAGAATCTGAGATGACTTGAAGGATAAGCAAAGCTTTCTCAGGAAATTTGACTCTAAATCATAGAGTTGTTAATATTGTGTTAAAAATCTATCCTCGGCTCGGTGCCTGTGGCTCAAGTGGCTAAGGCGCCAGGCACATACACCTAAGGTGGCGGGTTCAAATCCAGCCTGGGCCTGCCAAAACAACAACGATGGCTGCAACCAAAAAATGGCCGGGCGTTGTGGTGGGCGCCTGTGGTTCCGGCTAATTGGGAGGCAGAGGCAGGAGACTCGCTTGAGCCCAGGAGTTGGAGGTTGCTGTGAGCTGCGACACCATGGCACTCTACCCATGGGGACAGCTTGAGGCTCTGTCTCAAAAAAAAAAAAAAAAAAATCTATCCTCAGTAGGACCAATGTTTTTCATTTGGATTTGCTTTAACATTTTATTTGAAATCATTACAAGAATTTGCAAAGACAGTACAGAGAGATAGGTTCCTTGTGCTTTTTACCACTTGCTGGTTACATCTCTCATAATTGCAGCAAGAATTTGACCTTGGTACAAATAGTTTTAGCTATTAGAACTATTCCCTCATTACAAAGACCTCCCTCAAGGTACCCCTTTTATGTCGTACCACCATTTCTGTCACATACCATTGTTAACCTTGAACAACAGCTACTCTATTAATGCGCAGAACATCTACCCAAATCGTATCTGTCAAGAGTTTACTCCTTTTGATTGCTACATGGTATTCCGTGGTATGGATGTACCATAGAATTTGTTTATTCCTTCACTTGAGACACATTTTGATGGTTTCCAGTTTTGGCTATTATAAATAAGTTGCTATAAATATTACCATACAGGTTTAATGCAAACATAGTTTTCATTTCTCTAGGACAAATGCCCAGGAGTACAATTGCTGTTCCATATGGTAAGTTTATTTTCTGTTTTTCATCCCCAATCCCCATGAAACTGCCAAAGTTTTTTTTTTTTTTCCTGAGAGTAGCTCAGCCATTTTACATTCCACTGGCAAGGTATATATGAACTGGTGTCTCCACATCCTAACAAGTCCTTTACCAGTGTCTGTTTTTAATGTTGAGTTTTGAGAGTTCCTTAACATATACTAGATATGACTCCTTTTTCAGACCTGCGGCTTGCAAATTTTTTCTCCTAGATTGCACCTTGTCTTTTCATAACTAGATCTTTCAGAGAGCAAACATTTAAAATTTTTTTATTTTTACATATACATGTGTTTATTAGGTTCCCACTTTTTGCCTTCACAAAATTAAAAAGGCTTCAAATTTAACAACAATAACAATGTTTAAGATAAGGACTAGAAACAAAAACCTTGTAAAGAATGAATGAAGATAAATACATTCAGAAAAGAAATCAGACGATTGCTGCAATGAAGTATTAAGCAACAATAATAATAGTAATGCAAAAAAATAACATTCACATTGTCAAATAAGAGTATGACTATAATAGAATGCTTTGACTCTGAGGTTCAGTATGGAGTCATCAATTAACTTTTTTTTCCCCAAAGTCTCAAAAAATAGGCAATTCATATTTATAAATAAATATAAAAGACAATTTCAAAAATAGCAAAAATTTTAAATTTTGATGAAGTTTAATTCATCTACTTTTTTCTGTGACAGATTATGCTTTGTGTATCATGTCTAATAACTTTTCATTAAAATCTGTTATTTTCTATGAATTTTATAGGTTCACATTTCACATTGAAATCTATTACAAGGTTTAAGTTAAGGTTAATTTTTTTTGTCTATGAATGTCTAATAACTCCAATATTATGAAACCTTGAAATCAGTAGTGATTCTTCCACCTTGCTATGGTATTTTTTAGAATTATTGTCATATGCTAGTTCCTTTGCCTTTCCAAATAAAGTTTAGACTCATATGTAGATACAATGGTATTCTAAATGTATTCTCTATTTAATTATCTTTTAAAAAGTAATTTAAACTAATGTTTTAGATCAGGGGCCAGAAACCTTAATTGGTGAAAGGCTAAATAACAAACATTTTAGGCCAACCTCTGGCTTACATAAATCCTTTTTGGCAGTATGATTTATTAACAGGGTTCTTTTACCAGTAATTTTCTCTGTGCTCTCTTGGGCGATTTTTTCTGCATAATTTCAGCAGTAATTTGATTATATGAACTTTCCTCTTATTGCAAGAAATCTACCAACTCACGATGAGTTTATTCTCATGAAATAATTCTTCCTTTTTTAATGTCTTCAGTTCTGAAACACAGATATATAAATACCTTCCCATTTTCTTTATCAGTCATGGCTATGTTCCTAAAATCTTGAGTACTGATGGTGGATGTATAATGAATCTAAGAAATATTTTCATCCCAAATTGAAACCGTCTGATGCGTCAATTCATAGCAGTCACATCTGTGTTAAATCCCTACAAATCAGTTATAAAAAAAAATCCCGACATGTATCCTATTTGGCTGAGAATGTATGAAACTGTCTGTTAGAAAATATTTGGCAAGTACCGAGCATTCAAGATTCCAAGAATACTCTTGAGATTTCAGAGGTAGAGGGCAGGGAAACTGTGGTCATTCCAACATATAGGTATGTCCACAGGAAAATTGAACATTAATTGATTACTAGCTGCTCAGTGGTATGAGGCAGTTTGTAGCAGAGTCCAAATGAATAAATAATCAAATCCCAGCTATAAAGTAATGGAATGATAGATTGCTCAGGAAGGTCTTGTTACCAAGACATGTTGGAGCTGCAAACCTTTATGCTCTGGGAGGAAGTGAGAGCCGTGGATGCAAGGTATTCATCATTATATTCTTATCCCACGGCACGTTTCTTTGAAGAGCTTGAATCACTGCCACAAATTTCCGCTGTGAGGGGAAGGTTATCTCAGTTTAACAGACTCAGAAATGATGGCCCAGAGTGGCTTAGTGACACACTGGTGAGCTTGTTTGCTTCAGCTCTGGAGCCTCTCTTGGGACAAAACCTGGACAGTTTCCCAAGCTGCCTGCCTCCAGCTGTGTTATAGCAACAAGTATTTATCTGGCTTTGACAGTGCTTGCTGAGAAGGATAAGGATGCTAGTAGCTACTGATTATTGCGGCTTATCAGGTACCAGGCTTCATGCTAAGGTTTTAACAATGCTGTAAGGATGATTAAAATGATCCCCATTTTGAAGATGAAGAAACTGAGGCTATGAGTGGATAAGGGACTTGACCATATTTCAAAACTCTCCTTACATGCTTTCTGCAGTTTCCTCAGCCAACACAAATGTTCTGGTCTGCCTGGCAGTTCTACTTTATGTCAAAAAATAGTGATGTCCTTCTGGGTTGCTGACCAGTCTCTTGTGAATCTGGACAGCCTAAATTAGGCTCTCAGAGCTGAATAGGTGGCCAAATGAAATTGCCAAAAAAAAAAAAAAGAAGGGTAGACTGTAGCTCACATGAATAAACTGGTTCTTGTGGACCACAGCTGTTTAGTTCTTGTTCCTTCTTCTCTTGAGTCCAGACAATAACTGCAGTAGGGGATTCCCAGAGGCTAAATGCCACGTAAGTCAGTGTAAGGCCAAAGTTGTCATGGTGCCTTGCTGGAAGGTGCTGTGTGTTCCTAGGTAGCCATGACTGTGGACAGTGACGTCATGCTTATGTAACTGCTACTTGGCACTTTGCCTTTATTGGTCCTCTGGGGTATGAAGACTTTCTGTTAGTGAGGGTTGTGGATAATGGATTGTGAATTGTGAAGTTTCTATGTAGTTCAGCTCCCCAGCTACCAGCAGCTGGAGAGGGGTGGACCTCCCATGTAATTTAGCTTACCAGCTGCTGGGAGCTGAATGTTTGTTAAAACCTGCCTTCCATGGCTGAGATACTCTCCGCTTTGTCTAAATTAGAACACTTACACTTACAATACAGCCAGGAAAGCAGAAAAAGTGTGGTAGGCAGAATTCTAACACAGCCCCAAGATTCCTGTCTTCTGGTGCACATAACTGTATCCCCTGTGCTTGTGTACAAGCAGAACCTAATTCCTGTGATTAGGCTATGTAGCAAAGGTGAAGGGATTTTGCATATGTGATTGATGACCCAATTCAGTGGATTTTGAGATAATCAAAAGGTCTGACTTAATCAGATGGAAGTTTTTATAAGGGGACCAACTCATGCATATACGTGTGTGTATAATATATACATGTGATATACACACACAATAGAATACTATTCAGCTATGAAAAAGAATGAAATCTTGTGCTTTGCAGCAACATGGATGAAACTGGAGGCTATTATTTTAAAAAACACAACTCAGAAACAGAATCAAATGCCATATATTCTCCCTTCTAAGAGGGAGCTAAATAAGGTATACAAATGAATGTAGACTCATAGTCTCAGGAGACTCCAATGGGTGGAAGTGGAAAGAAGGTTGAAAATGGGTACAAATTCCTCATGAGACCCTAAGCTCCACAAGAGCAAAGTGCACATCTATTTTATTTCACACTGAATACCCAGAATCCTGAACAGGGGTGGTGTGCCATTCATCAATGCTCCTCACTGAGACTTTGTTTCTCTTCCTGTGAGGTCAGGATAGGACGGCTCTACCTGACCCCTGGAAGATAAATGTGGAACGTTGGCCCATTGGATGTGAGAGGGAATGATGGTCTTTACTTCTGGGTAGAAAATTTTAAGGACTGGTACAGGAATATCCAGGTATTTCTTTCTTTGTCACAGTAGCATGTGATGTTCTGAATCTGCAATGTTCCATACAATAGCCATGGCCAGATTTTGGTTATTGAAATTTAAATTAATTACAATTAAGAAAAGTAAAAATTTAGTTTTTCAGACACACTAGCCACATTTCAAGTACTCGGTTGCCACCTGTAACTGGTGGGTACCGTTTGGGGCAGTGCAGGAATTTACCTTCTCCTTCATCACAAGAAGATCACCTACCCGTAAATGCTGGAGGGTGTATTTCTAAGGAAGGAAGACACAGAGGAGAGTCACCAGCCCAGTCTAACAGACGTGGAATGAGTGTGAAAGTCTGTATCAGGTGTATTACTGCATCAAAATACAGCCCATTCTGATTGCTAAGTATAGCCATTAAATAAATAATTGCTAAACAATTTAATGCTTGGATTTCATGGTAGTGATTTGGATGACAAAAGTGGGGAAGAAAGAGCTTTTAAGGGATATGAGTGACATTAAGTAAAGGCTTGGATCTGGGAACTGAATGGGGCCTCTGGGAGTAACAGGGTTTGTGCGAGGATGCTTCAGATATGGGAGAGGCCTGGAGAGAAGGAGAGAAGTGAGGCCTTCGAACTGGGGCCCAGCAGATGAGGAGAAGGTCAGTAAGAGACCAAACCCACACATGACTCCTGGATTTCCTATATCCCTGGAGCAGTTATGATTTTCAGAGTTCACAAGGAAATGGCGTCTAACACCACTTTGCCCATTTAACTGCTAAGCTATGCCACCTTCCCAAACAGTTCATCTAACAGGATTAGTAAGTTTATTTCAGAGCATTACGACTTGCTAAGGTGAGAATATATAAAGAACCTGGATCCCTGTGCCCAGGAGAGACTGTCCTTGTTGTCCCAGAATCGTAGTTAAGGTCCACAGCTGAAGAAGAAACTGAACGAACACTACATACTAGTCAGAGTGAAGGCGGAAGGATGCCATTGCCTAAGTAGTAGAACCAACCCGGGCCTGGCCTCGCCACCTTATTAAGAAGAGAAGTCCACAAGAAGAGGTGTAACTTCTACTTCTCCCACGAGTACAGGGTGGGAGGCACTCCTCTCTCCCTGAGACTCAGGGATAGGCCTCCAGGAAACTTACTTCTGAAGCTGGTGAGGGATGCAACTGGTCACTACACACACTTGCCAGGCAGGGCACAGGAGACTGATTCTCTCAATGATGAGGAGAATCAGGACTGGACACTAACTTGGCAGAAAGAATGACATTAAAAAGTATACAGGCACCCGTGGCTCAGTGAGTAGGGCGCCGGCCCCATATACCGAGGGTGGTGGGTTCAAACTCGGCCCTGGCCAAACTGCAACAACAAAAAAAGATAGCCAGGTGTGTGGCAGTTGCCTGTAGTCCCAGTTACTCAGGAGGCTGAGGCAAGAGAATCACCTAAGCCCAGGAGTTGGAGGTTGCTGTGAGCTGTGATGCCACAGCACTCTACCGAAGGTGATAAAGTGAGACTCTGTCTCTAAAAAAAAAAAAAAAAAAAAAAAAAAAGTACACAGGACAGAATCTCAAAGCCCCAAAGAGAATAAGTAGAAAACACCTACACCCTATGGAATTGGGCTGATGTACAAAGGGGGCTGTTACTCTGCTGGGAAGGAGAGAAGGAGATTTGATATATGCTCCTTGAAGGTCATAATTAGGAAAAAGCTTTTTATGTTCATGTTCCAATTGCTTGAGACTCCTCAGTGAGTTAGTACTGCAAGATGTAGAATGATGATCAGGACATAGCAAGCCCTTGATGGCCTTCCCAGGTGCCACAGCTTGTGAGATGTTTTAATAATAGGCTCTTGAATGCTCTTTAACTTCGTCCTTTAAGCTCCAAGTTGATGAAACAAAGTAATCATTAAAAGAATGTATGGTGGATACAACTTGATATTCTTAGGGCATTTCTACTTTTATAATTAACTTACAGATGAGAGAGCCATTATCCAATAGCATCCAGAAATGTGGAAATTATTCATTTTAGACAAGGAATCTTGGTCCTGTTATAGTTTTTGATTAAAATGAAAACTTACCAAGTTTTGTTTCTCCAACTACGGGAGCTTCACGGGCAATTGAAATCAGCTAGTTCCATTGTTGGATTTCTAATTCCGGGGCTTATAATAATATTTTTTTGGAGTCAAACATGACAGAATGCTAGAACTCCTGGAGCTAGCAAAGATGATAAACTATTTTAGCCACAGCAGGTGCTTTGCAAAATCCTTTATTAAAAAGAGCTGCCACACACATGCCCAGAGTGTGATGGATTGGACAGAAATTAAGAGTGACATGCTATGAATTCACAACATTAAATTTTTTCCCCTAATTAAAGCAATGGGAATGGCCTCCAAACAGAATCTGGCTGGAGCTGGACAAGAATGACTGTCCTCCCCAGCACACCAAAGAGCAGATTCCTGACCCAGTGTTCTCACAAGAGAGCGCTAGAATTAAACTATGAACTGATGGCAAAAGGTAACTGACATTATTTAATTAAAAGTCTCTCTCTTCTGTTATACCTGACTTCTATTTCCAACTTGATATGTGGACTTTTTTTTTCTAATGTGTAATTAGATTTGGTAATGTAGCTGTCCTCTTGGCAGAGTAAACTCTCCTAACAGCAAGAGTGGCTGACTTCTAGACATCAGAAGGTTTCACCGAGTAATTCCAACTGTGATAATGTGTGTGTTCTCAGTGACTAAGAAACTTCGACAGGCAATATCTCACAACAACTCCATGTTTACCAGGGAAGGTGTCAAATGACTACTTTTTCTGCATATTTCTTCTTGTACAAAGGGAAATAAAAGTATATGTGTATCTCCTGTAGGAGGTATTTAATGCATCACAAGTAAGGTGCAGAAACAGACAAATATGTTTTTTAAAGCTTTTGGAAGAAAATGGATGGGTAGCCATGTACTGACAAGTGTACAACATCTGGAACAGGAGTTATTCAGAACCAGGAGTGGGGGCGCACACCTGTAATCCAGCACTCTGGGAGGCTGAGGTTGGTGGATTGCTTGAACTTAGGAGTTCAAGACTAGCCTGAGCAAAAGTGAGACCGGTCTCTACTAAAAATAGAAAAACTCCCTTGCTGGGTATGTAGCACAAAGAAGAAAATAAACATCCATGATTTTTAGCCATTGGAAAAAAAAAAGAAAGAAAAACTAGCCAGGTGTTGTGGCAGGTGCCTGAAGTCCCAGATACTCAGGAAGCTGAGGCAAGAGATCACTTGAGCCCAAGAGTTTGAGGTTGCTGTGAGCTATGATGCCACAGCACTCTACTGAGAGTGACAGAGAGTCTGTCTCAAAAAACAAAACAAGGCAAAAAAGAAACAAATTAATAACAAAGAGTTATTCAATGATGTTCCCATACAAATAATAGGCTCTCTGGCTAAACCAGCCCACTTGTTCCTAGATGTATGTTCATCTCCTAAACACCAATCAGGTTTCCCACACTGATCCAGATAGGGACCCCTGAGAGTTCTAGCTTTCCCCTCCTCAGAACTCTAAGGAGGACACGACTGGGAAAACAGCACATTCCTGCATGAGTTTCCACTGTCTTCTCCCACAGCAGACATTCATTTCTCACCATTCTTTAGATATATCTATATTTCTCATCCTAATAGATGGTTTATTTGAATCATTTTTCTGTACTGAGGTGAATAGTATCCTTATCCACAGCATGGACTTTGGAGGTGGGCATCTCCATGCCTTCCTAGTTGAGCAATCTTGGCGGCAAGTTCCATAACTAAGTCTTTTCTGTGAAAGGAGATGTAATTGTATTTCTCCTCAAAGAGTTGTGAAGATGAAATGAGGTTTTACACATATGCCCAGCATATGGGGTGTGCTCACTAAACATCAACTGTGAATATTTACCATCCTTATAATTATTATCAATGAACCAAGACCAGAAATCACTTAAGCTAATTAAAAATTGTATTTGCAGAAAGCTGAAACTGGTAATAAATTATAAGAACATGGGGGGGGGCGGCAAACTATTTCAGGAAGTCGAGGAGAGGCCTCTATCTTTATTCTTCCATTTCCCTTTTCAGTAGTCTTAATAGACTTAATAGTTTTCAATAGGAATCTAAGAATGACAGGCTAAGAAAAATAAGATGAACAGAGGTGGAAAGGGTGAAATAGTGAGAAGATGAAGTGCAGGGGAATTTTAGAATGTAGGGACTGAGAGAAAGGGGTGAAGGTCCACGATTCTAAAACTACATTCTTATCTTTTCTGCTTGAACCAGCAGCTTCTGTGACAGCTCTACTTAATGAGACCTCAGATTCCTGTTCACCTGCTTTTTAAATCTCCAAATACTTTCTTATTACTATGATTTAACTGTCTCACTCCTGGGCTAGAAATAGCCTTCTTGCTATGAACCTCCCCTGAACACTTTAGTCTATGTTTTTCAAACCATGGTGATTTCATAGTTTACAGCCTAAGGATAACAAACACACAGTTCATCTCAGAGATTATCTCATAGAGTCTACAGCCCAAGGATGGCAAACACAGTTCATCTCAGAGACTATCTTCCCCGGACAGGTTTGTGACCCAAGTTATATATACCTCAAGCATGGGAGCAGAAAGGGGAAGTTGGAAGGCCATGTATTGCCTTAGTTGCTTATGAATTTCATCCTACCTTGAATTCACTCTTGCACAAATATCATTTCACCTGTCTCTCAAACTTTTTGAGGAATTTAGAGCCGAAGAGGTTTTTGTTTTTCCTTCTATTAA
Organism: Otolemur garnettii; assembly: GCF_000181295.1. Lineage (NCBI taxonomy): Eukaryota > Metazoa > Chordata > Mammalia > Primates > Galagidae > Otolemur > Otolemur garnettii. The sequence continues at coordinate 18,400,215 of NW_003852410.1, forward strand.
TGGTTCCACATGAATGCTTTGTATGCTGTAAATACTTGGCAGATTTATGTCAAGTTATTGACATTCAGCAGCAGAAATTAAGGCATTTGAGTAAATAGAGGCAGGCTCCATGACATCTCTTCCTTTTCCCTTGAAACTTTGCTCTCCAAACATCCAGGTTGTGAAACCTGGCCAGCTCCCTTCCTGCTTTTTTCAAAAGAAGCTACTCGCACATTTCTCATACATGTAGAAGATGATGTACCTGGCACGGTCTGCAGAAATAGTCTCTGGGACGCAAAATTATTAAATTATTGAATTTCCTGACCCAGAGACTCAACATAGAATTTGTTGGTGATACAAATTATACATACCTACATTTGTATAGTTCAGTGTCCTTTTCCTTGTCATGCAAACCATTGGGAATGGCAGCCCAGAGACAGCCAACCTCCTGAAAGGAAATGCAGATGGACTTATCTCCACAGGAAATGATTGAAACAGGTGTTCAAACCCAGGGCACGTGGGAGTTTAGCCTTGGCAAAAATTGCAGCTACTTTGGAAAACAAGCAACTACTCACAGTGGTGCTACTGTGCTCTTTCTACATCCCATTCCTACACTCTCAATTGGTTTATAAAAAAGCCACAAAGAACCAACATGGCAAGGAATACAGTCAGCATGTCAGAATAAACGCAGCACTTCAGGGTGCCTAGAAGTAGGTAAGAGATACAGGCTATGTGTTGTCTACACAGAGTGAGGGCACGATGTGTGAATGCGTAAGTGTGCCTGAGAAGGTCCAGAGGAGATCGGCTCAGTCATCTCAATTTCTCAGGACTGTTGCTAATTTAGACCAAGTCAGAGAGATATTGCAGCATTCACTTTTCAAATAAGTAGCTGAGATACTGCTTGGGTAGCTCTGACAAGGGTTAATGTAACTGGAGGAACATGGATGTCCATATTGAAGAAAAGGGTCTTATTTTCATCAGATTAGACCAAGGTTTCTCAGTCTTGGCACTATTTATATTTAGGACAGGTAACTCTTTGCCAAAGTAGGGCTTTGTCCTGGGCGCTGTAGGATTTTCAGTAGTAGCCCTGGCCTCTACCCACTTGAAGTTGTGAAACCAAACTGTTTGCAGAGATTACCACATGTTCCCTGGAGGCAGAAAGGAGTGACCCTTTTTAGGAATTGCTGGACCAGACCTCTCTATCTTCCTCCCACAAACTTGAGAGAGATATCAAGTAACCACAGGATTTCTTGGTCATATATTTTCACAATTATACACATGTACCTTTGTTTTATTACTCAACACTGCCTTAAGAGAAATTTATATCTGTCCCAAGTAGCAATTGTGTTAAAAGTTTTGGTGTGTGAAATATTTTCAAAGAACAAAGAATCTTTTTTTTTGCAATTTTTGGCTGGGGTTGGGTTTGAACCTGCCACCTCTGGCATATGGGGCTGGCGCCCTACTCCTTTGAGTCACAGGTGCCATCCAGAACAAAGAATCTTAATTTTGAAACATATCAGGGTATTTTTTATGCAGATAGAAATATATATCCAAACACTAAGTATAAATCATAGGAAAGCTGGTAGTATAATTAAATTGGAAATGAGTCTACAAAATAAATGCAAATAAAACAACACATTATGGACTAAGTATGTCCCTTACTTCATCCTTTCTGGAATTGCTATAAATTAGGGTAAAAAAGAAACACAGTGGGAATTAGATATATAATGCATTTTACCTGTCAAAATACACTAACACAAAGAGATTTATGAGCAGGTGTCTTTCACTGCTGTCTTCATTAATCTGGATGCGTTATTGCAAACATTTTTACTTCCCAATGAAAAAGTGAATAAAAACAAATAAAACCTCATCAGCACTTTTGAATGACAAAGCAATGTTAAAAATAAATCACATTACAAGGTTTAAATCAAAATCTTTATGCTATTCATTACTATTCATTTGTAAGCATTTATTTCTTCTATTGGTTTAAGAGTTGGCTACTAATTTTTAGACGGATGTGGTATGAAGACAGGAAAAAGATGGACAAATAACTTTAAGAAAGCCCTCCACTCACTGATGTATTTTTTTCAGTATAAAGGTGAGCTTTTAGTCAAATTGTTTTTGCTGAGTAAATTGACTATTAATTTGTCAGATTCAAGACCTGAATAAAGTGTAAGTGTAGCTCTTATCACCAGAAAAAAGTTAGAAACACACAGTTGCCGCAACATTATACTTTGATTGGATAATTCAACTAAGTAGCAATTCTATCAAATTCAGTCATTACATTGTCCTTTCCCCCCTACTCTAAAAGCAAGAGCATTTTCTATCTGACTTAAACTAATTCTCAAATTCTCAACATCTTTCTTATGCTCACAGTTTAAGCCTTTAGTTCTTTCTCATTGTAACAGAAAACCTTCCTGCTTTGTTTGATAAAATTGGGGCCTCTTTCAATCTTAGTGTACTCAGCATCTTGCTTGGTAACTGGACATCTTCAGTAGAAGAAAATCATCCCTGCACTAAATTTTCACTATTCACATTTCTATTGTGAAAGAGAATCCTTCATTTGCTAAACAGTCTCCTATGCCTTTATTCCCAGAATCAGTACATGAAAATACTTATATAATTTTCTCTCTGTCCAAAATGTAGCCAGCTGGTGCAAATTAGCTGCCAACATACTTGTGACTACATTAGATACTTTATTTTGTTGACTGACATTCAACAACTGGAGTTAAGGAGACTTAGCAGGAGAATACTGTCTTTATAAACTAGGATGGGCTGGGAGACTCTGCCCACTCTGTGCTACAGTATTTTGAATACAGATCCTGTTACCAGTTAGCTTATTGTATATAGTATTAGGATTATTTCTTTTCTTTTTTTTTATTAAATGATATCTGTGTACATTAATGCAATCATGGGGTACAGTGTGGTGTTTTCATATACAATTTGAAATATTTTGATCAAACTGGTTAACATAGCCTTCATGTCATTTTCTTAGTCATTGTGTTAAGACCTTTATATTCTACTCTTAGAAAGATTCACTTGTATCCTTGTAAGATAAACCATAGAAATGATCCCTCCAATCATTGTCTCTTCACCCATCCCCCCCTTCCCCCTCTCATATTCTTAGGCTCTAATTAGGTTATAGCTTTTATATGAAAGCTATAAATTAGTTTCATAATAGGGCTGTGTACATTGAATACTTTTTATTACATTCTTGTGATACTTTGCTAAGAAGAACATTTTCCAGCTCCATCCATGTAAACATGAAGGATGTAAAGTCTTCATCTTTCTTTATGGCTGCATAGTATTCCATGGTGTACATATACCATAGTTTATTGATCCATTTGTGGAGGAAGACCAAATATCACATTACAACAAAGATATTTGTATCAGAATGTTTATTGCAGCCCAATTCATAATTGCCCAGTCAAGGATTATTTATTTTCTTTTTTTGGCAGTTTTTGGCTGGGGCTAGGTTTGAACCTGCCACCTCCAGCATATGGGGCCAGTGCCCTACTCCTTTGAGCCACAGGTGCTGCCCAAGGATTATTTATTTTCTTGTCATTTATGTTTTCTCCTCTATGTGAACTGAGGGTAATGAGTGCATCTTAGCCATTGGTATCTCTCTCAGAGATCACTTTTTCATAATACTTAGCATATTTGCAGTAACTTGTCCAGTGCCTATCTTCCTTGTCTAGACTGTTATTAGGTAGCAGATATTGATAATACAACTTACTTACATGGTACTTCAAATGTTCAAATGTTCTAGCACTGTTTGGAATGTATTGATAAAATCAGTTATATCCTGTTTACTACTTACACATCCTGTGTGGTAACTACAACTACAATCTTCATCTTATTGAAAAATTTGATAACCAGAGGTTAAGTAACCTGCCTAAAGTAATACAGCTGCTAATTGAAGAAGCAAGGATTTGAACACTATCTGGCCAGAGGCAGTTACTCTTATTCATTACATTATGCTACCTACCAGGGCCCTCAACAATATTTGGTAAAGAATGCAAGAAGGCAAAAAGGAAGAGAAAAAGTGAAGGAATGAGGAAAGGACCCAGTGAACATGAAACATAGAATTATCAAATGTTTGCTAAATAACTGAACAGAATCTAATTGTTGCAGCAAGAGAAACTAAGTAGTGTTACATACAGAAAGTTTCTATTGCTACAGTATATGTTCTTCTAAATGATATTAACTAGCTATTAAAACTTGTAATCTTAAAACTAATTTATAGCTTTCATATGAAAGCTATAACCCAATTATAGCCCAAGAATATGGAGAAAGGGGAGAGGGAGGAGAGGGGAAGGGGGAGGATGGGTGGAGGGAGGGTGTTTGGTGGGACTATGCCTATAGTGCATCTTACAAGGGTACATGTGAAACTTTCTAAATGTAGAATATAAATGTCTTAACATAATAACTAAGAAAATGCCATTAAGGCTATGTTAACCAGTTTGATGAAAATATTTCAAATTGTATATAAAACCAGCACACTGTACCCCATGACTGCATTATAGGTATGATTTAATTAAAAAAAAACCTGGTAATCTTGAAGGATTCTTTGTGGCATGCACAGTGATGCCTGTGCTACAATGTTAAGTGGAAAAAAATTAAACAGTATATATCAGTATTGTCTAATAGAAATATTATGAGACATAGATCTGAGTCACATATGTAATTTTAAATATGGTAGAAACCATGTTTAATAAAAGAATTTAACAAATGGGTGAAGTTAATTTTAATAATTTATTTTATTTAATCCTAATATAGCCAAAATTTTATTTCAGTATGTTGTCAACATAAAACTTATAAATGAGATATTTTACATTTTTTTCATAATCTTTTTTTTTTTTTT
>NW_003852410.1:18405376-18425970 GCF_000181295.1 Otolemur garnettii
AAAAAAAAAAAAAAAACCTATCCATATTTCAAAGGCTCAAGTGACATATATGGCTAGTGGCCACAGATACTTTTGAGACAATGCCTTTCCAAAATGGAAAAACTTCTAGAACTCCAATTTCAGGTACTGGGAGACTATCTTTTACAGATAAATCTACCCATGGGAAGCAACAAAAAATGGTGGATAAATTATCAAATAAATCATCTTAAAAACAACAAAGAGAAACAGAATAGTAAGTAATTAGCAGGCAAAAATCTTCAGACAAAACAAAGGCAGAGAATTAAGCAAGGAATGGAAGCTATTCACTGGTATCTTTCAAGTTTAACCTTCAACTGTGAAAGGCTCTCTGGGAGAAGTCAGAGCCCAAGGAAACACACACAATGGTGATTCTAATTGAAGACTCTCTTCACAATACTATGAGATTCTTTGTACCTTCAGGGAAAGAGAAAAGTGAAGATTAAATGAGACCCAAGATAAATAGTAGGAAGAAGGTTAATTAAGATAAAAGAGAACACCAGTGATATAGGAAACCAACCAACCAACCAATCAACCAACCAACCAAACAAACAAACAAAAACCAATAGAGAAAAATCAATGGAATTAGAGACTGTTCTTTGAATGAAATAATAAAATTGACAAACCTCTCTAGTCAGACTGACCCAGATGAGAGAAAGCAAGAATTGTGTATAGCAGGATAAAACAGAAGATATCACTACAAATCCTAGATTATTAAAGATATAGTAAAGCTATGTTGTAAACAAGTTAAACATAGAAGAATTGGAGAATTTTTTTTTGGAAGATGCAAACTACCAAAGCTAACTTAAGAAATATAAAATTTGAATAGTTTTCTATTACAGGCATCCTGCAATGATACTTCAGGCTTAAATAATTTTATTGTCTACTATTATCAAACATTTAATGAAATAATACCAACCCTACACAGATGCCATCAGAAAATAGAGGAATAGTGAACACTTCAAATTTTATTGAATCCAATGTTATCCTGATATCAAAACCAAAGACATCAAAAGAAAGTTAGAGTTGAATACTTCTTAAGACAAAAGACAAAAATATTCACCAAAATATTAAATCAAGTCTAGCCACATATAAAAATAAGGATGTATTTTGATTAAGTGATATTAATCCCAGGAATTTAAGATTGGTTTAACATTTGAAAATCAACCAGTGTAATTCATCATATTAATAGAAAAAAGGAGAGAAGATAATTGGTCATCTTAAAGCATACAGAAATATTTCAGCACCAAATTCAATGCCCATTCCTTGTAAAAACTCTTAGCCAGCTGGCTATTGAAGAGAAGTCCTTCAACTTGACTAAGGGAATGAGGAAAAAATGCTAGCTCTTAAACAACCAATTGGTCAAAGAAGAAATTATAACCAATTGGTCAAAGAAGAAAGTAGATTGGAAAATACTTAGAGATGAATTAAAATGAAATACAACACACCCAAACTAATGGAATGCAGCAAAAGGAATGCTCAGAGGGAATTTATAGCTGATGATGCATAAAAGATCTCAAATCAATAATTTAACTGCATACCTTAGGGAACTGGAAAACAAATAGCAAAGTAAACTAAAGCTAACAGAAAGAAATAAAAAGATTAGCACAAAAAATAGAGAATAGAAAAACAATAAAGAAAAATCAATGAAACCAAGAATTGTTTCTTTGAAAAGATAACAAAGTTGAAAAATCTTGAACTAGACTAACTAAGAAAAAAAAAGACTCAGATTACTAAAATCATAAATGAGGTTATTACTATTGATGTTATAGCAATAAAAGGATTATAAGAGAATGCAATGAACAATTGTGCATTAACAAATTGGATGACCTAGATGAAATGAACTAATTCCTTGAAAGACACAATTTACCCAAATGATTGATGAAGAAATAGGAAAACTGAATTGATATTTAACTTTTATGGAAATTGAATCAATTGCCCTCCCCATGAAACAAAGAAAAATTCAGTACCAGATAATATGCTCCTGAATTCTGCCAACAGTTAAGAAATAATTAAAAATAATCTTTCTTAAATTATCCCCCCAAATTGAAAAACAGGTAACACTTTCAAATGACTTCTACAAGGGCAGAAATACCCTGCTATCTACCAAGGTAGATGCCAAACACTGCAAGGAAAAAAAACTACCGATGAATATCCTTTATAATTATTAATGCAAAAACCTTCAACAAAATACTACTAAACTTAATTCAGCAGCATGTCAAAAGTTGGACTCATTTCTGAAATACGAGGGTAGGTCAACATACAAAAGAAAAGATAAATGTAATATATCACATTAGAAGAATGAAGGAAAAAATAACACATAATTTCCATCAATGCAGAAAAGACATTTAAAAACACTCAATGAACTAGAAATAAAAGGAAATTTCCTTAACCTGAAAAACTCACAGCCAACACCATACTCAATAATAAAAGACTGAAAGCTTTTCCTTTAAGATCAGGAGGAAGACAAAGATGGAAGTTTTTGCTACTTCTATTCAATATCATACAGGAAGTTTAGCCAATGCAATTAGGGAAGAAAAAAATGAAGGCATACATATTGGCAAGGAAATAATAAAATTATCTTTGCTTTAGATGACATGATTTTATACCTAGAAGACCACATAAAATTAGTAGAGCTAATAAGTAAATTTAGCAAAATTGCAGGATACAAAATCCACACAGTTACAATTCTCTACACTAGCAATAAACAATCCAAATAGGAAATTAAGAAAATTATTCTTTTACAATAGCATACAAAAGAATAAATAAAAAAGGTGGAGACCTTACATCTTTTGTATTAAACTGGATGGAAGTGGAACATATTATTCATAGTAAAACATCACAAGAATGGAGATGCAAGAATCCTTTGTACTCAATTCTGATATGAGAACCGTTGATGACCTAGTATATGGTGGAGGGTGGGAAGAGGTGGGTGTAGGGAGAGGAAAGAAGGAAGGGGAATGGGGAGGTTACAGGATGTGATGCACCTCTTGGGGATGGGACACAATTATAAGAGGGACTTTACCTAAGAAATGCAATTAGTGTTCATTGTACCCTCAGTAAATCTCCAACAACAACAACAAAAAAAAGAATAAAATACTTAGGAAAAAGTTCACTATAGGGACAAAGACCTGTACACCAAAAACTAGAAAACATTGCTAAAAAACTAAAGAAGGCATAAGTAAGTAAAAAGCTAACCCATGGTTATAATTTGGAAGACTTTATATTGTTAAGATGATAATATTACCCAAAGCAATCTATCAATTCAATGCAAATCTTATCAAAGTCACAATGGGATTTTTTTATTTTTGCAGAAAAACTCATCCTAAAATTCATATGGAATTTCTAAGAACTCCAAATGGCCAAACAAATCTGACAAAGAATAAAGCTAAAGGTATCACCCTCTTTGATCTTAAACTATGTTACAGTGCTACAGTAATCAAAATAATATAGTATTGGCATAGGGATAGAAATATACTTAAATAAACAAAGAAATAAAGCTTCATAATTATGGCCCATTGATTTTTGATAGAAATGCCAACAGCAGTCAGTGGGGAAAAATGAACAGTCTTTTCAACAAATGGTACTAGGAAAACTGGATGTACACATGTAGAGAAATAAAGTTGAGGCCAGGCACGTGGCTCCTGCTTGTAATCCTAGCACTCTGGGAGGCCGAGGTGGGTGGATTGCTGAGTGCAAGACCAGCCTGAGCAAGAGTGAGACCCCATCTCTACTAAAAATAGAAAAACTGAGGCAAGAGTGTCACTTGAGCTCAAGAGTTGGAGGTTGCTGTGAGGTAGGACACCATGGCACTCTACTCAAGGCAACAGCTTGAGACTCTGTTGTCTCAAAAAAAAAAAAAAAAAAAAAAAAAAAAAGAAAGAAAGAAAGAAAGAAAAAGAAAAGAAAATGAAATAAAGTTGGACCCTTACTTTACACCATATATAAAAATTAACTCAAAATGGATCAAAGATAATAGTTAAAACTGTAAACCTCTTAGAAGAACACATAAGAGAAAAATATTCATGACATTAGATTTGGCACCAATTCCTTGGATATGATACCAAAAACACAAATAGATAAGCAAACATCAGCAAAAAACCTTAAACAGATAAATTATACTTCACCAAAATTAAATGCTTCTGTGCATCAAGAGAGTGAAAAGGCAATCCTAAAAGTGGGAGAAAATATTTGCAAATATTATCTGCTATTTGATTAATATCCAGAATATATAAGGAATTCCTACAACTCAACAACAACCCAATTAAAAATGGGCAGAGGACTTCAGTAGATATAGTCCAGAAGAAGATATACAAATGACCAATAAACACAGGATAGTATGGTTCACCATCATTGATCACTAGGGAATTTCAAGTTAAAACCACAGTGAGATACCACCTCACACCCATTAGGATGGCTATTACAAAAACAGTGGAAAATAGGTGTTGGTGATGATATAGAAAAGTTGGAACCCTTATAACCCCTGTGGGGAATGTAAAATGGTGCAGCTGCTATGGAAAATAGTTCAGTGGTCTCATAAAAACTTAAATATAGAATTACTGTTCTAATACCATAGAATTGCCATGTGTCCTGCAAGTCTTTTCTACATATGAGAATTGAAAGCAGGGCCTCAAAGTGATATTGGTGCATCAGTGTTCATAGAAGGATTTTTCATAATAGCCAAAAGATGAAAACAACATAAATGTCCATGACAGATGAATGGATAAATAATATGTGGTATATTCATGCCATAGAATATTATGTAGCCATGAAAAGGAAAGAAATTCTGATATATTCTACTACATGGATGAACCTTGAAATTATCATGCCAAGTTAGACTATACACAAAAGGACAAATAGTATGATTCTACTCACACAAGACACCTAGAATAGGCAAATTCAAAGATACTGAAAGTACAACAGAAATTACCAGGGTCCAGGGGCAGGGAAAAATGGAGACTTACTGTTTGATGGACAGAGTGTCTGTTTGGGATAATGAAAAGTTATGGACTTGTACTGGTTATAGTTACACAATGTTGTAAACATACTTAACCCCACTGAATTGCACATATAAATGGTAAATTGCACATGTAAATGGTAAACTGTGAATTGCACATTTAAAATGGTAAAGAATACATTTAAAAAAGCACCGTAGCACAAACCTCATATTTAAAGGTGAAAGACTGATGCTCAGAGAAGGATGTCTCTTGTCATCATTTTGTTAAACACTGTTCTGGAGGCTCAACCCAGGGCAATAAAGCTAAAAATAATTTCTGGAGATCTGATGTATAGCATGGTAAGCATAGTTAGTAATAAAATATTAAATTATTGTAATTTGCTAAGAGAGTGGATCTTAAGTATTCTCACTACCTCCAAAAAAAAGAGAAAAGAAAAAAGATGATATGTGAGATGATGGATACATTAATTAGCTTGATTGTGGTAATTGTTTCACAGTGCATACATACATCAAAATCTTATCTTACAAAGCTAAAAATTTATGTAATTTCTGTTTGTCAATTTTAGCTCAATAATGTGGGAAAAAAGAAAAATAAAATATAAAATAACTGGTCAATTTCCTTTCCAAAAATGATGAGACATTACGCAGGAGTCAATAAGGAGATAATGGGAAAAGAACCTCCAAATATATTCAATTATGGGGAAGAGGCAGAAGCCAGGAGCATAGCTGGAATTGGACCAAGAGGAGAGTGAGTTTCATCAAAGTCTAAACTGCATATTCCATTCTTAGTTGCCCTTGAAATGGTCCATGCTTTATTATAATGATAGTATAATAAGAAAATTCACGGGCAAGTTATGTAGAGAAGAAATCAAAACCACGATGAATCAGATTCTTTTTGCTAGTAATTAGAGGTTGAGCAACCCATGTAATGCCACACCTTAGGATTAGTAGGGGAAGACTTTGGGCTGCATGCAAAGAACTTGAGTTTATAGACAGGTTCAATTAAGATTATGCTTGAGTTTATAGACAGGTTCAATTAAGATTATGTCTAGTATTATGTCTAGTATTTCTGAATATTGCACATTCTTTTGTTTCCCTTGCTGGTTCAGTCATTAACCAGAGACAAGAAATTAAGTAGCTATAAAGCCATTCTGTTACAGTTCTGTGAAGAGCCATTACTACAAGAAGGCACTTAGCTGTGGGATGGGAAAATTCATTGTCATGATGGTCTATAGAGAGCTGCTCCTTGCTTGAGTCTGCATAGAGAAAAAGAGGGGGCTCAGCGCCTGTGGCTCAAGTGGCTAAGGCGCCGGCCACGCACACCCAAGGTGGCAGGTTCAAATCCAACCCAGGCCCACCAGACAACAATGATGGCTACAAACAAAAAATAGCCAGGTGTTGTGGTGGGCACCTCTGGTCCCAGCTACTTGGGAGGCTGAGGCAGGAGACTCGCTTGAGCCCAGGAGTTGGAGGTTGCAGTGAGCTGTGATGCTATGGTACTCTACCCAGGGGGACAGATTAAAGCTCCTGTCTCAAAAAAAAAAAAAAAAAAAAGAAGGAAAGAAAAAGAGGGATGTTAGAATTAAAAAGTCAACAGAAAATCTCAGAAAGTCCCTGCAGCAGAAGCAGCATGGGGTACGTCTAAGTGCAACATAGCAAAAGTTTAACCTACTGAAAACTGAATCTTCTAATGCATCTTCTGTCAAAGAGTCATTATTTATGGGGAAACATGGGAAGTGCAGCCACTTCAACAGTGAAAGTATTGTTAATGAGACTTATTAAAGTATATAGGATGCAGGAATAAAAAATCTCAAAAGAAAAAAAATAATCCTTCCATTGCTCCACAGAGAAGCAAAAAGCAACAGTGAACATTCAGTTCAATAATGTAAAAAGAACAATAACTGCGAAGAAGTGTCAAAGAATTAACATTACAGCAGAAATTAGTCAATTAAAGGGCAAAAAAGAAGACTTGAAAATGTAAGAGCTAGATATATATGTAAAAGAAACAATAAAGTAGATTGTTAATACCTTGAATTAAATAAAAGACAACTTTGGAATGAGAAAGAACTTATAGGTACATATGGAAGAGATGTTTAAATTGTAAAAAAAGTACCCCATAATTGCATTAATGTACACAGCTATGATTTAATTAAAAAAAAAACTGTAGAAAAGTTCAGAAGATCATAATAGTAACAAATACCTTGATACTTCCCTTCAATAATTAGCAAATAAAAGCACTTTATCAACTCAGTCTTTTTTAAATAAGAGAAAAAAATTGTGTATAATGTTCGTGTCTACTTGAATAAATGAAATGAATGATTATTTAGAGGAGTACTTAATACTTAATTCAAGATCAGCATACCTGCAAAGTAAGTTGAAAAGGTTACAAAAATATTATGTTGGTGAGTCTACTAAAGGACTTACTGTGTTTCAGAGCACATAATAATGATGGGGCTATGGACTTAATTGTGCCTTCCTCTCACTTCATGTGTTGAAGCCATAATCCTCAATGTGACTGTATTTGGAGATAGGACTTTGGGGAGGTAATTAAGGTTAAATGCGGTCATAAAGATAATTTCCTACCTGGTAGGATTTGTGACCTTATAATAAGAGAGGTCAGAGAGCTCTGTCTTCCTGCTGTGTGAGAATGCAGTGAGGAGGCAGCCATCTACAGGCTGGGAAGATAGCCTTCCCCAGACACAGAATCAGCCTGTATCTCTATCTTGAACTTCCTAGCTAGCCTACAGAACCATGAGAAACAAAGTTGTTCAAGCCACTCAGTTTATGGTAACCTGTGCTAATACAGATGGAAACCTTCCCAAACTTATTTTTTATCAAAGTAGCATAATAGTAATTCCAAAAATCTGATAGATAGTACTAAAAACTTATAGGTCAATCTCCTGAAAGTTTAAAAATTCAAAAGGAAAATATTACCAAATGAATTTAGCAATGTATTCAAAGAATTAACAACATGACATTGTAGTTTTTATAAAGTAGTATAAGAATTGTTGAACATTGGTAATTTTATTAACCTAATGTCTATATGAATAGGCTGGAACAGGGGTCAGAAAACTTTTTTGGTAAAAGGCCAAATGCATTAGGCTTTTGGATGGAGTTGAAACACATTCTTCTTAGTAAAGTATTACGAGGATGGAAAAGTAAGTATCCAACGTATTCAATGCTATATAAAGTCAGTAGATAATCCAATACATGCCCACATAAGAGAAAAACTCAAATCAATTCATGTTAGGGGTAGGGTTTATGAGGGAAGGGAGAGAAGAGAGAAGGGGGAATGAGGGAGGAGAGTCTATTTCCAAATACAGTCACATTGAGGATTAAGTGTCCAGCATATGATGTGAGAGGAGGACACAAGGGAGACTAGTGTGCTTCCTCTGGGTGCAGAACACAACTACAAGAAGGACTTTACCTGAAATATGAAAATACTATAACCTAATTGTTTGTACCCTCACATTAACCTGAAATTAAATAATAATATGCTAGGCTTTGTGTGAAAAACAGTCTCTGTTGCAAGTATTCAACTCAGTCACTGTAGCTCCAAAGCAGTGTTAGATGTTATGCAAATGAGTAGGTGTGGCCATCCCAACAACTTTATATAAACAGAAATTGGTTTTGCTAATCTGTAAGACAAGGAAGAAAATGCGATTTTTATATAAATATATATCTGAAAGCTAAAAGGGGATTTGAGAAAACTGAACATACAATACTGTAAATAAAAATTTCAGTAAAATAATAAAGTTGATTTCATGAACATACAGTTGGTTATCTTTTACAGAGAAACATGAGAACTGCAGCCATTAAAGTGTGGAGAAAAGTTACTGATGCTTGGTATTAGTGCAATTATTCAGTGTTGCCCTGGATGTCTTTTTTTCTTTTTTTTATTGAATGGTAACTATGTACATCAATGCACTTCTGGGGTACAGTGTGGGGTTTTCACATGCAATCTGAAATACTTCCATCAAACTGGTCAACACAGCCCTCATGTCATTTTCTCAGTTATTGCTTTAAAATGTTCACATTCTACTCTTAGAAAGATTCACCTGTACCCCTATAAGGTAAACCTCAGAAGTGATCCCTCCAAACCCCCTCCCTCCACCCATTCCCCCCCCCTTCTCCCTCCCCCTTCCCCATATTCTTAGGCTATTTGGTTATAGCTTTCATATAAAAAGGTTTAAATTAGTTTCATAATAGGGGTGTGTACATTGGATACTTTTTCCTCCATTCTTGTGACACTTTGCTCAGAAGAACATTCTCCAGCTCCATCCATGTGAACATGAAGGATGTAAAGTCTCCATCCTTCTTAATGGCTGCATAGTATTCCATGGTGTACATATAGCACAGTTTGTTGATCCATTCGTGGATCGATGGGCACTTGGGCTTCTTCCATGACCTGGCAATTATGAATTGGGCTGCAATAAACATTCTGATACAAATATCTTTGTTGTAATGCGATTTTTGGTCATCTGGGAATATACCCAACAAAGGAATTGCAGGGTCAAATGGCAGGTCTATTTTTAGTTCTCTAAGTGTTCTCCAGATGTCTTTCCAAAAGGAACATATTAGTTTACATTCCCACCAGCAGTGTAGGAGTGTTCCCTTTTCTCCACATCCAGCCCTGGATGTCTTAATGCAATGAGACAAAAAAAAAAAAAAAAAAAAAAAAAAAGAGAGAGAGAGAGAGAGAGACAAATATTTCACTTCAAAAATAACTTTTATGGAATAGAGATTTTTCTGTCTTAAAATGCAAGAAAATTAGAACTTCTGAAAAATTATTAGAACAGACACAGTGCTCGCTGTAGTTGTGCACACCTATAATCCTAGCACTCTGGGAGGCTGAGGTAGGTAGATTGCTTTAGCTCAGGAGTTCAAGACAGTTTAACCAGGAGTGAGACCCTATCTCTAGTAAAAAATAGAAAAGTAGCCGGGTGTGGTGTTGGGCACCTGTACTCTCAGCTACTTAGGAGTTGAGACAAAAGGATGGCCTGAGCCCAAGAGACTGAGGTTGCTGTAGCTTTGATGACACCAGAGCACTTTAGGTAGGGCCATGGTGAGACTGTCTCATAAACACCCTCCCAAACCAAAACACAGACACAAATTTGAATTGTATGGTTAGATGAAAGATAAATATACAGAAAATCAATCGTGTTCTCCTTTATAAAAATTGAAATTAAGAGACTCCCAAACAACTTCATTTGCCTAACTAATGATCCATCATGTCCCGTGATAGGGCCCTGCTGAATAAAAGGACAGCTGTTATGAACCACTCTTAGGGATGGGAGTTAGCTACATCTTTCAAGTGGGATATATAAAAAAAATATTGACTTTCACAGATGAATACAAAGAAGCCATGAATCAGAGGAAATCTATCTGGTTCCCTGAATGACAGAGTTGGTCACTGAATGGATTCTTAGTCTTCAATAAAATCAGAAAAGCATTCATTCAATAAATAATTAGTCCATTCATTATTCTAGGGGCTTGGATTCATTAAAGAATGAAATGGAAAAATTTTCTGCCCTTGAGGAGATTATAATGTGGTCCAGCAACATAGGCTATAAATATTCAGCCTAATAACAAATCTCAGAAGGCAGTGAATAAAACAAAGGAAGAGACATGAAAAGTTTAGGAGCAGTCAAGGGGAGAACTGGATTGCAATTTTAAATAGGAGGGTTAGGTGTGCCCTTACTGAAGAAAGGACATGAAAGCAAAAGCTGGAGGACGTGATGGAAGGAAACATGAGGATATCTGGGGAGAAACTCCTCAGAGTAGAAGATGGTGGCAATGGTTGCTAAGGCATGAGAAGAGTTAGAATAAGGAATATAAATAAGAAGGAGGGGCCAGCACGGCTGGAGTGGAATGAGTGAGCACGTGAAAAGGAAAAAATTTTAAAATGATGTTCTCAGAGGTCATACAATAGGCAGACACCATGCAGATTCCATATTTGCCATGAGAATCTACAGCAAAATGTCAAGCATTAAATAGCACCATGTTATTACCACTGGAACTAAAATCTGTAATAATTGAGTCCATTATGTTTCAAGTCAGTAAAACTGCCCTAATAAAATAGAACAAATAATTTAGAAGAGCTACCTATTTTATCATTTAGTATAAGACAGATTTGGTGTTTCAAATTTGGAGTCATCATCTTTGGGAAGAAAAATAATCTAGTTCAACCATACTAGAGGAAGAAGAGGAAGGAGATTTAAAGAGTAAGATTGACTTGACCTGCCATTGCTGGCTTTGAAAATAGAGGAAGCAAGTCCTAATGGGAGTCAGAAAGCGGGACTCAGTTTCAGTGTGGTTACCAGGTGGGGTCCAGTGAAAGTTATGTCAGCTCTCAGGGGGTCTTGGTTTCCTCATTCCCCATCCTGTCCACTTTTCAGACACTCCAGAGAGAGCCACTGAGCACACACCAGTGCGCAGTAGTAGATACCATGCCCCGAGGCATGGTATCAATCAAAGCAATTTTAGTTCAACCACAGAGTAACTGTGTGACCATGGCATATATCTATCTCTCTGATTTTTACTGTTCTCATTTGCAGAGAGGGCCATGCCCCTAATTTTATAGGTATGAATAGAATACATATCAATATATGTATGTATTATGTAGTCTGATACTTAGGTGCTGAGTAGTTTAGTCTCCTTTTCCTTCTTCATCAGAAGGAAAATATTTTTGAATTGAGAGAACAATAGTAATAAAAGCTGCCTATGTATATGCTAGGCACTTATGTGTTACTTAATGAGGCGGGTATTATTATTCCCATACTACCAATCAGAAAATGGAGTCTGGAAGTCTGGAGTCTGGGTTAAGAAACTTGCTCATATAGACAATAGAAGCACACAACTTCTATTATATGAGTGATTTATTCCAGAGCTTAACTTTTAATCACTACCACTTAATGCCTAGATAATTACCTACCCAGGTAAGATGTTTCACATACATTATCCATTTTCCCCAAAAATGACCCCGTTAAGATTAAGCTTCAACTTTCCTTTCTCATTTTAAATTGATGTGATTAGTTTGGTGGTATATACAGCGGGTTCCTTAGAGAATTAGAACAATTATAAGCCTCTTGGGAATCAGCAAATGCTGACGTTTGTCAAAAAGTAAAATATTACAAAGGTGGGTGCTATTAATTTTTAAATAATTGCTGGATCCTAGTTCCATCAGCAAGAAGCTACATATATATATTCTGCCTAATTTGATGGGAATGAACTTCAAAAACAGATTAAGTCTTTTTAGTTTTTCACCTCAAACAAAGATAATTAGCTTGAAATATAAGAGATGAGAATAAATCACGAATACTGTTATTTCAAAGGCATTTCCTTTCACTTGGTCCTGATTTGCCTGATGTCTTGTTTCATAAAAAGTAATGTTCCATCTGTATGCAGTTTTCACACATTTTGTTCAGAAATACCATTCTTATATTTTAGCCCCTAGATGGTAATTTTCAAGGTTTCGGCTCCTCTCTTTTGACAGCTATTCAGTGATTGCTACAAAGCTCATGAGTATAAACAGTAAATAAGGAAATACAATAAAAATAGGAAATATCAAGAGGTCAAAGATGAAGAGAGGGAATTTTTCTTTATGAACCCGAGAGAACTAGTTAGTTCAATTCTCCTTGAAAAACCAGGAGCCATGGAGCCACTCCTCAGTCCTTCTCCTGTGGCTTGGTCATGTCAGCTGCAGCTCTCACTGGCCTAGAAGGGACCTTAAGATGATGTATATGTCTGACAGATTGTTTTAAGCAAGGCTTTCCCCAATGTAGCAGCACAGACATCTGGGCAGTGCTTGTAAAACTGAAATAAACATTTGTCGACAAAGCCCAAAGTTCACCCTAAAGAACTACATTTTTTAGTGTTATCTCATTTCTGGCAAAACCTCTACTTTGGGACCATGTCCAGAGGCCTAAACAAGAGCCTAGTCAATTCCTCTCCTGTGGCTTTTTCTGATTATACCATGCATCATGTTCTTCCTAACTTGTTTACGCTGAGTTAACATTTATTTTAACCATCGAAAGAATCACTCCTAACATCATTCTTGCATTTGGTTCCATAGATCAGGATCGATAATAAAATGTTGAATGGGATAATTTTCTCACTTTGTCATTCTCACTGGATTCATGAGCCACATGCAGGCTAGGTGTTGATATTGGGGGGTTTTAGTGGAGCAAGGAAAGGAAAGAGCCTGCATTTGCTTTGGAATATTATCTACCCTTTTCCAAATCAGAGATTCTAGTTGCATGTCTTTTAATGAAACATTTCTAACTCTGAACTGCCAGAAAGAAATTCACAGTAAAAGGTTGGCTTTTGTATCATTCTCCATTTTTTACCTCATTACTGTGACAAAAAGTGTATTAGTGTCCGAATGTTTCATCAGTTCTGAGAACTGTAGCTAGAGGCAGTTCATAACATGGAAACTGATGACTGGTTGGAGCTCTGATTTGCATGTGTGCCACACCCACAATTATCAAATTTGCATCTCATTTGCATACTTCTTGCTCAAATCTTATACATTGTGTACAAGGTGGGGCTGGGAGAACTGGGATAGTGGAAGAGGAAGGAGTGGTTTTAAAATGGTGTGGAAGCCAATTTGGGGTTGGCTGTGTAAAAATCTAAAACATTGCAAAATATTAAATTATTCTAAAATAATGTCTTACCTATCTTCTTTCAGTGTCATTAGAATTTATATTCTTTCTTTCACAATTCATGCTGGGGATGCATTGAGTAAGTTGGATAGCAGAATCATTGTTTAATTACCTGTATGAAGTGTGTGTGGGGAAAATTTTGTTCCATCACGAGGAAACTAATCTGTGCAAATCATGGTGGCAACTCCAAACAACTCAATTTTTTTCTCCTATGTGACAACTCTAATCAAACATGTAGAAGCCACAAGGACTGCACAACTACCTCTTTCCATAAGGTATTTCCTTTGTATGGCAAAGATTTCTCTGTGGGATGGCAAATAGTCACCTTGGTATCTACACCATCTTCCATTAGAGATGGGCTTTGCTGCAAAGCCTACTTAAAATAATTTTAAAAAGCACATATTATCCAAGCACAAGCTTTGGTATTTGCTGTCCTGAAGGTCCAAAGGGAGTGTTCATGCCAACTTGTAGGGTAGTAAGCAGGCCTATTGCCAGTTCAGCATTTCTGATACATCCCAAATGCTCGTGGATGGGATCTCAGGACATGGGTAGGTTCTTCCATGTCTATTGCTTGATCTCAAATTCATGGCACTTCCCTAGCTTTTATATTGACTGTCATGTCAGCAAGGTTTTCAAGGGCTACAGCCAACCTTAACTGTGGCCAGTCTCTAAAACTTCCCTTCTAGTTAACTTCACTGGTACCCTGCACACTTAAATGTGAGTGATGAAAAGATTGTATTGCCAGCCCCTACACTAGGCTAGCCCTTTGAGCAGAGTCTGGGGGAGGTAGCATCACTTGAGTTGCTCTAAAATAATATGTGATATTATATGTAATAATAACACTACATGTCCTCTTTTAGTATCTTTGATATTTATATTCTATGGTTCAGGAGCTATTTTGAGTACCTGAGCCAAGTCTCCAAAATCAATCCCTACAAAAAACCTGACTCGAGTAACCTGGGGCAGACACTAAATCCACATGTCCCCTGTGCAGCAGTGTCCTCTGTTTCCTGCATAGTCCAGGAGGTTCACTGCTGGACCACAGGTGACTGTGACTAAGGACTGTGTCAGTGGGGAGTTCTGTGCCTCTGGGATCTTCACCTTGGTGGATGAGAACAGAACTGGTATGTTGCTAATAGATCTCCCATCGCTGACGAAATAGGTGGTTGGTTCTATTATTTTTGCTTTGACAAATTTATAAAAGGTGAAAAAAGTCTATTCTAGTAAAAGGACTTCTTAAATTCTAGGACTAGACTAATCACTTTGAATTAGGTCAGGTGGACGCATGATTTAGACAGATATCAACCCGTTATTTATCTTGGTGCTTAGAATAAGAATAAGAATTACTTTTAATTAATAAGAATAAGAATTATTCTAATCTTAATTATCTAATTAATCTTATTAATCTAGATAATATTATTATCTAGATTAATAAGAATAAGAATTTATCTTGGTGCTTAGAATAGGAAGAAGAATAAGAATTACTTTTTCAGAAATATGACATGAGACACATGTCACTTGAAATTTTCTAGTAATCATAAAAAAGCTATAAATAAATTAGCTGAAGTTAGTTGTAATAAAATATTTTATTTAACACAAATATTATTTTAGTATGAAATTAATATTTAAAAACCATTAATGAGATAGTTTACATTTTTCTTATATATTAAGTTGTCAAAATCCTGTGTGTATTTTATATTTAGACTACCTCTCAATTCAGAAGCTAAATTTTTGGCTGTTAAAATAAATGGTAGTTTACCAAAATAATTAACTTGTTTCATGAAAAAAAAATTTTAAATTACTTTTTCATCTCATAAAATCTATTTTGCTTCCTCCTCCCTCTGCCTCCCATCATTCAATAATTAGAATATAATTTCTGGCTGAGTCTCTGATGGACCCCAAAGTCATCCCACAAAATAAAAAGCCATGATCTTCAAAGGATTATGTCTAGATGGAAAAAGAAAAACCCTGAAGATGACTGTATGCTGGGGCAGCCAAAAAAAAAAAAAAAAAAAAAAATTCACATGGTAGAAGGATTGATCTCAAAATTAAGTAGAGTTTGAAAAGGCATTTAACCTATTTATCTGTTTTATTATTTGGCTAGTTGCACTGTAATTTATGTGGTTACCTATTTCTCTCATCTCCTGGAAAAGTGGACCTTAAACTCTGTGAGCATTAGATCTAGGGAAAGTATTAGAAATGGAGTTTTGGATGCTCTTGAGAGAATGAGTCACACATGCCTTCTCATGTTTAGAACTAGGTCTGACCTTTCCTTGGGTCATGCCTTCTTTAGAAAATAGGTATAGTTTTTAAATAGTAACAATTTCTCCACTTACAGTCATTTAGAAATATTAATTTATTTCTACTTACAACACACAGATTGGAAATCTAAACAGGAATCAGATAAAGACCCTCACTCAGGGTTGGCTGTCTGCAGGAGTGGACACACAGTTGGGATGGCTCTCTGGGAAGGTTGCTGGTGAGGAGATGGGATAGCTGTGGACAACTGGATCTAAGAGACAAGGGAAGGAACCAGGGGAGATGGGATAGCTGTGGACAGCTTGATCCAGGAGACAAGGGAAGGGACCAGGGAAGTTTGGCAGGGCCAATTAGGGTTAGGAGGATATTGCAGACTCTATGGGGTTGAATCCTGATTCTGTCACCTCCCAGCCATGTGAACTGAGGCAAGTCCCTTAGCACCTTCAGATGTCAGTTCTTGAGCTGACTGGATCTTAGTGCTGCTTTTCTGCAATCTCTATTAATATGAGCAACTTTACTCAAAAAAGGTTGTTGTTCATATTAAATGATTTAATACCTACAAAACCTGGTAGAATGAAAGTCAATTCAATTTGTGTATTTAGTTTATTTTAAAATTTTCAAATATTCCACATCATTATTTATATTCATTGTCTTATTAAAATGTTTTATGTGGCATGCAATGCATGTGCTGCTTTTTTAATAATTAAAATTTTCTTTTCTATTTGATTTCAAAATTTAAAAAAAAGCAATTTCTTGGGCTTTATCATGAGAGATTTTTGGCTTAGGAAGATCAAATTTCCTGAGTTGGGCCTCAGGAGTCTGCATTTTGGAAGAACTAATGGTGATTGCAATGAAAATGATGCCTGAGCTGCTTTTTGAAAAACAATGCATATACTTTTCTTACCACAAAGAGAAATATTCTGTGTATCCTCAGCAGAGGATGTACAGAGCATGACAAATCGTAGGTGCTCAGTAATCATGTGATGAATGAATGAGACAGTTAACAGCTGAATGAAAAGGAAGACTAATCTTATGTAGGCGATTCTCAACCTCAGAACTTTTGACATGTTGGGCCAAATACTTCTTTGTCATTGGAGTTGCCCCTAATGGTGGTAGGATGTTTAGGAGCATCCTGTTCTTCACACACTAGATGCCAGTAGCACTTCCTTCCTCTACTTCTGACAACTGCAAATGTCACCTGAGATTACAAACTGCCCCCTAAGAGCCAAGCCATCCCCAGTTTGAACCACTGTCATAGAGCAAGGCAGCAACATATAGGTAGACCCTTAACACAGAGTATGACGTGAACATGCATTCAATAAAATTTTGTACCATTACAAAGAGCACAGCCATTGCTTAAAACCATTCTAGATGTTTAATTTTAAAATGACCTTCAGATGACCTGAAGGAATCTCAGACTAGATAAAGCCTTCCAACAGAAAGGGTTGTTTGATAGTTCTGCTGGTCTTCTTGTAAGGTGAGATAATTGTTTTCTTTTTCAGAATGGTTGTCTGAGTATGGTTATAAGAGGAAAATTAATTTGATTTTTAGCATCACTAGTGGATGTCTGGCCTTTAATTTAAAGAAATGTTATGTGTTGTAATTTGTCAGTGTGATTCCCATTAAGTCAGTGAAGAGTCAATAAATAAATCATACACAAGACTTGAAAATGTAACCTTGGCTATGACCCCCTCATTATATTTATGAGAATTAGAATGATGGCCTGTAAGATGGACACATTTCTCTTCTTCTTCCCCATGAAAAGTTTAAAACTACACATACTTAGCAAAAAATTTCTTTGTCAAGAAAGTCATTGTATCAAGAAAGCAAGTAGAAAATAGTAATAAAGGTTTTTTGTCATAAACATCATCTCCATTTTATTGTTTGAAACTGTGGCTACTCCTATCACTTTATTCAAAACATTAAGTTTTTTCTGGGTCTTGGGCAACTGAGGCTATGATGTGAACTAGGAGTAGATGGCTCTCATGGTCTCCTTCATCACAAGAAAAAATGAGAATGAGTATGGTGATGGAAGCACACATGGTTATATGTCCTCTCAGATTGAATTCTCTCTTTTACATGCAGTTCAACACAATGAACTGGGGAACTTTAGTAGGGTAGGTACAATGAAAGAAATACTCAGCAGGGAATCTCACCTGCCTTCTGCCTCCTTTCTCCCACATCTGCAGCTAGCGCTCTAACAGCAATGGCAAAGACAACAGCAGTGGGGAAGGTGACATCAACAGTATCTGCCACACACAAACGACACTTGTTTCTACCACAAGAACTACTACTACAACCACTACAATTTTCTACCACTGTTCTTCCTACACAATCACAACAACTATTGTTGGTATTACATAGCTATAATAGCCTCAAAGACCAGTACCATTACTGCTGCTGCTCTTCCACTATTTCTGGAAAATAACAGTGTTGAGAACTTACTAAAGTTCATGGACTTCACAACAATCCTGTGAAGAAGGTATTAAAACTCCAGTTTTTAGAACTGAGGCTTAGAGTTTGATGAACCTGCTCACTAAAAGCAGAGTTAGTGTCCTAGGGAGTCAACTCAAGGTGTGACTGGCCCTCCAGGCCAGTGGTGTGCTCTGGGTCTCCAGATTCTTATGGAGATGGCTGACATCCAGCCTATAGGTGACAGATAATTGAATTTATCCACTTGTGGCCAATAGGACAGTGTTGAGAAATGGACATCCGCACCCACACCAAGGCTAGCCATGAGGTAAAACATCTTTATTTGAGCTTTGCCTTTCTTTGAGGTTCAGAAAATGATGACTATAGAAACACCATAAGTTAGACACCACTCAAAAGCATGTTAACTCAAGAATGAGACTGAGGGAGAATTAGTTATGGGAAGTATAAGTTCACACTTGTTTGTAAATAACAGAATTGTGAATGACAACAATAGTGTTGTAGTAGTGTTGTTTATACTAGAAAAGCCTGGAGGCCACTTATATTTCCACCAGGAGAGAGCTGATTCAATAAAGTATAAAGCCTTTCTACAATACCATGCAGCCAATAAAAATGATGTATAAATGACAAGATAAATTGTTAATATAGCATAACCCCATTAAAAAATAGGCAATCCTTAACATTTCAAACTCTGTACTTACCAGGAAAGTCATAAAAAGATATATACAAATATATAATGTGGTGGGATTGCTCTCAATTTTTCTTTTGCACAAATCTTAATAAGCAGAAAAATAATATAAAGCTCTTTTTAATTAGGGGAAAACCAATGTAAAGTGTTATAAGTATATATATATATATTTCATTTTTATTAACTTATAGCTGTGTTCATTAATGTAATCATGGGGTACAGTGTGCTGGTTTTACATACAATTTGAAATGTTTTCATCAAACTGGTTAACATAGACTTCACGAAATTTTCTTACTTATTGTGTTTAGACATGTATATTCTACACCTAGTAAATTTCACGTGTACCCTTGTCAGATACACTGGAGGTTGGTCCCACCAATTACTCTTCCTCCACATATCCTCCTACCTCCCCTTCCCTCTTTCTCCCCCTTCCTCTTCTTCTTGGGCTATAATTGGGTTATAGCTTTCATATGAAAGCTACAAATTGGTTTCATAGTAGGGCTGAGTACATTGGATACTTTTTCTTCCATTCTTGAGATACTTTGCTAAGAAGAATATATTCCAGCTCCATCCATGTAAACATGGAAGAGGTAAAGTCTCCATCTTTCTTTAAGGCTGCATAATATTCCATGGTATACATACACCACAGTTTATTAATCCATTTGTGGGTCAATGGGCACTTAGACTTCTTCCTTGACTTAACAATTATGAATTGGGTTGCAATAAACATTCTGCTACAAATATCTTTGTTATAATGTGATTTTTGGTCTTCTGGATATATACCTAGTAGAGGAATTATAGGATCGAATGGCAGATCTATTTTTAGGTCTCTAAGTGTTCTCCAAATATCTTTCTGGAAGGAACGTATTAGTTTGCATTCCCACCAGCAGTATAGAAGTGTTCCTTTTCTCCACATCCACGCCAACATTGCTGGTTTTGAGATTTTGTGATGTGGGCTAATCTTACTGGAGTTAGATGATATCTCAAAGTAGTTTTGATTTGCAATTCTCTGATGATTAAGGATGATGAGCATTTTTTCATGTCTGTAGGCTATGTACCTGTCTTCTTCAGAGAAGTTTCTCTTCAAGTCCCTTGCCCACCCTGAGATGGGATCATTTGTTCTTTTCTTGCAAATAAGTTTGAGTTCTCTGTGGATTCTGGTTATAAACCTTTATCGGAGACATAACCTGAAAACATCTTCTCCCATTCTGAGGGCTGTCTGCTTGCTTTATGTACTGTGCTCTTGGCTGTGCAGAAGCTTTTTAGTTTGATCAGGTCCCAGTAGTGTATTTTTGATGCTGCTTCAATTGCCCGGGGGGTCCTCCTCATAAAATATTCACCCAGGCCGCTTTCTTTAAGAGTTTACCCTGCACTTTCTTCTAGGATTTTTATAGTTTCATGTCTAAAGTTTAAATCTTTAATCCAATGAGAGTCTATCTTAGTTAATGGTGAGAGGTGTGGGTCCAGTTTCAGTCTTCTACAGATCGCCAGCCAGTTCGCCCAGCACCATTTGTTAAATAGGGAATCTTTTAATTGGCTTGTCAAAGATCAAATAACGGAAGTAGCTGGGTTCATCTCTTGG
>NW_003852410.1:18427010-18450216 GCF_000181295.1 Otolemur garnettii
TTTTTCTATATTTTGGAAAAGGTTGAGTAATATAGGTAGTAGTTCCTCTTTAAAGGTTTAGTAGAATTCTGATGTGAAGCCATCTGGTCCCGGGCTGTACTCTTAAGGGAGATTTTGTATAGTTGATGCTATTTCAGAACTTGGTATAGGCCTATTCAACATTTCCACTTCATTCTGGCTAGTCTAGGAAAGTGGCATGCTTTCTCATATTGGTCAATTTCCTTCAGATTTTCCTATTTCTGAGAATTAAGTTTTTTGTAATATTAATTGAATTTCTGAGGAGTCTGTAGTCATTTTGTCTTTACCATTTCTGATTGATGAAATTAGAGATTTTACTCTTTTAGTCCTGGTTAGGTTACACAAAGGTTTGTCTGTTTTATTGACCTTTTCAAAAAACCAACTTTTTAATTTATTAATCTGTTGTATAATCCTTTTGTTTTCAATTTCATTTAATTCTTCTCTAATTTTGGTTATTTATTTTCTTCTGCTGGGTTTGGGATTGGAATGTTCTTTCTTTTCCAGGTGCTTGATATGTCCCTTTAAGTTGTTAACTTCCTCTCTTTCCATTTTCTTGAGGAAGGCTTGCAGTTCCATAAATTTCCCTCTTAGGACTGTCTTTGTGGTATCCCATAAGTTCTGATAATTCCTGTCATCATTATTGTTTTGTGCCAAAAATTTGGTAATTTCCTTCTTGATCTCATCTCTGACCCAGCTATCATTCAGCTAAAGGTTATTTAGCTTCCATGTTTTTGTATGAGTATGCAGATTCCTGTTGTTATAGAGTTCAACTTTTATTCCATGATGGTCCAAGAAGATGTAAAGAATAATTTATATTGTTTTAAATTTGCTGAGGTTAGACCTGTGACCTAAGATGTGATCAATTTTGGAGTATGTTCCATGGGCTGATGAGAAGAATGTGTATTCAGTTTTTTTAGGATGAAATGTTCTGTAGATGTCTGTTAAATTCAAATATTGAACGGTTAAGTTTAAGTCTAAAATTTCTTTGCTTAGCTTCCTATTGGAGGTTCTATCTAACACTGCCAAAGGAGTGTTAAAGTCTCCAACTATTATGGTGCTGGTCATAAGTCTATGCAATGTCTATTAAAGCTCCACTGTCATACATTAAAGATCTTGAAAAAAATAATACTTCATTTTATTATGGAATCAGAAAAAACCTCAAATAGCCAAGACATTACTCAGAAATAAAAACAAAGCAGGAGGAATCACACTATCAGACCTCAGACTATACTATAAATCGATAGTGCTCAAAACAGCATGGTACTGGCAGAAAAACAGAGAGGTAAATATATGGAACAGAGTAGGGAGCCAAGAGATGAACCCAGCTACTTCCGTTATTTGATCTTTGACAAGCCAATTAAAAGATTCCCTATTTAACAAATGGTGCTGGGCGAACTGGCTGGCGATCTGTAGAAGACTGAAACTGGACCCACACCTCTCACCATTAACTAAGATAGACTCTCATTGGATTAAAGATTTAAACTTTAGACATGAAACTATAAAAATCCTAGAAGAAAGTGCAGGGTAAACTCTTAAAGAAAGCGGCCTGGGTGAATATTTTATGAGGAGGACCCCCCGGGCAATTGAAGCAGCATCAAAAATACACTACTGGGACCTGATCAAACTAAAAAGCTTCTGCACAGCCAAGAGCACAGTACATAAAGCAAGCAGACAGCCCTCAGAATGGGAGAAGATGTTTTCAGGTTATGTCTCCGATAAAGGTTTATAACCAGAATCCACAGAGAACTCAAACTTATTTGCAAGAAAAGAACAAATGATCCCATCTCAGGGTGGGCAAGGGACTTGAAGAGAAACTTCTCTGAAGAAGACAGGTACATAGCCTACAGACATGAAAAAATGCTCATCATCCTTAATCATCAGAGAATTGCAAATCAAAACTACTTTGAGATATCATCTAACTCCAGTAAGATTAGCCCACATCACAAAATCTCAAAACCAGCAATGTTGGCGTGGATGTGGAGAAAAGGAACACTTCTATACTGCTGGTGGGAATGCAAACTAATACGTTCCTTCCAGAAAGATATTTGGAGAACACTTAGAGACCTAAAAATAGATCTGCCATTCGATCCTATAATTCCTCTACTAGGTATATATCCAGAAGACCAAAAATCACATTATAACAAAGATATTTGTAGCAGAATGTTTATTGCAACCCAATTCATAATTGTTAAGTCAAGGAAGAAGTCTAAGTGCCCATTGACCCACAAATGGATTAATAAACTGTGGTGTATGTATACCATGGAATATTATGCAGCCTTAAAGAAAGATGGAGACTTTACCTCTTCCATGTTTACATGGATGGAGCTGGAATATATTCTTCTTAGCAAAGTATCTCAAGAATGGAAGAAAAAGTATCCAATGTACTCAGCCCTACTATGAAACCAATTTGTAGCTTTCATATGAAAGCTATAACCCAATTATAGCCCAAGAAGAAGAGGAAGGGGGAGAAAGAGGGAAGGGGAGGTAGGAGGATATGTGGAGGAAGAGTAATTGGTGGGACCAACCTCCAGTGTATCTGACAAGGGTACACGTGAAATTTACTAGGTGTAGAATATGCATGTCTAAACACAATAAGTAAGAAAATTTCATGAAGTCTATGTTAACCAGTTTGATGAAAACATTTCAAATTGTATGTAAAACCAGCACACTGTACCACATGATTGCATTAATGTACACAGCTATGATTTAATAAAAAAATAACGTCACGTCCCTTCTTATTAAAAAACCAAACCGTCTAGCTGGTCAGCTACATTATGTGTTAGTTTTCATTCTGAACAACTGATGGCTTGCTTGTTAAAGACAAATCCTCCCAGAAGGAGATGGGCATAGTAGTTCTCACATCAGCTCTTTGATCATCACTAGAGTAAGTGCCAAACTTCAAATACAAGTACTTTGAAGGGCATAGTACTGATTTGGATATATACATTTTAGGGTGTGAGATAAGAAAAGTACATTTTAAAAAAGCACTAAGTGAACACACAGAATGATAACAGCCCCTTGTTAGCATGTGATACAATTTTCAGATTAAGTCCTTTCAATCTCTAGTCTTGCCTTTCAGACCCAATTTACTTTGTGGATTTATTTTCCTCCATCACTTTTCCCTTTGAAGATAATGTTTTCCGGGCTCAGTTTTGTTTTTTTTCCTAGAGGCCTGGAGGTATTTTAATAGGATGAGTCAACAAATGAGCTTAATTGATCCTGTTGGGCCTTCATTTATGTAAGGATGGTGAAGAGTTGCTGGCTTCTGAAAATGATAACTTTGGAAAAATGTATTTCCATCTTTATTTGCTATAGAAATATTCACCCATGCTTTTAACCAACATACATTGATCACTAGATTCCAAGCATCCCCACTTGAAAAGACATGTTTCCCCAAATTTGCTTGTGTGAGTGCTTGAACCCCACTTGATACTTTACAGTAACTGTTCTCCAAACAGCTTCAGTGGCTTTCAAATACTTTCTTTCAACCTCACCTCTCCCATCCCTTCCCCAGCACCCACCACTCTTGAAAATCCTGATGGTGTGAAGGTGAGAAGGCAAAGCGCTATCCAACAGAGGATTAAGGACTAGCCTGAGTTAGTATCAGACTTAGGTCACATAGTGAAACTTGAAATTTTCTCAGGTGCCCCCCTCCACCCCCCACTGTCCCAGCCTGGGTTTGTCCTCTCCTCTCCAATAATCTCTTAGGCTACTGAGACTCAGCAAGTTGGCACTCTTCTTTGGTCGGTCCTGAACACATCCCTCCAAACAACATCCAGGATTAGAGACATCTTCTTGCTGGTCCCTCTTCCAACACACCCAGAAGAAAGTGCCTCACGTCTGCTTTTAATTCTGTGACCTTGGTTATTTAACTGATTCATTCTTTTTGTTGTGAACTGAATTGTGTCCCTCTCTCCAAAATGCCTATGTTAGATCCCTAATATCTAACATATCTGTATTTGTAGATAGGGTCTTAAAGGAGGTAACTAAGATTAAATGAAGTCATAAGGTTGGGGCCCTATATGATAGGATTATTGTCCTTATAAGAAAGAGGAAGAGACCCAGGGATGTGTGCACACACCGAGAAGAGACCGTGGGAGGATACCATGAGTAGATAGATGTCTGCAAGCCAGGTGGAGAGGCCTTCCTAGAAGCCAATCCTGCTGACACCTTGATCTTGGGCTTCTAGTCTTCAACTGTGGAAAAATAAATTTCTGTTGCTTAGGCCATCTAGTCTGTGATATTTTGTTGTGGTAGCCTGAGCAGACCAGTCCAGATTGCAAATGGACCTTGCTGTTCATGCTGCCCAACACTCACTCTCCTTACTCTCATAATAATGTTTTGCTCTTTCTTTGATGAACCACCTTAATTCCTGCGCCACTCCCTGTAGTTCAGATAGGGTTGACCTCACCTTCTGGTTCTAAGGGCAGACCTAGGCGTGACCAATCAGAGTGCCTTGTTACCTTGAACAAGTGACTGAAACTAAGACAGTAGAAATTATGGGATTCTATTGGAGATATGAGAGAAGATAATCTTACCTCCTGGTGGCTAGAAGCTGGGAGAATGTGATCCTGTAGCTGTAGGTGTCTCCACAAGACTGCCCAAGAGTGAAGCCAACACCAAGGAAAGCAGAACTGAGAGTTGGAGAGAAACTGAGTCTTGATAATGTTGTTTGAACCCCCATATCTACCGTTGCATGTGGGCAGGTGGGAGAGAGAAGCTGAAATTTTCATTCACAGAAGTCAACAAATTCTTATTTGCATAAGTATGAGTTGTTTTATTCCAATGAAGTGCTGCCTCAAATTTCCTTGAATATAAAATAAGGAGGTAGATTTGCCTTACAGCAAAGAATTTTTAGGATAAACTAAATGATATAAAAGGTCAATTTTTTACATTTCTGATAATCACCAATAATGTTGGTCACATGCAAGTTGAACCTTTACCCTCAAAGAAATGTTCACTGGGAATCAAGCTGAGGAATACATTGGGGATTAGAATTCATCCCAGGGCTCTTCACTTTGGTAAAGTTAAACTGGAAACAGGAGGAACCTTAAAACATGTAAGACAAGGGGAGATAAGTCAATGCCGGCTTGGTAGAGGAAGAGAGAGAGGGGAAGAAATACAACTGTCAACTAGTTTTTAATGCATGCAGGCCAGTGGGCTTTGCTGCTAAGGAATCGCATATCACATATCACATACATTCCATGATGTACCCAAAGTGGAAACGAGCTTTAGCGTTCCTAGGAGAAGACAACCATAATTGAAAACTTTTAACAAAAATAATAGGGCTGGGTCCCTGGGAGCTTTTCTTAGAATGCTTGCATACATTTCACCTAACCTAATTTAAGCAATGTCATGAGTCAGAATAGATCCCCATCAAGACTGTCATGCTTGTCATAACACGGCATTTGAAGAGAAGACATCCCTTCCCAAGAGGAATTCCTGCCAAGCAACTATGTTATTTAATGGGGTTTAAAGATTCCTTTTAAGTTTCAGGGACCATTTGTAGGAAATTTATATTGGACACTGAGCTCCATTTAAAGGGAAGCAAGCTTTCTCTGGGCAAGGATTCATAGTAGCAGGCTCTACAGCAGTAATTAGCTAATGACAGTAGTGGAGCATGTCAGAGAGAGGAGAGGCCTTTGGTCTGAATTTGGAATTACAGATATGGTTTTTCACAAGCTACCATCTGTGATTCTGAG
Organism: Otolemur garnettii; assembly: GCF_000181295.1. Taxonomy (NCBI): domain Eukaryota; kingdom Metazoa; phylum Chordata; class Mammalia; order Primates; family Galagidae; genus Otolemur; species Otolemur garnettii. The sequence goes on from NW_003852410.1 coordinate 18,432,731, forward strand.
TTACCTCCAAAATAACTCTGTGGTTATTAATGACAATGTTTGTCATTCATGGTATCACTCTAGCTGAGGTGATTAGACCAGAGGTGGAAACTTGGCCCAACATTGACCATCACAATGTCTTGGGATTTAGAAATGGGACACAGAGGTACTCTACTGGGTTTCTGATAGTTGTGAACCTGTGCCTTTCCAGAGACAGTCTGGTAGAGGTCTCCGTAATTTTTATTTAGCTTGGAGAAAGGAACAGTTAGCTTTGAATCCTTTGGAAGGAGCCCTGGGAATAGCAGCAAGGGATGTAGGGAGAAGGACCCAGTGAAGTCTGTGGTTTCCAGTTACCTGGCAGATTCCTTAACAGGTTAGTGATTTCAAGTCTAGGCAGTGTTAATGGAAAAGAGTATAGCTGATTATCTTATCCACTTTATATTTCCATTTCAAAAAATAGCATTCCAAACTCTTTTCCTTGAGTTCCTGCTGGTTTAATAAGGAAAGAGTGATAATGTTGCTGGAATTATTTAAGCAGAGAATTATAAAGGCATTGAGAATATAAGAATAAAAGCCAAACTAAAGTTCTTTTCCTGCTCTCCCTTTCAACAATCAACACAGAAGACTTCTATGATCAGGTATATGAGTTTTTCTCCCTATATGTCAAGCAAGCAATCATTTCTGTGGTGGACATCCCAGCTGGGTGTTCTCTGATTCAATTCAGTTCTGACACTGTGTCTCTGGAGGGAGCTCAGGTCCCACAGATTGAGACTTATTCAGTCTAGACCTTTGCAAATAACAGTTACTAGCTCATGAATTAACATTCTTGCTTACGGCTTTTTTTTTTTTTTTTTTTTAAACATACAGAGTCTTGCTATGTTGCTCAGGCTCAAGAACAGTGGCTATTTATAAGTGTGATCACAGCCTGGGCTCAAGCAGTCCTCTTGCCTCAGCCTCCCAAGTAGCTGAGACTACAGGCATGTGCTACCATAAAATGCAGAGAAATTAACAAAAGATGTACCCAAGTAAGAAATATTGCCAAAATAGCACAGTGGATTTATATAATTCAAAGAGAAGGATATCTTCTCACAGAAAAGTAGACATTGATTGCAAATACAAAACAGCCAGCTTGGTACATCAATCATATACCTCCCAAGTACTACTATATATCTGCACTCATTTTGATGTCATGAGCTAGGTCAGTATCCAACTGAGTCATGATTCCTATGGACATGTTTTTCAAAGTTTATTGTGGAGTTAAGTGGCAGGAGAAAGTTGTATTTTGTTCACCTCAGGCAAAAGTTTGTAAGTGAAATGAAACCTCTCTCTAGTGTCAATCTTTTCCAAATGCTATGTTGCTACCAACTGTAAAGATCACTCGGGCTCTACACTTATATTTTCACTTCCTTTGCTTTCTTACCTACTCTTATCTCTTTTACTTCCCTGATTAGAAAAACTTTGCAAATGCTATTTTAGTAAAAGTGCTGGCTGGGCCTTCTGGAAAAGAATGTGGTTGGGGTAGAAGAAAGAGAGAGAGAGAAGTGGCCTCCAGTGTTTCATGTTTGGGGGACTTCAGGCAGCAAGTAACAGTTGGAGGCTTTGTGGTTTGAAAAAAGTAGGTGCCCTCTGCTTCTCTTACTCAGCATTGCATGCAAGGAGGGGAGGATACTTCTTGTCTACTAGAAAGGATGGTTTAGTCTAATAGTTTTGGAAGGATGAGGCATTGTTTGGCAGCCAGTAAAACAACTTTACAACTGGCAATGAGACAACGTGTGTGGTCAGCCTTGTAGGCATATGCAAATGATAGTGGCAGCTTAGCTACACATCAACCTATCCAACAGTTACTCCTCAGGTGATTCTAGTGGCATTCTAATAAGACCTAAAGAATCTCTGGCTAAGAAATATAATTCCTGAACAAGGTAATTTTACCCCAAGGCAATTTTCAGAAATACTTACCATCAGAGGGTGAATTTGTCATGAGTCTTTTTGCACGAAGTAAGGGACACCAAATTCATTTTGGCTTGAACATAAAGGGAATTTGTGGCTTAAATCCCTGGAAAGTCAAGGGACCAACACACTTCAGGAATAGCTGAATCCAGGAGATTCTCTCCAACCCTTAGCTCTGCTTTCTTCTGTCTTTTGTCATTGTGGTGGTACCTAACAGCTCCACACTTATGATACACACACATCTGCCAATCCTAGCAAATAGTTCTAATTATTTCTGACATTTCTGAGAGTGATTTATGGTGGTTTGGTTTGGGTAAGAGATCATAAACCTTTTAGCCAGACCTAAGAAAGTGTTCCCTCCTGGAGTGAGGGGTGTGTGTGTGTGTGTGTGTGTGTGTGAAGTGGAGTGTCATTGGCTCCCACTAGAACCCATAGACTGAGAATAAAAAAGAGGTTACTTCTTAAAAAGAAAACCAAGGGGTTCTTACCAGAAGAATGGAGGCTGGGAGGTAGGCTTATGAAACCAGTACTTGCAAATGTTTACCATAAGGAGACCCCTACAAAGATTGGCCTTCATAATTGTGTACATGAGGGCTGGTGATTATGTGGACAAGGCATAAATACTCCTACATCTTCAAGCACACTAAGGTTAGTTAAATTAGGCTTATTCCTGTTTGACCTATATTAAATGGGCCAGGATGAGGCTAGATGGGAGGTGACTTAGGGCTGGAAGGAAGCTTTGCCTTTGCTGAGTTCTTACAACATACTTACTGATTTCCTATATGTGATTCATTCTTTTATGCTGTTCTTTCAAGGCAAATGTCACTACATATTATTCCCACTTTGATTTGGAAACCAAAATAAATAAATAAAATAAAGCAACCAAAAAAATCTACCCATGGTCACACAGCTAGTGAGAATCTAGCTCTTATCTTTAACCTAACACATTATTTTCAAGTTTACATAACTCAAAAAAATGATTGAGTAAGCTAGTGGTCTTGTGCTTTTGGTGGCAATGGTGGAAGTCACTCCTTGACCCTCAAATGTGTTGGTATCTTCCTATCTTTTGATATAGTTTGCATGGTTTGGTTGCTCACTTACCTCAGTCTGCTATAAGAAAATACACAGACATTTATGACTCACAGCTCTGGAAGCTGAGAAGTCCAAGCTAAAGGTGCCAGCATGGTTGGCTTTTTCCAGTTTGCAGATGGCCACCTTCTTACCGTGCCCTTGAATGGTACAGAATGAGTGAGCTCTGGTCTGTATGGATAGTAATCCCATCATGAGGTTCCCGTGCTCATGACTTTATCTAAACTTACCTCCCAACACATTGGGGGTCAAGGGATCAAGACATACATTTGCAAGGCACACAAACATTCAGTTCATAACATCATCCTACCCTTTTATCTGTGATAATCTCAATTCATGGTCAATTATTCTCTTCTCCTTTCCCCTATTATGCCTGCCTGCCTTTCTTATCCCTCTTTGCCAAAACTATCCATTGCCATGTTAGAAGAATCTTTTGGAAAGTGAACTGGAACACATGTATCTCTCTTTTGAATTCAAGCATCCTTTAGCAGGCACATTAGCTCAGAGCAGGGAGAACTGGGCTTCTGGAGGCTGTTTTTTCGAGTTCAATAACACCATTATCTTAGAGGCAGTAGAAGGCCCAGAGCTAATCTTTCCCTTTACCCAGGCTTTACCACATTCCATCCTAACATAACTTGGGATTTTTTGAACTAGTAATAGTTACGAGTAGGATCCGCAATTAATTTCCCCAAATAAGGAAGGGGGAACAAAGTTACCACAATTAATTTGATATAATACTATATTTGACATCTACTGAGAGTAACAGGCATAAGGTGTTTGTTGGCTGGACTGAGCAGATTGATAACTTGCCAACTTGACTTGGGTTATCAGCTGAGTTTCATCCAGAAATAAATCCTGTCTGATCTCTTTGTATGAGCCATGAGATTATTTCATCTACTCTGGAGGCAAGGATTTTTTTTTTTTTTTTTTTTTTGGCCTCATACTTGAGCAGCAAAATGACTCTGACTAAAGCATATTTTGTGTGTCTCAGGGTTTGGCTATTTTATGAATCAGGATCATGGAAGAAAGATGGCTTGCTCATTGTCATCAGAAATTTTATAATCCAGAAGGATATGATCAAGCTATAGCAGGGCTTCTCAGCTGCCCCTCCTCTTCTTAGGGAACCTTTGGCAATGTCTGGAGGCATTTTTAATTGTCACAACTATAGGGGAGATGCTCTGAGCATCTAATGGGGAGAGGTCACAGATGCTGCTGAATGTCCTACAACACTCAGTACAGCCTGCACAACAAGGAATTGTCTGGTGCAATATGTAAGTAGTCCTGAAGTTGAAAACCCTAAGGTAAATTCTAAGTAGCCAAAGACAATGCTTGGCCTCTAACCAGGTAGAATGTTTCTTTGAACCCACTATAGGAGATGTTTCTGTCTTTGGCAGAGGCTGCTGACGAACTTGGTCCTTGGGTTAGTTTCCTGTTGGCTGGTGTAACAAATTACCACAACCTGGGTGGTGGCTTAAACAATGCGAATTTATTATCTAACACTCCTGGTGGCAAGAAGTCTCACTACATCCCTTCTCTCGGGGAAAATCTGTACCTCACCTTTCTCAGTTTCTAGAAGTTGCCTGAATTCATTGTCTCATGGCTCTCTTCCCTTGTCAAGATGAGTAATCTCATCACCTCCCTCTGCTTTCATCACTTCTCCTCCTCTGACTCTGTAACACTCCTGCTTCCATCTTATGAAGAATCCTTGTGATTACATTAGGTCTACACAGATAATCCAGATGAGCTTCCCATTTTTGCTATGTTAATGGTACAGGTTTCAGGGATTAGGATATGGACATCTTGGCAGGGGGAAGGGTCCCTTATTTTGCCTACTATAGTTCCCTTCCTCTGCTAGAAGAATCTATAGTCTACCTGTTTGCTGAATGAGACATTTTATCCCCAAACTTCCCTGTATTGCTAGAATCTTGTGATCAAAGAAAAATAAAAATTAGTTCTGAAAAAACAAAACAAAAATATCCTCAACCTAATAAAAGACAGATCATTTTATTAAAGAAATTTAGCCATTTGCTCAAGCTGCTAAGCTAATTCCATGTGAAGGTGAATACAACAATTATTATAATTCAAAAATTCCAAAAAGACCATAGAATTGAGCTATTCCATTGGGATTTCATCATTTCTTCTTTGTGGATATAGATTAGAACTAGACAGGGTTTTATTTTTTTAAAAATTGGATCTATTATATTTTATTTTTTCAACACCACTTAGTTGAAATTCTCAGGAATACAGCTGCTAGTTTGATCTAGAACTTTGTCAATGTGCAGTTCAGTTCTTCTTAGTTCCCCCAAATGCAAATAAGGAACATGACACTCACAATAACAGTTTTCCTATGGGGCAGATATTTATTTCAATATTTGAGCACCTGTGTGGTTATCATTATGCTTCAAAGGGAAAAAGTAGGTACAAAAGAAACACCAGGCAGTGTCCCAAGGCTCAAAGAATTTAAAATGCATTTGGTTTCACTTAAAGGGTGTGGGAACTGTAAGTATAAAAATTCAAGCCCAGTTTTAGTAGAATGTGAATGTTTTAAAATAGTAACTAAGAAAATGACATGAAGGCTATGTTAACCAGTTTGATGGAAGTGTTTTGGATTGTGTGTGAAAACTCCGCACTGTACCCCAGAAGTGCATTAATGTACATAGTTACCATTCAATAAAGAAAAAAAAATTCAAGCCAAGTAAGTAAGTGAACATCTATGGAATATGTTCTCTACCTGATTGTCTTAAACTCTGGATATAAAGTTAATACACAAACACTTCTTTTGGATGGAGTATCTAGGAAGTCTGTACCATAATTTGCCCTTTAATGCCATTATTTCTATAATAGCAAAGCTTTAATTTGTCCCCATCTCTAAAAAAATTACATATTTACCTATGTGTGACAGTGTACAAAGAAAATCAAGAGTCATTTTTCTTGTAATTGAGTTGCAGTTTTCATCTGGCCTCATTTTGCAGAGGTAACATGACATGGTGACAAGCGTACTGGTTTTCTGGTACCCAGATCTCAGGGTGAGTCCCAGTTTCACCCCTTCTAAGGCAGTAAGAAATTTGGCAAACCACTTACTATCCCCTGGGTTCAGTGTCAGCATTTGTAAAATGGGATTAATAAGGGTCCAAGTAAACCATTTTATTAAGAGCCAGAAAAATATAGAGCAGCTTTACTCAGCAGGAGGCACATAGTGGGTGGCTGCAGAGTGATGGCTGTAATCGTTGTCTTTCCATGGTGCCCTGATTACAGGTCATGCTGCCTCCACACAGATGTGCCAGGTTTCAGCCAGTGTGCACGCTCATCCTTTACAGCTTCTTCACTTTCCTCAGGGGCTTGGGCAGAGCTTACTATGAGGACCAGTTATAGTCGATCACACTCCTCAGTTCATATTTGGGATAATGTTTTTCGATACCTTTAATACTTGTCATACAATTGGATGTTATAAAAACCTCCACTTTTTTTTTTCTTACCCAACTGAGTACGTTCTGCAAGGTGCTGACTCAACAATTTTTTAAACCTGTTACCAAAGGAGTCATTTTTCATTTTAGACATGATCCCTCATTTTTGCAGAGCACACAGGGCTAACCACATAGACGTTGGGGAACTTTTAAAACTCTCTACTTCATTTATATAGTTCCCATTTGGAACTGTTTCTGTGAAAAAAAAAATGGTGTCAATGTTTTTGATATGCTTCTAGGAAACTTGAAGACTGACATCTTCATTTTATAATCCAGTATTTATATGGTTTTGAGTTGGTAGGCAAATGAGAGTTTGAGATAGACCGTCAAGGAGGACAGAATTGAAATCCCAGGTTTGGCATTTACTCACTGTGTGGCTTTGGGCAGGATACTCAACTTTCGGTGTTTCAGTTTATTCCTCTACAAAATGGGGATTAAAATAGACCCTCTCTAGTAAGAATATTGTGATATTTGATATAATACTTAGTATCTGCCTAGTGTATAATTATTAGTCTGATTATTACCATCATTAATATTATCATTATTTATTATTGCCATACTACTGTACATCATTGATTTATGGTTAGGATAAATTCAGCTGTTAAATGTAGAGTGCTTGGCATAGGGTCTGGCACAAAGTAAGTTCTTAGTAAATTGCAAATATTATTTATTATCATTAATCATTTATTTTTCTAATGGTTTTATAAACACTTACTTGTTTGATCATTAGAATAACTCTGAATCAATGTTATTATCCCCATCTTATAGATGGGTAAACTGAAGCACTACATGTCTAGAAGTCTTATTCACATCCCATAGGTATTCAGGGGCAAAGATTCTTCTCCATCTAAGATCTACCACAAAAATGCCATTGGTCTGTCATTCAAGTCATTAACATGGTGAAAGGACAGTTAAATTATCTAGAGCAAAGCTAGATATATGAGATAATAAAAATATTGCTGGACTTCATGTGGCCCCTCTCTTTCACGTAGCACACCATGTAGGTGCCTCAGAGAAGGTAAAAGTCAAAATCCCTAATAGAATGGCTCAGAGGAAACAGCTATGAATTAAACATGATTGGAAATTAATGAGATACCCACTGACCCTAATAGATGTGCTTTTTTAATAAGAATGACTAACCTTCTTCATTGTTCTCATAGTGATTTAAACAATTTCTCAGCATCAGCAGCTTCACCCGCTTAAGAAGGAGGAAGGTCTTAACATGGAAGAAGGAGGTAAAGAACACTGCTTCTCCTAGGGAGCTGGACAGGGTGTCCATAAAATTCACATGCAATTTACTATATTAAGCTATTTTAAATTGCATATGAACTTTATGTCCACCCTGCTGTATGTGTAGACACTGGCTTTTCCAGGCAGCAGTGCAGGAGCAATGATGGGATAGATTTGATAATACATATTATTAGTGGATACAATTCATTGAACATTTACCAAGGACTTGGTCTTTTCTGCACATGTTATCATTGAGAGGGATCACTGAGGATGGTGTAAATCCTCACACCAGGCACTCAGAGAAGTAGTGCTGTTTCACTGTTTTATAGACAAGGAAACAGGCATAAAAGCTTGGACAAGATGCCCCATGTCTTACAGCTAGGATGTAGAATGTAGTCAGGATTCAAATCCTTGTCTGTCCAGCTTCATCCCCTGCCTGTCTAATTACTCAGCCTCATGAGCAGCTGAGTATGGTGGAAAGAACCAGACCAGAAGTACTGTAGCCAGCTAGAGGAAGGCACTTCAGTTTTCTCACCTCTGCAATGAGGAGCTTGTGTACAGAACATCCTTGTTCAGTCTCTTTGTTCTGCATAGAGACACGCTGAGGAACAGATATCACCATGTAAGCCAGCACATTGTAAGGAAGACAATAATTAAGGCAATCATCTAATTTTCCATCATATAACAAGAAATTGAAGCTGGTATGAAGAATATAAAAACCAGATTCAGACCAGTGTTACTTAAAAAAAAAAAAAAAAAAAGGAAAGGGTATGGACTCATAGTGCTGAAAACAGCTGATTTTCTATCAATTTACTCTATCAGACAACACCAGTGTGTGTTGTGCCAGAATCATCCAGAGTGGTTATGACAAGGCAGGTCTCCAGGCCCTGTGCAAAGTTCTGATTCAGGAAATCTGGGGTGGGGATTCCCAAATTTGCATTTTTAATGAGTTTCCAAGTAATGTTGACTCTGCTGCTGGTCCAGAGATCACACATTGGAAACCACTGGAGACAGTAGTATATTTCAGGTGAGGCTTGATGCGAGGGCACCAATGTTACCAATGTCCAAATTGCTCCCCATGCCTTTGTTCTGCTGTCTGTAGAGCTTACTTCAACTTTGGGCTCTGCACTGATATAAGCAATGCCTTGCTCTCTTCAATGGCAACAGTATTTTCATTTCCTCAGATCACAATGGTTAGGGGTGGAAAGCATCTCTTCTGGGAACACCATTTTTCTGTGAAGATGTTTCCAGTATCTTACTGACTGTGGTCTGTTCAGGTGCTTGTCCTTGAGTCAATCCCTGGGGGAGATTGGCTTAAGCCAGTCAGAGACTCTGACACGAAATAAAGGAGTAAGGTTAACCTCACGTAAGGTTAACATGGCTGAGAAAGACTGCAGAATGAATTCCCCAGAGAGAAACTAGGACTCTGGTTTTTGGTGGGATTAAGTAGAGATAGATATTGGAGAGATAAACAAGATATTCCTGTAATTTTGTAACATAGGAGAGTTCTTGATAAAGCCAGCACTGAGGCCATAGCTAGACCTCATCTCACCAGTTATTTTGGAATAGGAGTTCTTTCAGGAGACACATCTGACTCTTTTCAGAATGCTAGCTGTGTTCTAGTGGGGTTATGCTCTATTTTTTGCACTTATTAATTGAATATCATGTGCTTAAGATCAATTTTATCTCTCCTTGCTTACATGGATTCATTGCACCATGAAAGACAGAGACCTTAAAGAAAGATAGCAGTGTGACTAATCTTTATGTTTGCAAAAATCTCAAAGACTTAAAGCAGTGGAGACAGCTCTAATGGTGATTGGCTGTAAGGGGAACCCATTACTCATTTCCAAGCAATTATTCAGGCAACAGCTATCTTTACCAACCACACAACACAGGATCATCCACAAATCTTTAGTCTACTGTCAGAGCAAGGAGGAAAGGGAAGACAGGGAAGGGAATGGTTGATGGGTGTTTCTATGTTCATTGCACATGAGGTCATCCTCTCAAGGGGCAGCTCTAGTGCAAACAGCTCAAGCCAACAAGGGCTGATTATTGCTCCATTTAAGGGACACCGGGGTTAAGCAGGCAATGAGTTCTTAGGATCAGAAAACAAGTAGCTCAGACTCTACACACCATGTGTGTGGGTGAAATGGGAGCAAATAAATGAAGGAGGTAATGTGACAGTTAATGTGGTATATGTTATATACCAGCGGTTCTCAACCTGTGGGTTGCAACCTACAGTAACTGTATTAAAGGGCAGTGGCATTAGGAAGGTTGAAAACCACTGTTATATACTCTTCTAGAACCTCTATAAGTCGACCACCCAAGGGACTGTAACAAATTGGTCAACATATGGAGGTGGTCAACATTAGAAACTAGGCCTACTGTACCAATATGTACATGTGGTGCATGTCTGGTTTATGAAAATTAAGTCAACTTAAGGAGGTGTCCAGTGTAGGGAGATGGTCAACTATGGGGGTATACTGTATACACTTTGGTGCTGGGTGCTTGGTTGTTTGCCAGCCAGGCTGGGTCCTCTAACAGAGAGAGCACTTCTGTCTCTAGCTCATACACTGTCCTGTTCTGTTAGGCTGACTCTGGCTGGCACTGGGAATTCTTGTTACAGACCCAATTCCCTAGCATCTAGCATACTGCTTGATACAGGTGACAATTCAAAATCAAAAGTACTTGGAAAGTTTGGTCATTTTGCCTTGGACTTGGGTTTCTGGCTTATACTCTTGTGGGCTTATTCATGGTATGTTTTGATACATAAGATGTTCATCCATCTGTGTGGCTGCTGGTGGGGGTCATTGATCGCCAGACTTTAGGAAGCATTCTTGGGCTCTATAGAATGATTATGGGGGGAACAACTCTGGGGGGAGGGAGGGAAAACATTCTTTCAGTAGAAGCCACCATGTCTCAGAGGCATCTGTTCACATGTCAAAAGTCATGACCTCATTTTGGTTCACAGACTGGTGAAACCATGTCAGGAAAATAAAGATAACAACAACAGCAACAATAGTATCTAGAATTTTTTTCCTTGAATGCTCACCATGTTTTAGGCTTTAAACATGCTTTAACATGTTTTACATTGTAGCACCCTCAATGCCCACCTAATAATGGTAAATACTATTACTTTCTCCATTTCCCAGATGGAAACATTTAAGGTAAAGTGGTGAGGCTACTTGTCCAAGGTCACATAGCTAGTAAGTGGCATATGCTGCCTTTAGTTTTTAGATTAGTGGCTTCCAGATTTTAGGGAAATTTGTTCCTTGTTCAACTGCAAATGCCTAGCCCTAACCCTAGCATCTCTGACCTTGTAGGTCTGGGATCAGACCTAAGAATTTGTATTTCCAAGTCTGTAGGTGGTACTGATGGTATTGGTTCAAGGGCAGATGGAGAACCTTAGATAGGCAGGCTCTGGAGCTTACACTCTTAACAAATTTGTGGTACAGAGACAGGCTCTGGAGCTTACGCTCTTAAAAAATAGGCTCTGGAGCTTACACTCTTAACACATTTGTGGACAGAGAGAATATTTATTGAGAAATTGTGGCATGTCACTTTGGCTTTTACAATTTACACTCTTGTCACAGGATCCAAATTTTGTGCCCAGGTCTGCGTCATTTTCTCTTTCACCTCCAAGACCATGAACATTTAAATGGTGCAGTACTGAGAGCACTTTGTGTAGATTTCTCACAGATATAGTGTGGATGTTAATTTTTTCCCCCACATCTTCATTCTCAGAGTAATTTGCTTCAATGGTCTAAGGATCCCTATATCTGGTGGTCATCATTAAACGGTTGGCCAAATAAATGTACATACGTCAAAACAAAGGAAAACTCCAAACCTATGGAATGGTGGTCCTCTTAAAATCTGCTCTCTACTTTTTATTGGGTTTATGTCTAGCTAGTTGGATAAATGGTTTCCCAGGTTTTCTTGCAGCCATGTTTTCTCAAGTGAGGACACACTTTGAGTTTACTTTCTTCATGAGAAAGCTGCTTACCTTGGACATCCTTGGTTTCTCCTTTCCATGAGCTGGATAGAGACAGGACAGCAACCTGGCTCTAATCTTTTATATGACATCAACAACCTAGGAAATGGCAAACAACAAGATGGGAGGGAACTGAGTTTGAGAAGATTGTGTGGGTTAGAACTTCCCTCCCAGCCTGGAGCTCATATCTCTGAACTATTTTATGGGAGAGAAACAATCTTCTTATATAAGTCAGTGCACTTCAGGATCACTGTTTTTTCATTACGACATTTTACCCCATTGCAATAATGAATGACATATAATAGTTTACATGTTGGTTATCTAAAATTACTTCAAAACTCACTGGCTGAAGACAATTAACATTTATTAGCTCAGTTTCTGATGGTCAGGAATTGTGGTTCTGGATCAAGGTTTAGCATGAGGTTATAGATAAAATGTTGATTTGAGCTGTGGTTGTCTGAAAGCCTTATTGGGGCAGAAAAATGATTTTCCAAAATGTTGGTCTCATGTAGTCATTAACACTCTTGTAATCCTAGCACTCTGGGAGGCCAAGGTGGGTGGATTGCTTGAGCTTAGGAGTTTGAGAGCAGCCTGAACAAGAGCGAGACCCCATCTCTACTAAAAATAGAACACAAACAACAACAAAAATCTAGCAGGCATTGTGGCAGGTGCCCATAGTCCCAGCTATTTTGGAGGCTTAAGCAAGATAATTCCTTGAGCCTAAGAGGTTGTGGTTTCTGTGAACTAGGCAGACTGCCAGGGCACTCTACTCAAAGTGACAGAGTGAGACTCTGTCTCAGAAAAGAAACAAACAAACAAATAATAAAAAAAAAGAACCCAGGAGGTCTCATTTCCTTATCTTTCTATAGGGCTACTTAAGTGTCCCCACAAAGAGGTTATCAGCTTTTTTCAGGGGGAGTGATCTGTGGGAGCGAAGAAGCCACACAGCCCGTTTTGACCTAGTGTTGGAAATAATAGTCATTTATTCAATATTTTATTGATACACTAATCATGCCTATCGATGTGGGAGGGGACTACACAGGGCATGAATACCCATCCAGATGGCTGATAGAATAAAACTATCTTCAAGATAAACTCTCATTAAGGTCAGCAATGGCAGGCACCATGTGCTTTTGATTGTTTTGCTTGTAGGGATGGATATGCACACATACTCGTACATGCATGAACATGTATGTGCCCGGACACTCTTCCTGAAGGGATTGCCTAACAAACTGATAACAGAGATGGCCTCTTTAGGGGGGGTTAGGAGACTGGGAGTGTGGGGTAGAAGGGTAATATCTTTTATGATCATTTTGAACAGTTTGATGTCCACAATACATATTTATTTTTAGCTAATGTTTAGTCAAACATTACTTTTGTTACAAAACCAACCAAAACCAAAACTAAAACTGTAGCAAAAATGACAAAAAAACAAAAACAAAAACAAAAACAAAAACAATTTGCTGTCCAAACTTGAGGCCAATGTATAACTGTTCATAAAAAACCAAGCTGGTATTAGAATTTGATATTGTTTCTTTTATTCCTCAGATTAATAATTCACTATGAGCCCAACAGTATACTTTTTTCTGTGTAAAAAAAGTTTTCCATAGCAATAGTTTTCTTGAAGAGTTAATTTCTTTTCTGTACTGCACAAAAATTTGGAGGTTGAACTTAGATGTGTGGGAAAATGCAATGCCATCAATAGCAAACGTCTTCAGTAGGCAGAAATAACAAAGAAACATAATGAACTCCATATTTCACATTTAGAAGAGTAACTTATTGTATGTCACCAAAGGCATTTAAAATGCTCCAAATTGATATAGTCTGTGTCTTAAAGCACAGCAGCCTGGGAAGACAAAAATCACAAAGTTGTTTGCAAACAATGAACACATTCTAGTTGCTGGAATGTTTCATTGACAGTTGAGATTGTGTTCTTCAAACAGAAAGACGAAAGTTTTTAAAAATTATCTAGACAATTAGTTAGCATAAATAATAACAATTCTTTGTTTCAAACCCAAGGTTTAGAGTAGTGAATGGGATTTATATAAATAACTAGGAAGAAGTGGGAAATGGTAAACTTTTTCTTCATTTCTCCATTCATAGCTGGTCAGCCACATGAGTACATCTCAAATGATTTGGGGCAAGCCAAGTTTTAAAAACATTCTAACTTATAGTATGACCAATAGATAATTCATGCCATCCAAGGAGTTCACCAATATCCAAACCAATCTATTCCCTATTAAACAAGAAAAGTCTGTTGCATACATGCTTGGATGCTGTGGTGATGTCAAATTGCCATGGAAGTTTCTAAAAACTTCCTCTTCATTTCTGTACTTATCCCAAGCCAGACTTATTCAGATAGCTCACAAAAGGCATTAGTCACCAGGCCTGATTGAGTAATGCTAAACTAGATTACAATAAATGCACAGGGGGTAATTTGGGTTGGAGGCGTTTAATACACACTGTAGTGGGCCGAATTATGGCTCCCAAAAGTTATGTTCAAGTCGTAATCCTTGGTACCTACGAATGTGTCCTTATTCAGATGTAGGCTCTTCGCAGATGCAATCAAGTTCCAATTTATGGTGTCATAAATTGAGAGAGGTTTGAAGACCAGAAGAGATATAGGGAGGAAGGCCATATGAAGACAGACAGAGATGGGAATGATGGGGCTGTCACCCAATGAACACAGGATTGTCAGCAACTACCAGAAGGTAGGAAGAAGTAAGAAGGAGCCCCCAAAAGCCTTTAGAGAGAGACAGCCCTGCTGAAACCTTGACTTAAAACTTCTAGCTTCTAGCACTACGATGGGATACATTTCCAGTATTTTAATAGTCTGTAATATGTTGTTATGGCAACCCTAAGAAACTACTACATACACCAACAGTGGATTTCACACAGCAACAATTCTAAGGGCTAACATGTGTTAGGTAATACAAGGTTTCTATGGCAAATAAGCTTAACAAGGAGAAAGTTAAAGACTTCAGCTTAAAAAAAAATTCTCAGGGCTTTTGACATAAATTTATCAGCTACTATTAACCAAACACCTTCTTCCCTGAAGGCATGTTGAAGACATTAAGCATACCAACTCATGTGATTGTCATAACATCTCCATGAAGTTGGGGAATATTCCTCTCCCCATTTTATAGATGATGAAACAGTCACAGAATGGTAAAACCACTTGCACAATGGGTAGGGAACAGTGAAGCTAAGATTGCCCAGGCATTGAATCCAGAGCCTAGGTGATCCGGGCACGTAAGGAGCCTTGGGGGTCTCCTAAGGGCTCTCATAGTTAGGACAGGATCAATTTATTTATCTATTTAGTGTGTGCAGAGGATTCATAGGATGCATGTTTAATGGAAAATGACTGCTGAACTGTCACTGGCCACACATTCTACTGCTGTGTGTATTTCAGGATTTAAGCAGTTTAGAATCCTGGGAAAATGACCTAAAGCAATTATCAATGGCTTCCAGTGGTGGCTGATGTAGTCACACAGCTAAACAAATGATTTTTCTAAATAACTACATATTCTCATTTGAAATTACTCCCCACCCCCACCCTGCAAACACATACAACAGGACTTGGGATTTGAACAGGGAAGCACACATTGGCTAGTGAAAAATAAAGCCTGACAAAGGTGTGAGAAAAAAATCTGCCTCAGTAAATGGAAAAGGAGCTAAATCAATGGGCTGTGAGCATAGAAGGAAAGCTCACTTAGGTGTGAAGAAACAGTGTGGCTGTAAGTCACACCATGTTGCTTAGAATGAGTGCATTAAAAAAATAATAATTCAAAAGGAATCAGGGGGCCCGTGACACAGAAGCAAAGGGGCACAACTATTGGAAAAAGAGAGGAAAGTGAGAATCAGTCAGTCTCAAGTATTTTGAAATCCATGCATTTGGAGAATGAAGTGGGTGGGTTACCACAGAGGAGGAGAAGATAGTTAAGTGCTTTTGGTGTTAGAAGGTCAAGGGCTGTTTCCTCACTCTCAGGGGATGACCTGGTTTTCTATTTCATTGAGAAAAAAGGAGCAACCAGAACACAATTCTCTCCTCTGTCGACCACCTACTTGCTTGTCTCCATTTATTTTCCTCTCCTCTGGAACCTGGAAAAAGCTTCCCTTTCTCATATCTGGCCCTTCTACCTGTGTGCTGGAGCGTCTTGCCTCTCACCCACTCAAGGACTTTCCTCCTGTGATCTTCCTCATTCCCTTTTGTCCATTGATTTTTCACTGTCAGCAGGTTGTATCACTTTATAACCATGCTAAAATCATTTTCCTCCTTAAGTACTTTCCCTCAAACTGCAACAATATTTTTCAACTCCCCCTTTAGAGCAAAACTGAAGAATTATTCATACTTCTCCTTTCTACTTCTTTACCTCTCATCCATCTTGAAAACATTTCAATCAGGCTTTTATCCAGACCATTCCACCAAATCACTCCTGTCAAGTTGGCAAGGACTCTGTCTTGCCAAATCTGATGATTACCTCCTTGTCCTTATCTTACTTGGCCTCTAAGCACATTAGCAGGATTAATCACTTCTTTGAAACTCTTTCTTGACTGGGTCTCGAGGACACCAATCTTAACTGGTTATTCTTCTGTTTTCCTGGCTGCTTTGGAAACTTCTTTGTTGGATTTGCTTCTTTCTGATCTCTAAATGTTAGGCCTCAGGCCTTGGAACACTATTATTACCTATCTGTATTTGCTTCCTAAGAGATTTCATCTAGTCTCATGCCTTTAAATACCATCTGTCAGGGGTGGTCTTCTAAATTTCTATCTCCAGTCCTGAGCATTTAGCTCATATATATAATGGCTTCCTTGAAATTTCCCTTTAGATAGCTCATGGATACCTTGCAGATATCATGTCTAAAACATGTGTCTAAAACACTCTTAATTTTCTTACCTCTCTCCCCTCAGAAGGGCCCATGCAGTTTGGGTTCTCTAAAGTCAATGTTGAGTTTGACTCAACAATGTTGGTGGGCAGAGGATGTACTAGGGATTGGCTTCTGTGGATAGGCAGGTAGAGAAGGTAAGGGGCAGGACTGAGGGGGAAGTTTTAGTAACAGTCAGACCCAATATAGGCTTGGCCTCCATGATAAAGAGCTCTGGAGTGCATATGACCTGTTAGATTGAACCCAAATGGCAAGGACTTTGCATGCCAAGTTTGTTAGTCATTGTGAACTTCTCTGGGAAGATGCTCTGGGAGGAGGCATCTTTCTGCAGCTGAGGCCACCCATGAAGGCATGGTCAGTTGGAGGCTATATCTCTCAACGTCTCTGTCATCACCCACTTGGGGTCACCTAGTCATTTTCCCAAGCACATTGCCTTTGCGTCTTAGTTTAATATGCAGCCTTTGAGGCTCTAAGTATTTTGCCAATTTTAGATATTTTATCCCAAGCTACAAACAAGTATCAGTTGTATAACATCAGGATGTTTCCCACCACTCATTCTGTAATGGCTACACATTTGTAACTTCTCCAATACCACTACCTACTCTATTTTATTTCAAAGAAATATTGAAGGGTGGTGCCTGTGGCTCAAGGAGTAGCGCACTGGCCCCATATACTGGGGGTGGTAGGTTCAAGCTTGGCCCTGGCCAAAACTGCAAAAAACCTCAAGAAAAAAAAAGAAAAAAAAAGCCTTTCTATTCACCTAATATGACTAATAAGAAAAAGTGTTCCAATTATAGGCAATCTCCTAGATACAAACATCTGACTTTACAGCTCATACTTATGAACAGAGGCTATAAAGGTATTAGGTAAATGTACCTCTTTCAACTCACATGCAAATTC
>NW_003852410.1:18450236-18459188 GCF_000181295.1 Otolemur garnettii
GGCCCCATATACTGGGGGTGGTAGGTTCAAGCTTAGCCCTGGCCAAAAAAAAAAAAAAAAAAAAAAAAAAGGAAAGAAATATTTAAAAGATCAATTTATAACACTGAGTTTTTGCAGTTGTGAGGGTCATATCTTCATAAAGAAACCCTCAATATGTGTATAAAGCCAAGCAAAAAATAAAAGTAAGAAATCAATTCTGAGCAGGGGCCTCTACAAGTATTTTGAACTAAAATTTATTGAAGGTCTTTTAAGGCTAAAATTTTCCCTGAATTGTACTTGGTTTTTCAAAATTAAGTAATTGAAGAACTTTGTAATGACCTGTATGTAAGATAATTACCTATTTTCTGAATGATAAGTTTTTGGGGAAGCATCTTACCTCATATTCAGACATGTATGTTATTTGAGGGTATGTAAAAACCAGACAGGCAGATCTTTCATAGTGGTTGAAGCAAACCTTCATACACTGAAGCCAATTCCTCAGATGCCAAACAACAGAACCACTTTTCATCAAAGCAACACATCTTGAGAAAATCCTGCATTCTCTATTTCACCTCTATTTTACTTTTTGTATAAAGCTCCTCTTGAAAACACCTAATGGAAAAAGTGAACTTTCATTCAAGGCATAAACTTCAGTATTCCATAACACATGGGCTCAAGAAACCATTTTTACATTTTACAGACTATTTTTAGAAAAATTGGCCTGTTCTTCTCTTTTTGGGGGTGGGTTTGCTCATCCAGGATGTTCAGGTTGTCTTCTTGAATCAAGAAATAATAATGAGTGTGCCCGTGGGTACTCTTGCCTGTACCCAGGGCTCTCAAGCCCACACATAGTGCATTCTTATTTTCGGGAAAGTAACAGCTATTTCTGCCACCTCACAATTTGTCAAGACCTCAGAAATGGATGAATATAGATTTGAGAAGTGAACATGTAGAGTAGATGTGTTTCTGATTAATAAGTTTTTAAAGTTCAACAAATGAAAAACTTTTGAGAGATTCTTTACTTTTTAAAGCTTTCTATCAGTAGAGATAATCTTGTTTTTTAATGTTTAATTCCTTCCCTTTGCTTGCCTTTACTCTGCATGCTATCATTAAAAATGTAAAGAGTAGTGTCACAAAGAATAGGTAATATAGGCTACCATGTTCTGTGATCTGCCAAGTTGGCCCAAGGTCACATGGACCATTATGAGGTATGCCTTTAGGTCACCACTGCATAGCCTTCTTTCTCCATAACTTGCCTCCTACTTAAATTCTCCCCATAATATCTTTTGGCTTAAAACATTAATAAGGAAGAAAGAATCCCACCCAGTCATTACTACAAAACAATAGCAAACTAAACAACATCATTGGCTATGTGTTACATGCTTTACCTAAACTGTCTCTTTGTGAGCTAGACTCTATGATTAACTCCATGTTCCAGATAAGAAAACTGAAGCTTAAAGAAGCTAAGAAACTGCCTAGCCAAAATTATTTAAGTGGAGGGCTTGGTGAAAATCTATGCTCTTAACCTCTTTGCATATCATCCCATTCTCAGAGCTAAAATGTGCCCAGTAGATTCTCTAGTCCAGCTGCCTTATTTTCAGGACATGAAATGGATACCCAAAGAGGTAGAGTGACTCATTTGAGGTTATACAACAGCTGACCCAGGATCATAGCCTGGATCTTTCTCATTTAAATCTCATGGTCCAGGCACAATATGATATTGCCTCCAATGTAATTAGAAATCTAGAAGATAAAGGACTCATCCCTCACACTGGTTTATGATTCAGAAGAAACCGACTTGAAATTGTAATAGAGTTACTTATAGGCAGACACAATAGAGGCTAGTGAATGTTTAGTCCCATTTACTTTTCAGCTTCTTTTAGTTCATTCCCATCATGCTAAGTTAGCAAGCTTCAGCTTACAGAAAGAGCTCCCATTGATTTAGTGTCTAACTGTGTGGATGTTTAGGTAAGACTCAAGAAAAAATTTCTTTGCTTATCTTCTCTTCTAGGACTTTGTTCTAACTTTACTTATAATGCTCATTTGGAATGTGAGATCAATAGAATAACCATATGCACATATTTGGAGATATTTTGCAGGTTGCATCTGAGTGCTAGTTATTCAAGAATACAGAGAACAATTTCTCTCTTCAGGCTTTGCTTCTCCATTCAGTGTCAATCATTATCTATCTATATTTATCTGAAAT
Organism: Otolemur garnettii; assembly: GCF_000181295.1. NCBI lineage: Eukaryota > Metazoa > Chordata > Mammalia > Primates > Galagidae > Otolemur > Otolemur garnettii. Next base: position 18,452,422 of record NW_003852410.1, read on the forward strand.
TATATTTTTATTTCTGTAATGACCACATGACCACATATTTATACACCAAATTAAGCTTAATAAAATAACTGCCATATGCAGCTGACTTTCTATATGTTCTCATTCAACTATGTTTATTCAACTATGTTTTTGTTAGGCTTTTGCTAAAACATTTCATTGAGCATGATGCAGAATGTCTTCTGAAAATGCTAAGCCTACAAATTAATAAAATTGATAGGAACAGTGACTCCATGAAGTGGTGGCATAAGTATGCCAGACATTTTGATCCTACAACTTATCTACCAGACTGCTTGACTGGAGTTTCAATTCTTATTTGCCTTGATGTTAATACACAATGTTTTTCAACACAACAAATGATTGTGTTGAAGAATAATTTGCCACCTCTTTTAGTGGAATTGACATAATTATTCAAATCCATGTGACTGATAAAATATTTATAAACTACAGTACTAATGTCTCATGGCAATGGTATTGTTAAGGGTCTATCAGGCTTTCCAATAGATTCTGGTCTTTTTCTAATTGGCCCAGATCACTTGTCCAGTTTAAATTATAACAAGTAGAGAAATTTGTTGGCAAGAATATTTTATAACAAAATATTATCAATGGCTCAGTAGACTACAAAGAAAATTGCCCTTTTCCCAGACACATTTAAATCCCCAGGTATACAAAATTTGGAGGTAAGGGAATTGGAATAAATATGTTTTTTTCAAGATAAAAACAAGATGTTTATTATAAGGAGAATGATACAGTATTTTTCTATGTAAAATTTGAGGCAAGATGACTATAAGAATAACATTCTGGGCAAGCTAATCATTTTAGCAGCTCACTCTCACACTATCCTTTCCACCTTTATGGGAGTCATTCCTGCTCTGAACAGCCTCAGCTGGGTATCAAGAGGATGGGACTATGTGCTGCCCATGGCTGTGACAGACATCACTAATCAACTGCAGCACCGTCACAACACTCTTTGTTGCTGAATCTGGTGTGGCCAAACCATACTTAACTTTTATTACTTGTCTGTGCACTGGTATTCTCAGATAATGCATTTTATCATCCTCATTTTATAGGAAGAGGCAAACAAGTTTTCAAAATTTACATAGCCAGGACAGGAAACAGGGTCAAAATCCTACTTCAAATCAGTTTAATATGTGTTCCTAGCACTGTGAGGATAGAAAGAGAAGAACAAGATATTATTCCAGCTCTCAATTAGCTCACTAGACTACAATTAAAAACAAAACAAAACACACACACACATATATATACATATATATGTATCAATTTTGAGAGAGAGAGAGATATTTTGAACTCTCACCTTTTGTAGAGCTAAGGGCCTTAGTTTAGGACCTTAAAACCACAGATGCTTAATAAATTATAAAAATAAATAAGATTCGGACAGATAGGCCATGCCTCAGGAATTTGATTTTAAAAAAGTAGCCATGGGGGTAGAGGCAAGATGGTAGACTTCAGCCATCTTTCTATAGAGATTCCCATCCAGAAGGAGAGTTAAAAGACAGAAATTTAGAAAGTAAGCCAATGGTTTAGAGCTGAGCCAAGAGAGAAGGCTGAAAAACGCACATCAACCCTGCTGAGGTGAGCTGCGACCCCAAAGATACAAACAAGAGGTACTAAATCCATCACCAAGTGAACAGGAGTCCCCTCCCCCATGAGAAGGGCTCGCAGTAAACTCCATACAAACAAGTGAGCAGAGTTCAAATGTCCTCCCATTCTATGCCATGTGAGACACCCTCTAAAAACTGGACTTCCTACTCCCGCTAGAGTGCCATGGCACTCTCCTGCCAGGCATAAAACTGTATAAAACTGTATATATTCTCTACCTGCAATTCTGAACTCCCATCACTCCCCTCCACTCTCACGCTGAGGTCTGGAAGCCTGTCCCCCATGGACTCCAGATTCCTGGGCATTTTCTTAAGAGGTGTGGACAGGGCAGGTTATGAACGGGGCATTTTCTTGAGAGGTGTGAAAGGGGCTATTGCTGGTCTGTGCTGATTCTGTGGCATGGGAGTAAGGAGAGGATGGTCAGCTGAGATGGAACCATACAGGAGCTGCAGTGCCCCAATGCCCAGAATAGGAGCTGCAGCGGTGGGAACAATAATTCTCACACCTCTGGGGCTACTCTGGACAGACACACCTTGTCTCTCTGGGCAACCAGAGGAAGCCAGGCATCTTCTCCCATGGCAGCCAATGCAAAATGGAGCGTGAGTAAAGGGAAGGCCTCAGGCAATAGTGGCATGGGTAGAGCGCAGGGACTAGAATACGTGTGCAGAGCCAGCAGATTCCCAGGGTAGGGCTAAGCCAGAGGACTGCTAGACTGAGCCAAAGATGTATGTGGCCCTCAGGGGATCATAACTGAGACAAAGGTGGGCAGTCAGAGGCTAGAACTGACAGCTAAGTGTGAGCTCTAACTGCTTGCTGCTGCCGGGGGGCTCAATCGCAGTATCTGTCAACTTAAGCAGTGTCTGATCCATAGGGAATATAGCCAGGACAGAAACAAATTCTGTGAAGTTGTTCTGTTCTGTTCTGCCAGCAACATCAATCGGGGTGGAGTTGGAACTGTGTGAACCACCCCAGCCTCCATTAAGCATCCGAAGTTGTCAGGCCTCACCTCCCCCTGCCGAATAGTGGGAAAGAGTGGAGGCCTGGCTCAGGACACATAGATTTCCCTGTGACTCAGGCAGTGGTAAATTCTTAGAGCATCTGCTCATTGGAGGGAGCTGGGTCACAGCCCTGTGGGGTTACCAGAAACTGGATCTGACAGAGGTGCAATGTGGGAAAGGAGGCATCAACCTTTTCAGAATAATTTATTTGCTGGGTGGGTCATTCTGACCTCACAGAGCATTGGACTGAGTCATACTGACCTGCAAGCAGACCCCTCCTATCTAGTTGCCAGGGACCTTTTGAACTCTCCCACCTGACACTGGTGCTGACTGGAACAATTGATTTGGACCTCTTGAACTAGGCCAATCACCTGAGGATTACCCAAAGTGGTACCCTGGGTGTGTATTTGTGGGAAGGTTTGATTTTCCTTTTCCAATTGTTGCCTGTGAGGGGTGGGGTGACATAATTACTGGTATTTCTCCAAAGCTAAGACTTCAACCCAGAGTAACTAATTCACTAAGGTAGGAAAGAGACCAGCTGAAAACAAAACAGAGTCACTTAGCCCCACCACACCAAACAGGCCCCCAGTTTCTCAGGCTGTAGCACTGTATGGGTCCTTGGCAAAGCTCTAGGATAAATGGTATAGACACCAGCCCCAGCCTTTGGGCAAAGGGCTAGTTAATCACTACTCCTGGAACCCCCCACTAAACTTCTCCTTATCTGCTCATCTAGCCAAACAGTGTAAAATAAGCATGAGGCGGAATCAGCAGACAAACTCCTATAACATGAATAAGGAGAGTAGATAAACCCCCGCAAGGAAGGATATGGCAGATGCAACTGAAGATCCTATCCATAAACAGATGGTTGAGTTATCAGAAATCAAATTCAGAATTTAGACTGCAAATAAGATTAATAGAATAGAAGCAAAGTTGGAATTAGAAATTCAAGGAGCATTTCAAAAGTTCTCTCAAGAATTCAATGAATTCAAAGACAAAATCACCAAAGATTTTGACACATTGATACAAGAATTTGCAGGCCTCAAAGATCTAGGAAATACAGTAGAATATTTCAGTAACAGAATGGGGCAAGCAGAAGAAAAGATTTCTGACATTAAAGATAAAGCTTTTGAACACTCTAAAGTACTCAAGAGGAAGAGAAATGGAGATCAAAAACAGATCATTCTCTCAGAGAGCTCAGATAATTAGAAGAAAACTAATATTCACGTTATAGGAATCCCTGAAGTGACAAAGTTGCTTCACAAAACACAGAGGTTCTTCTTCATGAAATTATGAAAGAGAACTTTCCAGACATGCCAAGAGATTCTGCAATTCAGATAGCAGACAGTTTCAGAACTCTGACTCAACCCATAAGATATCCCCCAGGCACATCATAATTAACTTCACTAAAGTTAATATGAAGGAAAAAATTCTGAAAGCAACCAGATGTAAGAAAACCATAACCTACAAGGGGAAGAATATTAGAATGAATGCAGATCTCTCTGCTGAAACCCTTTCAGCCCAGGATCCTGTATCCAGCTAAACTGAGTTTCATTTATGATGTAGATATCAAATACTTTAATGATATTCACATGTGGAAGAAATTTGCCATAGCTAAACCAGTTCTCCAGGATATTCTCAGACCTATCCTCCATAATGACCAGTGTAATCCTCCACCACAAAAGTAAACTCACTCAGAAACTTTTCATCAAATTTCAACATCCAGAGTGGTGAAAGGGTCAAAAATGTCCACTGGACTTTCAAAAAAACTTGATAACCAAAATTTAACCAGGCTTATCAATATTCTCTATTAATGTAAATGGCTTAAATTGTCCTCTAAAGAGGTACAGGTTGGCTGACTGGATACAAAAACTCAGGACAGATATCGGTTGCATACAAGAATCTCATTTATCTTAAAAGATAAATATAGACTCAGGGTGAAGGGATGGTCATCTATAATTCAGACAAATGGAAAGCAGAAAAAAGCAAGTGTTGCAATTTCATTCGCAGATACAATAGACTTTAAACCAACAAAAGTATGCAAGGATAAGGATGGTCACTTTATATTTGTGAAGGGTAATACTCAGTATGATGAGATTTCAATTATTAATATTTATACACCCAACCAGAATGCAACTCAACGTATAAGAGACACTCTAACAGGCATGAGCAGCTTAATTTCTTCCAGCACCATCATAGTTGGAGATTTTAACACTTCTTTGGCAATGTTGGATAGATCCTCCAATAAGAAGATGAGCAAAGAAATTCTAGATTTAAACTTAACCATCCAACATTTGGATTTAATAGACATCTACAGAACATTTAATCCTAACAAAACTGAATACACATTTTTCTCATCAGCCCACAGAACATACTCCAAAATTGATCACATCTTAGGTTACAAGTCTAACCTCAAAATAGAAATTATTCCTGGCATCTTGGACCATCATGGAATAAAAGTTGAACTTAATAACAACAGGAATCTGCAGACTCATACAAAAACATGTTAGCTAAATAACCTTATGTGAATGATAGGTGGGTCAGAGATGAGATTAAGAAGGAAATTACCAGATTTTTTGAACAAAATGATAATGAAGACATGAACTATCAGAATCTCTGGGATACTGCAAAGGCAGTCCTAAGAGGGAAATTTATAGCACTGCAAGCCTTCCTCAAGAGAACAGAAAGTGTGAAAGTTAACAACTTAATGGGACATCTCAAGCAACTGGAAAAGGAAGAACATTCCAACCCGAAATCTAGTAGAAAAAAAGAAATAACCAAAGTTAGAGCAGAATTAAATGAAATTGACAACAAAAGGATTATACAACAGATCAATAAATCAAAAAGTTTCTTTTTTGAAAAGGTCAATAAAATAGATAAACCTTGGCCAACCTAACCAGGAAAAAAAGAGTAAAATCTCTAATTTCATCAATCACAAATGGTAAAGATGAAATAACAACAGACCCCTTAGAAATTCAAAAAATTTTTAATGAATATTACAAGATATTTAATTCTCAGAAATATGACAATCTGAAGGAAATTGACCAATATGTGGAAGCATACCACCTCCCAGGACTTAGCCAGAAGGAAGTGAAAATGTTGAACAGGCCTATATCAAGTTCTGAAATAGCATCCACTATACAAAATCTCCCTAAAAAGAAAAGCCTGGGACCAAGGCTTCACGTCAGAATTCTACCAAACCTTTAAAGAGGAACTAGTACCTACATTACTTAATTTTATTCAAAATATTGAAAAAGAAGGAATACTACCCAACACATTCTATGAAGCAAACATCACCTTGATCCCAAACCAGGAAAAGACCCAACAAGAAAACAAAATTATAGACCAATATCACCAATGAATATTGATGCAAAAATATTCAACAAAATCCTAACAAACAGAATCCAGCAACACATCAAACAAATTATACACCACAACCAAGGGGGTTTTATCCCAGGATCTCAAGGCTGGTTCAACATATGTAAATCCATAAATGTAATTCATCACATAAACAAATAAAAAACAAAGACCATATGATTCTCTCAATTGATGCAGAAGAAGCTTTTGATAATATTCAGCATCCTTTCATGATCAGAACACTTAAGAAAATTGGCATAAAAGGGACATTTCTCAAATTGATAGGGGCCATCTACAGCAAGCCCACAGCCAATATTGTGCTGAATGGAGTTAAATTGATAAATCATTTCCACTCAGATCAGGAACCAGGCAAGGTTGCCCATGGTCTCCATTGCTCTTTAACATTTTAATGGAAGTTTTAGCCATCGCAATTAGAAAAGAAAAAGCAATCAAGGGTATCCATATAGGATCAGAAGAGATTAAATTTTCACTCTTCACAGATGTTATGATTGTATACCTGGAAAATACCAGGGATTCTACTACAAAACTCTTAGAAGTGATCAAAGAATACAGCAGCAAATTAGATCAGGTTACAAAATTAACACTCATAAATCGGTAGCCTTTGTATATATCAACAACAGTCAAGCAGAAAAAATAGTCAAGAACTCTATTCTATTTATAGTAGTGCCAAAGAAGATGAAATATTTGGGAGTTTACCTAACAAAGAACGTGAAAAACCTCTATAAAGAGAACTATGAAACTCTAAGAAAAGAAATAGCTGAAAATGTTAACAAATGG
>NW_003852410.1:18460174-18543716 GCF_000181295.1 Otolemur garnettii
TCTGGAGAACACTTAGAGAACTAAAAATAGACCTTCCATTTGATCCTACAATTCTTCTACTAGGTATATATCCAGAAGTCCAAAAATCACACTACAACCAAGATATTTGTACCAGAATATTTATTGCAGCTCAGTTCATAATTGCTAAGTCATGGAAGAAACCCAAGTGACCATTGACACACGAATGGATCAATAAATTGTGGCATATGTACCATGGAATATTATGCTACCTTAAAGAAAGATGGAGACTTTACTTTCTTCATGTTTACATGGATGGAGCTGGAACATATTCTTCTTAGCAAACTATCTCAAGAACGGAAGAAAAAGTATCCAATGTACTCAGCCCTACTAAGAAACTAATTTATAGCTTTCATATGAAAGCTATAACCCAATTATAGCCCAAGAGTATGGGGAAAGGGGAGAGGTAGGAGAGGGGAGGGGGATGGGTGGAGGGAGGGTGATTCGAGGGATTACTTCTATGGTTTATCTTACAAGGGTACAAGTGAATCTTTCTAAGAGTAGAATATAAACGTCTTCACAAAATAACTAAGAAAATGACACGAAGGCTATGTTTACCAGTTTGATGAAAATATTTTAAATTGTATATAAAACCAGCACACTGTACCCCACGACTGCATTAATGTACACAGCTATGGTTGAATAAAATTAAAAAAAAAAAAACAAAAAACTAAACCTGAACTTGGACACTCAAAGAAAACAAAAAATGTAGCCACTATACATTGAAATGAATTGGATTTCCCTCATTGCTCCCTAAATCCCACTAAGCCTGTCATAATTTAGGCCATTGACATTTCCTACTTGACATACTGTAATAGCATAGCATCCTAACGCAGGGGTTCTTTTTTTTTTTTTTTTAATTGTTTTGGGTTCATTGATGGTACAAAGAATTAGGTTACATTGTTTGCATTTGTTAGGTAAAGTCCCTCTTGTCATTATGTCCACCTCCAAGCAGTGTGCCATACACTGTAATCCCCCATCTCCCTCCTTCTGATCCCTGCTCCCTCATTTCCCCAAACCCCACTTTGAATTCATTTGAGTTTTTCTCTTACACGGGGAGGTCATCTACTGGCTTAGATTATCTACTGGCTTCATATTAGAATTGAGTACATTGGGTTTTTGTGTCTCCATTCTTGTGATGCTTTACTAAGAATGTTAATTCAGGTTAATTCATGTGAAGTCTTGATATTTTTTAATGGCCTGCTCTTCCATGGCATACATATACAACAGCTTGTTAATCCATTCCTGGGTTAGTGGGCATTTACATTATTTCCACATTTTGACAATTGTCAATTGAGCTGCCATAAGCAGTCTAGTGCAAATGTCCTTATGATAAAAGGATTGTTTTTCCTCTGAATAGGTGCCTAATAATGGGATTGCAGCATCAAATGGGAGGTCTAATTTGAGTTCTTTGAGGTTTTTCCATAATTCCTTCCAAAAAGGTTGCATTAGTCCACTGTCCCATCAGCAGTGTAAAAGTGTTCTCTTCTCTACACATTGGCGCCAGCATCTACAGTTTTGAGACTTTGTGGTGTGGACTATTCTCACTGCGATTAGATGATATCTCAGAGTGGTTTTGATTTGCATTTCTCTGATAATCAGAGATGATAAGCATTTTTCAAATGTTTGTTAGTCATTTGTCTGTATCAGAGAAGGTTCTGTTCATACTCTTGGGATTGTTTGCTCTTTTTTTGTTGATTAATTTGAGTTCTTTGTAGAGTCCAGTTATCAACCCTTTGTCAGATTCATATCGTGCAAATATGTTTTCCCATTCTGAAGGTTGTCTTTTTGCTTTACTCATTGTGTCCTTAGCTATGCAGAAGCTTTTCAGCTTAATTCTCATTTATTAATTTTTGTTGTTGTCATGGCTGTTAAAATCTTTGTCATAAAATCTCTCCCCAGTTCTACATCGTCAAGAGTTTCCCACAGTTTCTTCTAAGATTTTTATCATTTCATGTCTTAGATTTCAATCTTTAATAACCTTAATCAGAAATGAAAATGAGGAAATAACAACTGATACCACAGAGATACGAGAGATTATTTCTAGCTACTACCAAAAACTCTGTGCCCAGAAATTCAACAATGTGGGAAAAATGGACCAATACCTGGAATCATACTCTCTCCCTAGACTTAACCAGGAAGAAATAGATCTCTTGAACAGGTCAACATCAAGCACTGAGATCGCAGAAACAATAAAAAAGCTTCCAACAAAAGAAAGCTCTGGACCACATCAAAGATGAGCTTGTACTTATACTGCAGAACCTATTTCCAAACATTGAGAAAGAAGGAACTTTCCCCAATATGTTCTATGAAGCAAACATCACCTTGATTCCAAAAATAGGAAAGGATCCAACAAAAACGGAGAACCTCAGACCAATTTCAATAATGAATATTGGATGCAAAAATACTCAGTTCAATCTTAGCTAATGGATTACAACTACTCATCAAAAAAATTATACATCACAATCAAGTAGGCTTCATCCAAGGGATGCAAGGCTGGTTTAAAATACACAAATTCATAAATGTAATACATCATATCAACAGAAGTAAAAACAAAGACTATATGATCCTCTCAGTAGATGCAGAAAAAGCATTTGACAAAATTCAGCATCCTTTTCTAACAAGAAAATAGGCATGGGTGGCACATTGCTTCGGGGTCCTCAAACTTTTTAAATAGGGGACCAGTTCACTGTTCCTCAGACTGTTGGAGGGCTGGACTGCAGGCCCCAGGATGAGTCAGCTACTAAGCAGGACAGGCAGAGGTGGCAAAAACACCTGGCAGGCCATATAAATATCCTAGGCAGGTTACTTGTGGCCTACCAGCCGTAGTTTAAGGATGCCTGGCTTAAGCTGAGTGAAGCCATCTATGACAAACTCATAGCTAACATACTGACAGCTTTTCCACTTAGAACTGGAATCAGACAAGGATGTCCGCTAACACAAGGGTTGTTAATCCAGGTTCATATTGAATTGAGGGGTTCCTTGAACTTGGTTGAAAAAAATTTTCATTTTCATTAGCTTCTGACTGAAATTGAGCATTTCTTTCCATTATGCCTATATGTGGCAAAACACAGTACTATAGCATGATAGACTTGTTACCAATAAGTATCATGGAAAATTTATTTCATAAATTATAGCTATTGAAAGTATCTTAAAATAATATTTATGCCCATCATGTCTTTGAAATTATGATAGATTCAGCATTAGATTCTGTTATTTAATGGCTTCGTAAAGAGATATAATTCCTAAATGCCAGGTTAAAAAAAGCATTTTGCTAACTGCATTTTGTCTTCCTATTACAATTCTATGTATATTGTATATATTTGAGAACATTTTCCTGAGAACGGGTCAGATGCTAAAGGGACACAAAAAGTTTAAATTCTTATTTTTACCTATTTCTCTGCTTTGACCTGAAAAGCATTTCTCTATGGCATATTCTCCATGCAATGATCTCAGTGATTCTTGTCAAAGATTAGCTATTAACGCCAGGTGCACTGGGACATGACTGTAGTCCTAGCCATTTGGGAGGCTGAGATGAGAGGATCACTTGAATCCAGGAGGTCAAGACAAGACTGGGCAACACAGAAAGACCTAATCTCTAAAATCCCCAGAGAATTACACTATCATACTGCTTCCCTGTTCTACCCTCCAATGGCTTCCCAATGCAGGATGAAGACTAGTGTCCTAGCCATAATCTATAAAGCACATCTGTGCTCAAATGTTTATTGAAACACAGTCCACATTTGCAAAGATGCAGAATCAATCCAAGTGCCCATCAATTCATGAGTGGATTAACAAAATGTGTTATATGTACACCACGAAATACTCTCCAGCCATGAAGGATGAATTAAGTCCTTTTGGAATGATTTAGATTTAACTGGAGATCATTCTTCTTCTTTTTTTACTTTATAGTTTTATTTTTTAATGACTTTTACATGTCACACATATATAAATAGGCTAGGTTTTATGTCACCATATTAGGGTCTCATATATGATTTTAGGATGCCAAGGATTTTTTAAGAGAAACACGATAGGAAAGTGGAATGTTGAGAAAAGACTTAAGGAATAAATAATCTTATGTCACTTTAAAGGCACAGGTTTTGACTAGTGTTTCAGAAATATGTCAGAATTGGGCATCAGGTGCTAACTATTGTGTGACTTTTAGTGGGAAGTCCTCTCATATGTAGAAAAAGGCTAGGCTTAGATAAGACTTTCAGCTAGACAAGACAGATAAAGATAAACTAGAGGGTCAGAAGAAGGAGAGATTGGTAACAAAGCCATTTCAGATTCTTGTTTTAACTTTTACCTCACCTAACATTGCTATCAAATATGACCAGACTTGAAGGGAAACCTATCCTCCTATTGAATCTTCCAGAAGAAGATGAATCCACTGCTTCTGGTATTTACACAGGGTGGGTGTTTGTGATTGAATGCTTTCTTGCATAGTGTCCCAAAACCTTCAAGCTATGATTTAAACTTTTCTTTGGTTCTCTCCTCAGTAGAGCTGGGGAACAGCTGGTCATCAACTTCAATGTGAGATGTTAAATCATCCTTCAGCTTGTTTTCCTCTTCTGTATGAAATGCCAGTTCTCTTATTTTTTCTTAGGATATTACTCTTCTTTTTTTTTCCTTTTCTTCTCTTCTCTTTTACTTTTCTTTCTTTCTTTCTTTCTTTCTTTCTTTCTTTCTTTCTTTCTTTCTTTCTTTCTTTTTTTTTTGAGACAGAGTCTCACTTTGTCACCCTTGGTAGAGTGCTGTGGTGTCATAGCTCACAGCAACCTCTAACTCATCGGCTTAAGCCATTTTCTTGCCTCTGCCTCCTGAGTAGCTGGGACTACAGGTGACCAGGTGACTACCACAATGCCTGGCTATTTTTTGGTTGCAGTTGTCATTGCTGTTCAGTAGGCCTGGGCTGGGCTCAAACCCACCTATCTCAGTGCATGTGGCAGGCGCCCTTACCCACTGACCTACAGGTGTTGCCTTCTTTTCTTTTCTTTTATTGACAGAGTCTCACTCTGTCACCCTGATTAGGGTGCCATAGCATCATCATAGCTCACAACAACCTCAAACTCCTGGATGGAGCAACCCTCTTGCCTCAGCCTCCCATGTAGCTGGGACTACAGGCACCCACCACAACACCTGGCTAGTTTTTTCCCCTATTTTTAGCAGAAATGGGGTCTTGCTTTTGCTCAGGCTGGTCTGGAATTGCTGAGCTTAAGCAATCCATCCACCTTGGCCTCCCAGAGTGCTAGGATTATAGGCATGAGCTACTGCACCTGGCCATTATCAATATTTCTTAAGCAGTCATGTCTCTGTGACTCTGTACTAGAATATCTCCAGGCTGTCTTTTTCATCCTGGAGCTCTGAACACCACCCATAAAAAGAACAAGCCAATTCTCAGGAATGAAAAGCTAGAATATGAAATCCCCAAGTGACACTGCCCAACTGGCGGGCGGTGTTGGGGAGTTCGTGATCGGCTGATGAGAGGGAGAAGGAAAGGGTGGACACAATCACACAACCACTCATACTGAGGGGTGGCACCTGTGGCTCAAAGGAGTAGGGCGCCGGCCCCATATGCCAGAGGTGGTGGGTTCAAACCCAGCCCCAGCCAAAACAAAACAAAACAAAACAAAACAAAACTGCAAACCACTCATACAGTATAGGGAGAAGGCTGAGCCGAAGCTGTTTATTTGGGATCGGTACAATCTTATATAGGGTTAGTTGAGGGGGAGTGGTTACTTCATGAAGCTGAGTCTATATAAGGCTAGGAATGTAGTCTTTGGCCTATGATAGGTTTAAAATATGAGGGGAGGGCGGAGGGGTTATGCTGTCCTGAGGGGAGGGGCCCTGCGCTGTGCTCTGTGTTTCCGTCTAAGTCTTGTACAATGTAGCTAGTTCTATCCGGTTTTGTTACCAGTACTGGTCTCTTTATCCGGCCTTTTCATGTGGGGGTTGAATTAGCCTAGCACTTCCTCTTACAATATAGTTTAATATTTCTGTTAACCCTTACACCCAAGTGTCACTTTTCTTGTATATCTTATTTACTCCCCAATTCAGCCATCCACAATAGAGACATTCTTTGTGCCAGGAGTCCTAGGTATTCTGGTGTATGGCATAGTGAACAAGCCGACCCAAATCCCTATCACAGACTTTACATTCTAGTCAGAGGAGACTGATAGTATACAAAGTATATAAGTACAGAATCTTTGTAGGCCAGCTAGGTCAGCGTGATATAAAATAAAGCAGGGAAAAGGAAAGAGATGCTTTGGGGGTTGCAGTTCTCAATAGTGGTTAGGGTAGGTTTGACTGAGAAGGTGAGTTTATTTTATTTTATTTTATTTACTTTTTTTTTTTTTTGAGACAGAGTTCCACCTGTTGCCTTTGGTAGGGAGATCATTATTCTAAGTGCAGGTTCTAAAGAATGAAATAACAAACACCACACATACTTGCCATTACATTTTGGAACTAACCCATGAGTACACATGTGCACAGAGAGATGCAAAAGTCCCAAGCAGTGGGGAGATGGGGAGGAAGGGATGGGCAAAATCTTACTTAATGAGTACAATGAACATTATTTGGGTGATGGGCATACTTATAGCCTGACTTGAGCATTATGTGCATAAAAGCAATCCACATAACCAAAAACATTTGTACCTTCATAATATTTTGGGGGAAAAGACCCTATTGTGACCGTCCTCCACCTTCCCCACATCTCAGATGCCCTCTGCTGTATTTCCCCTCACTAATCATGCCATGTGGGACTCCACTCTGACCTCTTGCTCCCCCTCTGCACTTGCTCTTTCCTCTGGCTGGAAACCTCATCCCTGCTTATCCTCCTGGCTCATCTTGACCTCCTTCAGGTCTCTGCTTACATGACACTTCATGAACATTCTCTATCTTATTTAAAATGGCTCCCTCAACCCCACCACCCTTTTCCCCCTCAATTTGCCCATTTTTTTCTCATCGTTCTTATTATTACTATCACATTATATACCATTGGTCTCCTCCACTGGACAGCAGGGACTCAAGTTTGGGTTAAAATAATTAACAGGTAAATAGTATCAGGAAAACAAAAAGATAAAGCAAGGCACAGCAACGGGCTGCCCAAGGAGCCAAGCCAGTGATTATTTAAGGCTACTCATTATGTTTCCAGAGTCTTTTCCTGCCAGGGGGAAAATTGAGGTGATTTGCATGGTTTGATAAGAAGCCAGGTGATTCTGCTTTGATCTTCAGCAAGGAGAACTTGCAGAGGCCTGAGTAAAATCAGCATGTGGCCTGGGGGGTAAAAAAAAAACAAAAATGAGGGCTGAGGTTATTGAATTGGGCTAGCTATATAACCTCTCAAAGGCCTGTGTTTCTCAACTGCAAAATGGAGATAATAACACTACCTAAGCCTCAGGGAAGTACCAAGAAGAAATGAGATAAAGCAGGTAAGGAGGTTAGCCTCCAGCTGGGAATGTGGAAAGTGCTCAGTAAAGGTTAGTTGTTGTCATTTTTATTATTGTTTTCGTGATGGAAATGAATCATGTAGCTACTCCCACCACTATAAGCCTTAACCCAGTGCTTTCTCACCTGGGAGCCCACAAAAGATTCACAGGGGTCATGAGCCCCTAAAATTAAGTGCCAAATACTTTTGCCATGAGTGTATCTAGATTTTTCTGGACAAGAGTCTGATGAGCTTTTTCCCTATCCTAACCCTTCCTTACCACCAGCAAGGTCCAGCATTGAGGTAAAGACACAAGGGAGTTGTGAAGAACAGCATGGTAAGTGATGCATAAAGATACTGGCTCAGCAAAGCAGCTGGTCCTTAACTAAATCACAAGGGGAAACTATGTGTCTTCAATGGAGCAAGTTTATTATGGAATAGAAGGCTAAGTATGCCTGACCTTTAGAAAGGAAACTCTAGAGTTCAAGGAAATTTCCTACTACTCAGGACAATGATCCTACATCTGCAGAGCATATGGAGGATACCTTTGGTCCTGTGAATGGGAGATGGTGATCCATACAAACTAGGATAAAAGTCTAAGAAGTAGCAGTGGTGCTTACACTTTAGTGTGCATCCAAATTCTGTGATGGGTGTTAAAATTCCAGAATTCTGATTCAGTGGGTGAGCAATTAGACTGAAGAATATGCATCTATAGTAAGCACTGTACAGGAATTCTGATAAGGTGGTCTAAGGCCCACTGTAGAAAAGAGGGATTGACAGGAAAGAAATTGCAAAACAGGTCTCTCAGCAAGAGTCAGCCCACTTTACTGGCACCAAGCAGCATAGGATGCAGGGCCAGCTCTCTAGCCGGGGTGCATTCGCATGGACTATCCTCTGTATCTAAAGTGTTGGAGACCTGAAGGTTTAGAGACCCTTGCCATCTCCTCCTTGGGAACTCAGCTCATATCTACTGCATTTTCTATGAACCATCCATAATCATTTTTATCCTGGAACATCTTTTGCTCTGTCCAGGAATGCCCAGGTAAGTTCTGGGTTCTCTCCAGAATCCTAGATTTGTAAGGAAAACCTAGTGTGCAAACACTACCAAAGAAACAAAGTGTGGCAGATTATCATTCAGCAAAATGTCTTTTGCTTTCACTCTTCCTTGAACTTCATAGGAGCAGTGTACATTCCTGCCTCTGGGGTATTGGGTTTGGACTGGTGACACATTTTGGCTAATGGAAGGTGGAAAGAGTGGACAGTGTGAAAATCCCAAGAATAAGTTGTAAAATCTTTGTTTGTTTGTTTGTTTTATGGTGGCTGTAACAAATTACTGAAAAGTTGATGGTCTAAAACAGGCATCCTCAAACTATGGCCTGCAGGCCACGCATGGCCCGCCTAGGAAATTTATCTGGCCTGCTGAGTGTTTTTGCCACTGTTGCCTGTCCTGCTTAGCAGCTGACTCATCCGGGGGCGCAGTCCAGCCCTCCAGTGGTCTGAGGGACAGTGAACTGGTCCCCTGTTTAAAAAGTTTGAGGACCCCTGGTCTAAAACAACAGTACTTCATGCACTGTTCTGGAGACCAGAAGTCTGAAATCAGGTGTCAGCAGGGCTGTTCTGCCTCCAATATCTTGCCTCTTCCAGCTTCCTGTGGCTCCAGGTGTTCCTAGGCTTGTGGTTAGCTGATCCAATCTTTCTCCATCTTATCCTCCTCTCTGCTGTCTTCTCTGTATTTCAAAGGACACTTGGTTATTGGATTTAGGGCTTACTTGGATTACCAAATGATGATCTCATCTTGAGATTCTGGAAGTAATTACATGTATGAAGACGCTAGCTTAGTTAGCTTAGGCCACATAACAAAATACCATAGACTGAGTGGCTGAAACAACAGATATGTTTCTCACAGTTCTAGAAAGTGGGAAATCCAAGATGGATATGCTGATAGATACCATGTCTAGTGACGGTTCTTTTCCAGATTTGCAGATGGCCACCTTTGCTGCGTCCTCATGTGGTGAAGAGAGAGAAAGCTCTTGTTTCTTTCTCTTCTTAGAAGGTCACTAATAGTATCATGGAAACTTCACCCTCACTTAAACTGAAACATAATTGTCTCCCAAAGACCCCACCTACAAATATCATTACATTGGAGGTCAGGGATTTGACATATCAGTCAGGGGCGGAGGAGCAAACATTTAGTCAATAGCAGACCCTTTTTCACGGCTTGAAGTGGTTAGGACATGGACATAGCATTTTGTGAGGTCCCCATTTAACTCACTATACTCTTGGAGCACCTGACTTGTGCAGTGAGAAGATCACACTCCATTTCTTTAGTCTGGATCTCAGTAGACTTGAACTCAATCCATAGCCTGAAGCAGAACACACCAGGCCATATGTCAAACTTGAACAGTGATAACTGCTGACTCTTTGATAGCTTGTTGTACAGCAAAAGCTGATTAGTACACAGGATTTGAAGCACATACTCACTTATTCCCCTCCTGAAAAAAGGGAGTTTTATAAATTGTGTTACAGACACAACAACAGTAAGAAGTGATTTTGCCTTACAGAAGGCACTAGGGAGGCTAGGTTTGGGTTCTTGTACCAGATAATTTACCCTCAAATTGGCCTGAGAACATTCATTTTGCCACAAGACTCACATATAATGATTTAACTGCCAAGGTGGAGAGGGTGGGGAGGGGCAGAAGAAATGACTTTAGCATTCCTTATTTGCAAGCACCTCAGTAGAGCAACCCACAGTTGCAAATGGTGATAAGTCTCTTTTGGATAATTTGCATTTTTCTTTATAGAGAGAACTTGGCATTTTGAAATCTGATGAAATGTATTTTGATATGGAACATGTTTAGCTGAATATATGCCGGCCCTGGTTCAGCCATAAGGAAGGAGTTATTAGTCAGATTAGGGAAGGTAATGGATGAGCCTGTGAAAAATGGGTTTGCCACCAAGCAAACAGAAGGCAATATATGGGAATTATAGAGGCACTTGGCAGTGGAAAAAAGTTGCAACCTTGCTTCCTCCCAGCCCATGGTCCTTGCCATATACTGAATTAAGTAAAACATTTATTTATTTTCATAGAAACCTGTATAAATAGCTGTAGCAGAGCTGGAAAATTGAAAGAAGGAACCAGTTTTCATTCAACTTCAGGTCCCCAACACCTGGCATCAAGTCTGATGCTGAGCATTCACTCTATGGGTGTTTGTTACAGGGACATGTGGGAGCCAGAGTGATTCTCTTGAAATATAAGACAGATCATGTCATTCTTCTGCTTAAAATCTTTTAGTTGTTCACATCTCACCTGAGTTAAAGTCCTTTTGATGGCTTTCCAAGCTTTCCATTGGAAAGGACCCTGCGTTCCACTCTAACCTGGTCTATCCACTTTTGCTTTCTGACTTGCTCATTCTCCCCCAGCCAAACAGTCCTCTCCTTGTTCCTCAGGAGCATGTTCCTCACCAAGCATGCTCTAGCCTCAGGATCTTTGCATTTCCCAGCTACTGTCCCTCTATTGCTCTCTCCCTAGATATGCACCTGGCTCACTTCCCTACTCCCATCAGGTCTTTTCTCAATTGTTTTCCTGTCCATCTTACATAAAATTGCAACTCCCAGCCTCTCACTTCCCAACATTTTCTGCTTTATTTACTTATTTATTTTCTTGCTTATTACCCCAATTTAACAATGAATATTGATATACTTATCTCTTCCTCCTTCTCTCTCACCCTTTCTCTCTCTCTAACTAAGCTGTAACTCCTCCAGAGGAACAGTTTTTTTTTTTTTTTTTTTTGGTTTTTTATATTTGTTTTTTTATTGCCTTATCTTAAAATAGTGCCTGGCATAGAGTAGTCACATAGTAAATATTTATTAAATGAGTGAAAAAGCAGTAGTTGTGCCATTCATGGAGTGATTCCACAAACAAAGAAATGTATCTTGGTAATGAATTCTGTTGCCATAGCTTAGCATCAGGAACTGCTTCTGGAAAACTCAACTGTAAGGAATGTTGGTCTTGAGATAGGTGGAAGATGTGGTGTGTAGGAGATAATTCTTCAAGTTGTTTATGATTATCTATCTAATCTTGACAGCTGGAATGATAAAGCAACATGGTGCTAATGTGCAGTGTAGAAGTAGCAAGTGTGTTTCAGCTCAATATTACAAATCAGTCTACAACTTAGTACTGGTCAATAGGATGTGGTCAGATCAGTGTTGTGATTTATTAAATGTGTCACCCTAATTAAGATGAAAGAGTTGATGCATTAGTATTTCCCTGTCTACTGCCTGGAAAAAAAGTCCAGTGAGACAGAAACTGCTTTGGGGGAGGGGCTTATGAAAAGCTGGTTCTTTTCTGAGGAAGAGAAGTAGAGAGTGAGACCCTAAAATGCTGAGCTCTGGAGCAGATTGTGGCTGCATCTTTGCCATTATAATCACCCATTAGAGCAAGGCTCTAAGAACTAATGCTTGCCTTTGGCTGTCTCAGGGATAAAAATATAGGGGCCTAAGTCTATGGTTCAGAAATTGCCACTAACAACATTTTCCTTAAGTCAAAACCAATCTCTATGGGAAGGAGCTCCAGAGCCTTGTCTATTTTGATTATGTTCTTTCTTGGGGTCAGGGACAGGAGAAGAGAGAAGGGGCTGAGATATTGGTTTTATGTTTACTTTTTTTGGTGTGTGTGTGGTTTTTGGCCGGGGCTGGGTTTGAACCTTCCACCTCCAGCATATGGGGCTGGCGCGTTACTCCTTTGAGCCACAGGCACCTCCCTCATGTTTATCTTTTATGCACATACCCATATATCCCTTGAATAAGCTTTCTTGAATACTGGAATTAATCAAGTAAGTAGGCTAAAGAGAATTCAAATACACTGTAAATCAAATAATTTTGAAATAAAACAAATGAGGTTGCTATGGCTTAAATGTGTTTCCTAAATTTCATGTGTTGAAAACTTAATTCACAAATTTATTTGTTGAGTAGAGGTAGGGCCTTCAGGAGTTAATTAAGATTAGATAAGGTTCATCAGGATGAAGCCCCCATGATGAACTGGTGCATTTATAAGAAAATGAAGAGAGACCTGAGCTGACATGCATGCTCTTGCTGAAACTTCCCTTACAGATTGATAAAGGTATCCAAGGCCAGAACTAGAGTAAGGGCCTCCAAATGCTGTGAAGGAGCAGGTTTAGCTAAAATAATGATAATAATCAAACTTTGTGTAGGAACAGAACTAGGTAAAATAATGATAATAAGCAGCCACTGTCCCCTCATTTGCTTGATAATAGTCACTGTCCCTAGTTCACTTCTCTGTAATTTCTGCTCTAGAGGACACAACTAGCATTATAAAGATTCTTTTCTCCATAAACAATATCACCTGTTCAGAACCTGTTGCAGGAAGATGAGGCCCAATGGAGAGAAAGAGCACCCAAACACCATGTTTATAAGAGCAAGGACTTTATTTATCAGCCAGGAGCCTACAGCATAGAAGAATTCCAAATGGCCACGCTCTCCAACTGGCTTGGTTTTTCCTTTTTATTGACCATTAAATGTTCCACCCCACAGGTACCCTTCTCATTGGCCAATTTGAATCAAGTGGGAGATGCTATTTCAGCCCCTACAGAACTACAGGATTTCATAGAACTTGGACATTTCCAAGTTCCAGGAAGTTCAGTTTACAAATTCCCAAGTGCTGAGTCACCATGGAGAGGATCCTGAGGTGTATCCTTGTGATCTCTTTGAGAAGACCTGTTCTCCTAGACCTCACCTTTCTCAGGTATCCTCTCTCAAAACTAGGGGTAGTTTTTGAGATATCTTCCAGGTCCTGCATTCTAGTACATTGACTGACCCATGCATACGAAGGAACTGACTCAACTGGTCTTGGACCCCACAGCAAAGGAACTACTTTCCAGTGGATTGGCTGACCCACACAGAGCTGCCCATACCAAACAAAAGACTGATGGTTCTGCCCTGAAACCCTCCAATTAGCAGATCCTGGTTGCCTCATCTTCTGCCTAAAAAACTGTCTTTAAAAATCCTGTGCTAGCAAGGTTCAGTGGCTCACTCCTATAATCCTAGTGCTGGGAGAATGGGAACTCCATTCTTGGCAAAGGAAAGCACCCCCAGAAAAAGAAGAACACCAAAACATAAACTGAGTGAATCAGAACAAAGAAAAGTCAGCTAGTTTACATTTAAGCTAGCCATTACTAGCAAGCTTCTTGCTTTTCCTCTAGCCTGTTGAGGATGTAGCTTACAAACATCCTGCTGGGTCTGTGAGCACTCTGAGAGTAATGGCCATAGAAGAGATTATGGCAAGTCCTAGAGAAGATACATCTTCTAGAGCATTTCCTGTCCATTAAACAGGTAAAGCCGATACCCTTTGTGGAGATTTGCATTTGTCTGCAGCAGAGACCAAGGGAGTAGCTCTAGCTCTGAGATATGGGCAGAAGAGCCTTATGGTAGAGGAAAATCCTCTGTGGTGGTGATGGAGGAAAATGCCTCCCTCCCACCAATCCCTTAGAGGAGATTAACGCAAGTGGTGGTTTACTGCACAGAGAACTAGCAGAGCTTAACACCTCCCTAGAAATCTGTGTGTGTGACCTCAAGCAGGAGGCTCTCCTAATACAAGGCTCAGATTTTGGATTTCTGAGGGCTACCCTTAAAGTTAATAGAAATACAAGCTGATATGATCAATCTGAGAAACTGCTGATGTCTTTGTTCCCTCCCTCATATTACCCTTTGGGCAAATAGATTTCAATAAAATCAGAGTGGAGCAAACACACTGGGCCATTGCCAGATTCCCACAATGGGCAATAGACCCATGAGTTCCCAGTTTTAATTCTACTCTACATCTTTCTTGAGTGTTGCTTCTAATTCTATACTTCTTTAGTTAATCACTGCCAGTTTCCACAGGTCTCAGTGGACACTGCTCTTGGGGTGGAACCCCAATACCTAGCACTCTGGGAGGCTGAGGCAGATGGATTACTTAAGCTGAGGAGCTCAAGACCAGCCTGAGCAAGAGTGAGATCCTGTTTCTACTAAAAAATTAGAAAATTTATTTGGGCACCATGGTGTCCCCCTGTAGTCCCAGCTACTTGGGAGGCTGAGGCAAGACGTTCACTGTGATCTATGATGCCATGACACTCTACTCAAGGTGACAGGGTGATACTCTGTTTTAAAAAAGAAAATAAACAAAACCCTGTCTCCCCAATTCTTAGGAAGGCAGATTTGAGAATTTCCTCCCATCTTCCCACTTAGCATAATATGGCATAAACCCTTTTTCTGCTGTAAGCCCTGCTATCTCTGGGTATACTAGCTTTCTTTTAGGCAGAGGGCAAACGAACCTGGCTGAGCAGCAACATTGCCTTCTCACCATGCCTTCTGCCTTGTGTTGACCTAAATAAATGACTGAGGAAAAAATCTCAATAAGTAGAAGTTTATTAGGCTAATATTTCGAGGACATTCCTGGGAAAAACACAAACTGCAGGTGAGTTCTGTCTATTTTTCCAAAGGAGAAGTTGTAGCTTTCAGGATTTGAAAGGCATGCAGATAGGGAAAAAATGCAGGGGGAAAGAGGGGCTGGCAAATGAGGTAGTGGTTACATTTTGCAAGTCCCAAGAAATCTACATTTTACATAAAATAAGGGAGTAAAGGAAGCATCAATTATGTAGATGTCCCTGGGTAGATGGAAGAATATCTGATTATGTTCTACCACCAGTTCTGTTACTTGCAAGCTAAACTTGTAATTTATTATTAGTGTGGACTCCAATAGGCTTTAGATTTAGGTAGTAGACATAGGTATAATATGTACGTCCTTGCTTATGGGAGTTTGGTAAGAAATTTACTTAATGATCTGGGAGGTAAATTCTTCACAGGTGCCTGAGGTTTCTACATTTTCTTTTGCATAAAAAGTTAGGGGGTTGGCCTTGAGACTTTGATTTTCTTTTTATACATTTTACGAGTCAGTAAGAAAGGCCTCACCAGATGCTGATGCCATGATCTTGAACTTACCAGTCTCTAGAACCATGAAACAAATAAAGTTTTGTTTATTATAAATTACCCATGTTTAGATATTCTGTTATAGCAATAGAGAAGGACTAAGACAGAAAATTATTAGTAAGAACTGGGTTGTTGCTATAACAGATATAGAAAAATGTATAAATGGCCTGAGAACTGGGTAATGAGTAGAGACTAAAATAATTTGGAAGGTAGGCTAGAAAAAGGCTGTGTTTCTATAAACAGAGTGTTTAGGGTGATACTGATGAGGGTTTGGAAGAAGAAAAGACTAGGAAAAGTCTGGAGTTTCTTAGAGATTACTTAATTCATATGAACAGAATGTTGATAAATATATGGATATGAAAGGCCATTCTGATGTGTTCCCAGATTGAAATGAGAACCTAAGACTTTGGAAACTTGAGTAAAGGCCATCCTTGCTGCACAGTTGTAAGGAACTCAGCTGCATTGTGTCCATGCCCTGTGTCTTTATGGAAGGGAGAATTTAAGAGTGATGAACAAGAGTATCTGGTGGAAGAAATATCCAAGCAGCAAAGCATTCAGGTTGCTGCATGGCTCCTTTTAAATGCTTATAGTAAAATAGATTAGTATGGATAGAAGGAAGCTAGATACTACTCATCAGGAAAATGATATATCAACACGATATAGATGACAGACAAATGCTCTTGTCTGAGAAGTATATGAGGCAAATCTGTAGACGGGAATAATAGGCATAAGGGCCAGGAGAACTGGATTATAGTCCCAGACATACCACTCTGGCAAGTACTTAATCACTGAGATTCAATTTTCTAATCTGTTAAAAAAAAATCAGTTGTATTTCCTGTTCCTACTTTGGAATTCTATAATCATGTAAACATATATGTCTAATATTGGTTAAATTATACTATATAATAATAGTTAAAATAAGTTTTTTCTAAGTACCCAAGCCACACAACTTTTGTTAAAACAATCTTAATTCTACAAACCCCGGCATGGGTTGACCAGCTAACCCATCAGACTGCTGGGATTGTATGAGCAGAAGATATTTAAGTCCATCAAAAATGATATTCCTTTTAGATAAGTCATTGTTTTATTTCCGAATTTATCCATGTACTGGCAATACAGTGAGACTGAAATCATTCTTTTTTTCTTTCTACAGGATTTAAATAGTCTCACAAGTGAGTTGAAAGGAAAAACAACTGCGTGTTCAATGTTGTTACTGCTCCTCAGGGTTCTAAGTCACATTTAAGACCCTGTTTCCAAAACCATAATAGAAGATGAAACTTTGCTAAGTAGGATAATGGGAATTTATGACTCTAAGTGGAAGGATCCTCTGGGTGTGCGTGTGTATCTGTACATGTGCATGTGGATCAGGGGAAGATGCTTCCTTGGGTGCTTACTCTAGTGGGAGTGGGAAAAATACATTGAAAAAGTTATAAAAGTTTGCTACCCCATGAAATATATTTAAAAGGCACATTCTTCCCCTCCTATTGGGGACCACAGTTGGAGCTATTCTGAGGACTGAAATAAACTGATCTTCCCCTAGACTCTCCATCTCATGCATAATTCTTCCTTTCCACACACACTCACCCCTCTGCAATGCCCCTGGGAACTAAACACTTTCATTTCTTTTCTTTCTTTTTTCCCCACATTTCTTATTTATTTAAAAAATTTGGCATAATTATTTCATTTATTATTATTATTTTGTTTTATTTTTTGTTTTGTGTACTGTGTACATTGATAAATTTATGGGGTTTAGTGTACTGCTTTGATATAAAATGTGAAATCCTTATATTTAAGTAAGTAAATCATAATTATACTCTTTTCTTAATAGTTTTGATATGTGAGGGGGCAGACGCAAGATGACAGACTGCAGCCAGCTTTCCACAGAGGTTCCTGTCCAGAAGGAGAGTTAAAAGACAGAAGTTTAGAAAGTAAGCTGATGGTTTGGAGCTGAGACAACAGAGAAGGTTGAAGAACTCACATCAACCCTGCTGAGGTGAGCTACGACCCCAAAGATACAAACAAAAGGTACTAAAACCACTGCCAAGTGAACAGGAGTCCCCTTCCCCATGAGAAGGGCTCGCAGTAAGCTCCATACAAACAAGTGAACAGAGTTCAAATGACCTCATATTCTATCACATGGGAGACACCCTCTAAAAACTGGACCTTCTACCTCTACCAGGGTGCTATGTCACTCTTCTGCCAGGCATATAACTTTATAAAACTGTATATATTCTCTACCTGCAACTATGAACTCCTAGCACTCCCCTCCACTCTCACCCCAAGGTCTGGAAGCGTGTCCCCCATGGAGTCCAGATTCACGGGCATTTTCTCAAGAGGTGTGAACAGGGAAAGGGCTCTTGCTCATCTGTGCTGATTCTGTGGCACAAGAGTAAGGAGAGTATGGTCAGCTGAGAGCAAACCATACAGGAGTGGCAGTGGCGCCTCCAGGTGCAGAACAGCAGCAGCAGCAGGAACAATAAGGCTCACGCCCCTGGGGCTATTCTGGACAGACATGCCCTGTCTCTTTGGGTAACCAGAGGAAACCAGACACCTTCTCCAGTGACAGTCAGCCACTGGCAGATGGATTGGAAGCACAGGCCCCGTGAGTAAAGGGAAAAATTCTGGCAACATGAATAACCAGAGTAGATCAACCCCCCCAAGGAAGGATATGTCAGATGCAACTGAAGATCCCATCGATAAACAGATGACTGACATGTCAGAAATTGAGTTCAAAATCTGGATAGCAAATAAGATCAATAGAATGGAGGAAAGGAGAGTACTAGAATTTCAAAGAATTATTCAGAAAGTGTCTCAAGAATTCAAAGATTTCAAAGATAAAATGACCAAAGATTTTGACACATTGAGGCAAGAGCTTGCAGCCCTCAAAGATCTGAAAAATACAGTAGAATACCTCGGTAACAGACTGGATCAGGCAGAAGAAAGGATCTCTGACATTGAAGACAAAGCTTTTGAACATGCCCAAGTGCTCAAAGACAAAGAGAAATGGAGAGCAAAAATGGATCATTCTCTCAGAGAACTCTGGGATAATTGGAAGAAAACTAATATTTGCCTTATAGGAATCCCTGAAGGCAAAAACGTTGCTTCACAAAACACAGAGGATCTTCATGAAATTATGAAAGAGAACTTTCCAGACATGCCAAGAGATTCTGAAATTCAGATAGTAGACAGTTTCAGAACTCTGACTCAACCCAAATAAGACATCCCCCAGGCACATCATAATTAACTTCACTAAAGAGAATATGAAAAGAAAAATTCGGAAAGCAGCCAGATGTAAGAAAACCATAACCTACAAGGAGAAGAATATTAGAATGAACGCAGATCTCTCTCTGAAACATTTCAGGCTAGAAGAGGGCGGTCATTGACTTTTAATCTCCTAAAACAAAATAACTTTCAACCCAGGATCCTGTATCCAGTGAACTGGGTTTCATTTATGATGGAGAAATTAAATACTTTAATGACATTCACATGTTGAAGAAATTTGCCATAAATAAACCAGCTCTCCAGGATATTCTCAGACCTATCCTCCATAATGACCAGTGCAATCCTCCACCACAAAAGTAAACTCACTCAGAAACTTTTGATCAAATTCCAACTTCCACAGTGGTGAAAGGATTAAAAACGACCACTGGACCTTTGAAAAACTTGATGCCCAAAATTTTACCAGGCCTATCAATGTTCTCAATTAATGTGAACGGCTTAAATTGTCCTTTAAAGAGGTACAGGTTGGCTGACTGGATATAAAAACTCAGCCAGATATCTGTTGCATACAAGAATCTCATCTTATCTTAAAAGATAAATATAGACTCAGGGTGAAGGGATGGTCATCTATAATTCAGACAAATGGAAAGCAGAAAAAAGCAAGTGTTGCAATTTCATTCGCAGATACAATAGACTTTAAACCAACAAAAGTATGCAAGGATAAGGATGGTCACTTTATATTTGTGAAGGGTAATACTCAGTATGATGAGATTTCAATTATTAATATTTATACACCAGAATGCAACTCAATGTATAAGAGACACTCTAACAGGCATGAGCAGCTTAATTTCTTCCAGCGCCATCATAGTTGGAGATTTTAACACTTCTTTGGCAATGTTGGATAGATCCTCCAATAAGAAGATGAGTAAAGAAATTCTAGATTTAAACTTAACCATCCAACATTTGGATTTAACAGACATCTACAGAACATTTAATCTTAACAAAACTGAATACACATTTTTCTCGTCAGCCCACAGAACATACTCCAAAATCAATCACATCTTAGGTTACAAGTCTAACCTCAAAATAGAAATTATTCCTGGCATCTTCTTGGACCATCATGGAATTAAAGTTGAACTCAGTAACAACAGGAATCTGCAGACTCATACAAAAACGTGGAAGCTAAATAATCTTATGCTGAATGATAGGTCAGTCAAAAACAAGATTAAGAAGGAAATTACCAAATTTTTGGAACAAAGTGCTAATGAAGACACAAACTATCAGAACCTCTGGGATACCACTAAGGCAGTCTTAAGAGGGAAATTTATAGCACTGCAAGCCTTTCTCAAGAGAACAGAAGGTGTGAAAGTTGACAACTTAATGGGACATCTCAAGCAACTGGAAAAGGAAAAACATTCCAATCCCAAATCCAGCAGAAGAAAAGAAATAACAAAAATGAGAGCAGAATTAAATGAAATCGACAACAAAAGGATTATACAACAGATCAATAAATCAAAAAGTTTCTTTTTTGAAAAGGTCAATAAAATAGATAAACCTTGGCCAACCTAATCAGGAAAAAAAGAGTAAAATCTCTAATTTCATCAATCACAAATGGTAAAGATGAAATAACAACAGACCCCTTAGAAATTCAAAAAATCTTTAATGAATATTACAAGATATTTAATTCTCAGAAATATGACAATCTGAAGGAAATTGACCAATACATGGAAGCATGCCACCTCCCAGGACTTAGCCAGAAGGAAGTGAAAATGTTGAACAGGCCTATATCAAGTTCTGAAATAGCATCCACTATACAAAATCTCCCTAAAGAGAAAACTCTGGGACCAAGGCTTCACGTCAGAATTCTACCAAACCTTTAAAGAGGAACCAGTACCTACATTACTTAATTTTATTCAAAATATTGAAAAAGAAGGAATACTACCCAACACATTCTATGAAGCAAATATCACATTGATCCCAAACCAGGAAAAGACCTAGCAAGAAAACAAAATTATAGACCAATATCACCAATGAATATTGATGCAAAAGTATTCAACAAAATCCTAACAAACAGAATGCAGCAACACATCAAAAATATTATACACCACAACCAAGTAGGTTTTATCCCAGGGTCCTAAGGCTGGTTCGACATACATTAATTCATAAATATAATTCATCACATAAACAAATTAAAAAGTAAAGACCATATGATTATCTCAATTGATGCAGAACAAGCTTTTGATAATATCCAGCACCCCTTCATGGTCAGAACACTTAAGAAAATTGGTATAGGAAGGACATTTCTTAAACTGTTAGAGACCATATACAGAAAATCCACAGCAAATATCATATTAAATGGAGTTAAACTGAAATCATTTCCACTCAGATCAGGAACCAGGCATGGTTGTCCATTGTCTCCATTGCTCTTTAACATTGTAGTGGAAGTCTTAGCCATTGCAATTAGGCAAGAAAAGGCGATCAAGGGTATCCATATAAGGTCAGAAGAGATCAAACATTCACCTTTCACAGATAATGTGACTGTATATCTGGAAAACACCAGGGATTCTACTGCAAAACTCTTAGAAGTGATCAAAGAATACAGCAGCATCTCTGGCTACAAAATCAATGTTCATAAATTGATAGACTTTATATATACCAATAATAGTCAAGCTGAAAAAATAGTCACGGACTCTATTTCATTCACAGTAGTGCCAAAAAAAGATGAAATATTTGGGAGTTTACCTAACAAAGGATGTGAAAGATCTCTATAAAGAGAACTATGAAACTCTAAGAAAAGAAATAGCTGAAAATGTTAACAAATGGAAAAACATACCATGCTCATGGCTGGGAAGAATCAACATTTTTAAAATGTCAAAACTACCAAAAGCAATATATAATTTTAATGAAATCCCTATTAAAGCCCCACTGTCATACTTTAAAGATCTCTAAAAAATAATCCTGCATTTTATTATGGAATCAGATAAAACCTCGAATAACCAAGACATTGCTCAGAAATAAAAACAAAGCAGGAGGAATCACGCTACCAGACCTCAGACTATACTATAAATCGATAGTGATTTACAGGTAAACATAAAAGATGTGAAGTCTCCATCCTTTTTAATGGATGCATAGTATTCCATGGTGTATATATACCACAATTTGTTAATCCATTCATAGGTTGATGGGCCCTTGGGCTTTTTCCATGTCTTGGCAATTATAAATTGGGCTGCAACAAACATTCTGGTGCAAATGTCTTTGTTGTAAAATAATTTTAGATCATCTGTGTATATACCTAGTAGAGGAACTGCATGATCAAATGGTAGGTCTACTTTTAATTCATTGAGTATTTTCCAAACTTCTTTCCAAAGAGGTTGTATTAGCTTGCATTCCCACCAGCAGTGTAGAAGTGTTCCTTTCTCACCTCATCCATGCCAACATCTATAGTTCTGGGATTTTGTGATGTGGGCTAATCTTACTGGAGTTAGATGATATCTTTTGATTTGCATTTCTCTGATGATTAAGGATGATGGGCAATTTTTCATATGTTTATAGGCCATGCACCTGTCTTCATCACAGAAGTTTCTGTTCAAGTTTCTTGCCAACAAAGAAATGAGGTTATTTGTTCTTTTCTTATTGATTGGTTTGAGTTCTCTGTGGATTCTCCCACTATGAAGGTTTTCTGTTTGCTTTACTTATTGTGCTCTTGGCTGTCCAATAGCTTTTTAGTTTGGTCAGATCCCATAAACTCTTTTTCTCTTTGCTTACAGGAGGATAGCCCTGCATTTGATATAGAAGTTATCATCTCTTTTTGGTTGCTTTTCCTAAGAAAAGAGAATACTAATTTTATTGGTCAGATTGTAGAATATTTTTAGGGCAAATTTTACTAGTGGCTGAAGTCGCCACAAATTAAGAACTTATATATAGTATGAAAACTCTTTAAGTGTATTAAAAAATAGACTTTGAATGAACTGAAGTTGATTTGAGACCTGTAATTCTTTACCTAATATTAGGGATCTAGGTCTGGAAAATGAGATTCCTTTTAACAGACAGACAATGGCATAGTGAATGTTCTTGTTTTTCTGCTCCTCCCAGATAACTAAGTCTGATTTTCTCCTTTATTCACACCTTCAGCTCTGAGACTCTATTACAGTCCACTGCAAAGAAGGCTATAGGTAGGAAGGGTGGGTGAAAATATAGTTTTTGTCATTTGGGAATTGATATTTTTGAAGTTTTATTATTGGGTGCCAACAAAGAGTTTATTCTTAAATCTTTGAAAGATGAAATCTTAAGCTTTCTCAGTTTTCCACATCCTGCTACCAGGCCCTGTTCTGTTACAGAGACACAGGCATTTGCAGTATTGGCTGAAGGAAGTAGTGGAGCGTGTTTGTGAGTTATTATTTTGGAGTTCATAAAACCTGTGTGAAAATTTTCTCTTTCTCTGAGTCAGCCTGGGACTTGGAATTTGCTTAACTCTCCTGGCATGCAGTAAACCACGTAGAAAGAAAAAAATCACCTAAAATCCTGCTAACCTCACAGTCTCTTCCTTAGGGGAGAGAGTGGTGTAAGTGATTCACTGCATATAATGTTGGCTGTAGCTCTCTCTCTTCTCATCTCTCTTCTTTATCTTGCTTGTAAGATAAGTGTGCATACAATCACTGAAGTATTCTCATTAAAATAGAGATTCCAACTCAGTAGGTTTGGAGGACAGAGATTCCACATTTCTAACAAGCTCTCTGGTGATCCAGATATCACTGGCCAGTGGACCTCCTGGAACAATCCTAATCACATGGCTTCAAGCTCAGTGTGCCAGTGAGTGAAGTCCTCTGGTAGTCTGGAAGGCACAAGTCCACCAAACACACCATTGGTATTTTGCTTTCTTCAACTTCTATACTTTGTATATAACAACTCCCTCAAGCTCTTTTTTTGTGGAGGGGTGATTAGGAAGGCAGGTAGAGTCTCCTGGTGCAAGTAAGATACTGATTCCTTCAGGATATTACCGCTATTGCTACTAACAAACCTATTTAAATTTATAAATGTAAAACTGCACTAGTGAAGTAAGTGAAATACCCCTCAGAAGATGATGGCTGGTGTGACCAGGAGAGTGTCTCTGTCACTTTCATTCTTTCAGTTTTTCATGATTTAGGTTTAAGTGTCTTAATACTTACAGTCTCCATGAAAGCTATTTTCAATTAGGCTGCTAATATTTTTGGAGATGCCTATGCAGAGGCTAGTAAGAACTTTTTCAAGCTCATGACACCTGAATTAAAGTAACATTCACCAATACAGCTTTAAACACGAATGAAAACTCAAAAAGGCTGCAGAGATACATTAGCCTGTTTGATGAGGCAGGCAGGGAGAGAGAGCATTATTGTAGTTGGATTGAGGATGTCAGCAGCCTCTGTTGACTATCTGTTCCTGGGTATCAGTAATAATACTAAATTTCATTCCTTCATAGGATGGTTCCTCTATAAACACTACTAAACATTTGCTTTATATTAGGGACCACATGAGCTATTGTGGGAATAACAAAGCTAAATAAGACAAGTGCCTGTTTTTCAGAGGTCTAAATGTTGGCCGGAATTAACACATTAATAACTAGATTTTAAAGGATTTACCCTAGATGATTAATGTTTGCAACTAATAAATAGTTTTTAAACCACTACCACATGCCAGGAAAAGCAGTGAACATAATAGACACAGTCCCTCCTTCCATGGAGTGCATTAAATAGACAGTTATACAAATAACTATGTTATGAAAAATTTATATAAGTATCAGGAAGGGTAGAAGGACTATAACTAAGCAAAAAGAGAGAAGTGGTTGAGAATGGGATCTGATAGCACTTCTCTGAGGAGGGACATTTTTCCTGAGGCTCTGGTGTTGGGTCCAAAAAAGCCTCCCAAATTAACCCCAACCAACAAACTCGAGACTCGCTCCGATGTAAAGGGCATAAGGTGAAATTTTATTACAGACCCAGGAGGCCCCAGGGGCCCCGGGCCTGGACTCTCCTGGCATGCAAGCCGAGGACGAGCCCTGAACTTGGGGTGAAGGCAGTTTTTATGGGGTACAGAAAGCAAGAGGGGTAGGGTAGGATATGAGTACACTTTTCATTGGTGGTTGGTGATTTCATTAGTAAAGGAGGAAGTAAAGGAGGATTTGCATTGGTAGCTGATGATTTCACTAGTAAAGGTGAATTTGGATTGGTACAGGTGAGGGGTGGAGGGTCCCTTAACCAGGGGCTAGAGTTGGTGCAACCTGGTTACCTGTATTTCAAGGTAATAGAAACTTATTGTTTTATTGCAGTAGGGTGACTTAGTTAATAAGGAACTGCGGGCTTATTGCTCTGTTGCCCAGGGTGGTACTATTTGGTTGAGTAACTATGAAAGGAATGAGAAAAGTTGCAGGGTGGGCCCTGCGGGTATGGTTTAAGCAACTAAGACTGGAATGGGGAGGGTTACAAGGTGGGTCCTGCAGGCCAGGGCCCAGGAACAGAACTTATGTGGAAACAACAAAATGGAGCTGATCTGGTCCTCACACTGGAGAATGAGAAGAAGTTTGCTAAGAAGAGGAAAGACGAGTCCAGGAGAGAGAATAGAATGTGCCAACGCTCTGAGGTGGAAAGTACATGCCAGGACTAAAAGTAGGCCAGCATGGACTCATGGCCATGAGGGAGAGAGGAGAGATAGAGGAGGCTGGACAACCAGTCAAGAACAATCATGTTGCAGCACCCTACAGGGCCTTCGACAGACTCTGCACTTTCTTTTAAATGCAGTAGGAAACTCTTAATCCAACTTGCCTTTTGAGAAGTTGACTGTGACTGCAGATAGGAGAGAGGCATAAGACTCAGCTGAAGGACCAGTAGGAGTAGTCATCGGGTCATATTCATTACGTTCACCAGGATGTTTCAACACTGACTAAAGTGCATGTGGTCAACCTGGAGACAAATTGGGTCAAAATACGAGGGCTGTCCAGAAAATGTCCAGAAAGTATCCAGCTATTGTTAATAACACCTTTTGTATTTCCCAGATAGCACTTGTATTTCATTCATTCATTAGACAGTTCTTTACTACAGACCTGTTATTGAGCACTGAATGTACAGAAGCAAATAGAATAAACAAAATTCTTTCACTTCTTTTCCCTCTTCTTTCCTTCCTAAAATGGTAAGTGGCTTCTGTGTGCCAGGCACTCTGTTAGGAATGCTTCTTTGCATAGAGGTCATTTCAATAGATACAACCTTGAGTGCACCCAATTCATTACTCATTAACATCTATGTTGAGATATCATGAGGTGATGCCTCCTACAAATGTTTATCATTCTTAGTAATAATCAGCAATTGCCTTGTTTTTGTCTCTCAGATCAGGTGCCCTGAGGGGAGGAAGTGGGAGAAGGAATTTTAAAGCATGTCCTTCAGAGAAGAAAGCAGGTTTACAGAGGACCCAAAAATATACAATAAGTTGTTAATCTTAAATTAACTTTTTGGGTAAGAGCACAAGGTGTTGGGGGACTTGAGTTCCCATCCCAGTTCACTATGTATAAATTTAAACTTGGGCAGAATGCTTATTTTTCTTCATATAAAATGTAAAAGCATTGCATCATTCAATCCTTAAAGCTACTTAGGATTGTAGCTTTAAAGTACAGTAAACTAAGCTTTACTTAGCTATAAGTTTATTTTGTGGAAATGAACATGGGATTTAGAATTGGAGAGACTGGTATTTCTGCTCATGCCTGTGACCTTGACCATGTCACTTGATCGTGCTGAAACCAAGTTCCTAATCTGAAAATCATACTATTTAGAATTGCCTACCCAATACGGAACACGACGCCTGGGACTTAGTAGGAAGTAAAAAGCTATTTTGTAATGAATGAAGATTAAATGAGATCAGGCATGTGAAAGAAGTTCAGAAACTACATAGCTCTATTTCAATAGTTAGTTCATATACTCATTATGGACTTAATTTACATTATTAAAAAATGTTTTTCCTGTGCTCTGGGCTGAGATGGCTCTTTATCCAGCATTATTTGTTCAAATGAGGGTGTATCTCCAAACTCTTCAGCACACTTTAAAACAGAAAAAAGTTGAGACTGGGAAAAATATGAGAGGGTATGCCATTTAATGAGCTATTAAACTTTCCATCGAAAAGCCAGAAACTCAGAGGGAGTCCAAAATAGCAACTGCTGCATAACCAGCCAAATAATCAGCTACATTTAGGAGCCAGCAATCCATACTTAACACGCCTACAAGATAAACTAAATAGGAAAAAGAAAAAAAAAAAAGAGGCAGCGTTGGCTCAGACTCCCCTGCAAGGTAACTTTATTCATCATCTTTAACACTTCCAATTTCCAGGCAACAGTCTCTTAATAGGGCCTTGCAGATCTCATATGAGAATGACAAGTAGTTTTAAGTATGAAAAGTTGCCTCTACTGCAGAGGACTCGTCTTAGGTTGGAATTTTCTTGAAATAGTTTGATTTCAACCTGTCAATGTCATGTAAATGCCAGAGTGCTTTCTTACTTTCACCCCCACCCTCTGTCCCTCCATTCTAGTTTTTCAACTGCTTCTTTCCCATTCTTGAGAGAGTTGCAGGGGGAACAAGCTGTGGTTCAGTCTGCCTTTGAAGTTCAGTAGACTTTCCACATTCCCCAGGAATGATTTCTCTCATTGAGAGTTGCTTTGAGCTTGAGGTAGAGTTTAATATTCTCAGACGACTAAAAGAAAAAATTCCCTTAGGTGTGTGATATGAAGAAAGAACATTGCCTCCTGCTTTCTGCTCCAGTTCATCCATCTAGAAGGCAGGCCAGTGGGAAGGCTGGAACAAAGGCGAGTCTAAATTACCACTGCTTCCAATGTTGGCTATTTATATATTGCACCAGGAAACCCGCTGGTGGCCCCATGGAGTGGGCTGGAAAGGAGAGGAGATAAAGATGGCTGTGAGAACAAAGGGCATGGTAGACAAGAACTAATATTTCCTCAGGGCTAGTATGGGCCAGATATTTTATTAGTAAGAATGGCAGCAAAAACAGTAGTAACACCAGTAAGAAAAAGAAACTGCTCTTAATTGGGTTCCTGCTATGTGTCAGGTATATAAGGTCCATCATATACATTAACTCATTTTCACAGGTGAGGAAATGGGGGTTAAACAGAGGTTAGTGATTTGCCCAGAGTTACTTAACTAGAATGATGCAGAATTGGGATTCAAACCCAGATCTGTCTCACTCAACAGCCTTTCCATTTCACCACACTATGGAATATCCAGAAAGATCTGAAATGGTGGTCTTATTTTTCTGTCTCCCCTGATTTCCAGGGCTTACATGAGGAAGATGGAGATGGCTCTGGGTTAACAGAGTGAACCCTTTTCCTGAGATAGTGAGAGAGCTTGAAATTTTTTCTGGTTTAAAGCTAAAATTCATCTAAATCGTAATGTGTTGGCAAAAGGGAAAGGGAGTGGTACTAAAGGGAGAGAACATCCTGGTGATATTTGCAGTTGAAGGAGGTTAGGAAATTTCACCCCAAAATATGACTCCTTGGCATAAAGACTATTTTGAATTAAAGGCTCTTAGAGATTTACAGGCCCTCAGAAGAGGCTTTCCCTCTATCTGCATTAACTGGACTGACCTGATCAAAAGAGATCAAAGGGGAAATGGACTTCCCTTCCTCTCAGTATACGCTAAGAAAGATAAAACATGCAACCAGGCCTGGCCCAAATCATTTGAAATTTATTACTCAAGTCAATCTGTTTCTCCCATCCATTTATTCTCTCTAGCAATTGTTTATTGCCCCTACATAGAATTACCTACACTCCTCATTTCCTCCCCTCTCCTCTAAAAGACATGTATAAAAATATCTGAACTTCATTGGGATATTGGGTAATTGCTATGCAATTCTCTATGTACATGGAATCAGTAAATAAACATTTCTCTTATTAATCTGCCTTAGTTGTAATTTGATTTTTCAGCAGACTTTCACAGGAAAGGGCAAGTTTCCTCTCACCCCTACATAATCTAGTAGCAGGTGAATAGACAGCAGGTGCACAGATGCCCAACGAGACACCAAGCCCAATGGGGCATTTAGAGCACAGATAAGTTACATGACACTTAAGTAGAAAAAGCCTTAGAGTAGAAGGTCTGGTTTCTAGTTCTAATTTTGGAACTGAGATGGGACTTAACCACACTGAGACTTAATTTCTTTCACTGTAAACCTGTAATAAACTCTACTCTACCTTCCTTCCAGCATGAAAAAGGTTCAAATGAGATAAAGTAGATGACAGGGTTGTAAGTGTAAGGATTTATCATTTGTTGTGGAAGTTTTGTTTCTCTAGTCCATTCTGGGCATTTCTGGAGATAGGGTTTCCTCTGAAAAGTTCCTTCAAGTTCCATTGGTTACATGCTTTCCCATAGGTCATTTAACTAAGGCAGATCTTTCAAGGTGTCTGAGCTTTCCTTTTTTTCTTTTGAATTTATTAATAGTTTATTTATCACTCATATTCATAACTCAGGAACACAGGTCAGTGACAAATGTCTATGTAAATCAGCCCAAAGAAATTCTTTATATTTCAAAATTATTTTACACTCTGAAAGACATCAGCCTTCCTCATCTCCTCAAAATCTTTCATAGAATCATAATTTCTGTAGAAATCTGCATATGCCTTCTTTCTTGGTTCAGCCACAGCAAACTTATAGAAAACTGCAACCCCCAGGGATACAACAAATGCTCCAACAATATGAATCCACAGGTGCCTGGCCAAGAGGCCACACATCTGAGATTTGGCCAAAGCCCTGGAAGCCATGGTAGTTACTGTCCTTAATGGATTGCCAACCTCAACGCGTCCTTCCTGGCTCGGTGTCAGAGCTTTTCAAAGCAGTAAATGATCAAGATAAATTTTGGACATTCAACTTTCTATGTGTCAAAGTAGAACATAAAAAATACATTGTATGTGCACACCAAGCACACACAGACACACATATATGAACACACCTGTGTGCACACACACACACATTACCATCCGCTTCCTCCTGTCTTTCATTAAAGAAAAAAACTTTGGACACCAAAGAAGTGGTAAAGCTATGACCTCAGTTAAAAAGCCTGTCCTTTTTATCGTAAAGCTAGAATACGTGTGGCTTTATGATAAATTCACTGTAGTGTCTGACCATGGCAGAAGGTGATGGCCTAAAATTACATGGGCATTAAGTTCAAACTTTGCACAGATGCTTACCAGACACAAGTAATTTTCCTTACTAACTAAGTTATTTTAGTTGTCCTTCTATAGATTTGAGGGTGTAATGTCTAGGTATTGTGAGTCTGTAGGTTGAAGCAAAGTTTCAGACTTTCAAAGTATCTTATTAACATGTCTACATCCCTAGCCCTTGGCAGAGTATCTGAGATAGAGTGCTGAAGACAATGTGGAGGTGCAGAGAACAGGAAGAATAATTTTATTTATTGTTTGAAGTTTTCTGGGTTAGCAGATAAAATAGAAATTATGGTAGAGATGGGGTATGCATGCATTTAATCTATAATCTGTTTTTTCAGTTTTTTTTGGCCAGGGCTGGGTCTGAACCACCACTCTGGTATATGGGGCTGGCACCCTACTTTTTGAGCCACAGGCACCACTCTAATCTACAGTCTTAGCTAAGACCAGCCCCAACCACTGCTCTTCTCTGGTTAAGGTTAGAGAGTCTTAATGACAAAATGGCACAAACTCTGAGCAAGTAGGGGCATTTTAGAGTTTTCTTTTCTACATATTTCTCACTCACTTCTAGGGATTTTATGATTATGTTAAATGGAAAAGAATTTGTATGCCCAGGTATCTGCATATAGACTTCTTTTGTTTATTCCTTTAGAATTTTTCAAATTTTGATCGCATATAGTTAATTACAGAGCTGTGCACATGAAATCATGAACCTGAACTTTGGGGAAACTTACACATTTTTAAGGGTCTTTTTAATTAATAATTTCTACTTTACACACAGACTTTAATACCTGTCTTTCCCCTCCCAACCAAATGATGGATTTTCACTAAGAATCACTGGGCTAAATGGCACCAGATTGGAACTTTACTGGTAGAGAAACCGCTGACACTGCTTAGGTGACCCAGTGAGTTCGGGAAGAGAGTACTGACACACAGCCTGAGAATTTGCACAGAAGCTCCTAGAACCTCCAGTTTGTGTTTATGATAGTGTAATAGGCAGTTACGGCTACAATAATGCCATGTAACAAATTATAGCCCAAGCTCAGTGACAACACAACAACTATTTTTTTCTCACATGCTTGAGTCAGTGCCTTAGCTGACATAGGCCAAGGTCTTCTGGGCAGCTCTGCTTCCACCTGTGGGTCAGCTAGGTCAGCTCTAAGCTTTGGGCTGGGCTCAGATTGTTCTGTGGCCCACTTTGAAAAGGTAAGAGCTACCTGAAGCATACTGTTTTTATGCAGGAGGGGAAGCCCAACTATGAAAGTGTAATTCAAGTTTATGCTGATATCGTGTTCACTAAATTTCTGTGGTCAAAATGAAGCCAGAAAAGTGGCTGCAAGATGGAGACTAAGAAGCTAAGCTAAAGCAGTACAGCTGACCTAGTCTGCCCAGCCTTCCTCACGCATATTCCATGATTATTTGGTTAGGGTTTCTCCATGACCATGAGGATGTCTACCTCAGGAGACTTAAGAAAGTAGTCACATGTGGACAATAGGTCTTGTGATATTGGTAGAGTAAAAGTTACTTTGATGATATGGTGTTTTCTCTGGTGATTCTCTTAGATGTTTTTTTTTTTTAAGTGAAGTTACCTTTCTGGTGTTTAAACATTTTGCTTTGTTAGAATGAAGACTACTTTGATGTTACTTCCTATCAGATAAAGTTAAAATTTTCTAGGTTTATTTCCTTGTAATTCACTATAAAAATTATTAGAAATGTAAATGAGGCAAAACAGAATTTAGAGATGACTCTTGCTATTCTCCAGAACTGCTCACCTTATGATAATAAAGCTAGTAGGATCTAATCTCCATCTTTGCATATTGCCTGGACAGTGCCGGTGGCTCGACCCCCTTCATTCTGTAGCAAAAAGAGATTGTATGTCCAATCACAAAATCAAGGGCTGGAAAATGCATTCCAACTACCACAAGGCCATTGCAGAGGTATGGACATACGACTCTACTAAAGAGTGCTAAAGATTTGGGATCAAAATTTATGCTACATTACGAAGAAAGTCCATATACATCATCAGAGAGTTTTGGAGGATAAAAGGACAAAACCCTATTTGATGAGTAAATCTCTTTCAGGTTGCTAAATAAACACCCTTTCTCAAGGCATGACTTGATTTTTTTCTAAGTTTTACTTTTGTTGTCAGATCTTGGCTCTGGTGGCCATATTGATTTTTCTAAAGCCAACACATTGTCCCCAGGTAAATGATGGTGTGGCCACAATAAAAAATGTAGAAAACCATGGCTGGGCACAGTGGCCCACTCCTGTAATCCTAACACTCTGGGAGGCAGAATTGGGAGGATCCTTTGAGCTCAGGAGTTTGAGCTCAGCCTGATCAAGAACAAGACCCTGTTTCTACTAAAAATAGAAAAATTAGCCAAGTGTTGTGGTGGGAACTTGTAGTTCTAGCTACTTGGGAGGATGAGCCAGGCGATTGCTTGAACCCAAGAGTATGAGGTTGCTCTGAATTAAGGGGCTATCATACCACTTAGCCTGGGTGACCAAAAAAAAACAGAAAGAAAGAAAGAAGGCAAGCAAAAAGTAGAGAACCTAATCCTCCTTAAGTTTTGTGATCTAATTCTTAGACCCAAAACAAAGCACTGATAACTTGAAGCAAGTTATTTGGCCTCAGTTTCTGTATTTATAACACGGTTCTATTAATGGTCTTACTTCCTAGAATTGTTGAGAAGAAATCAGAAGATAATACAAGTTAAACATGGCTACAATAATTTCCCCATAAATGCTTTTCTTGCTAGTAATATTAGAATGACTCTTGGAAAGTATATTCAACAAGTAGACAAAGGAAGATGCCCCTGAAGTGCTGTATCAGAGTATCATCAAAATTAGCAAAGAAGGAAGGATGTTTAAATCATACTTTAAGTGATATGGTTTAAGAATAAAGCAAAAATGGATGTGAGAATATAGGGCTCCTGTTCAGTGTAGGGACCACTTCTGCACCACTACATGTTGGTCTCCTTGGCACTTTAGGGAACATTTGCTGAATACACTGTCAGGGATTTCACTGGAAGAACAGAGTGGCATCTGGAAGGCATGTTCACAGGACCGCTGAACATCCTAATTGATTTTTCCGTGCTCTAAACTGGCTTTGGAACTTAAGAATGTGTTCATTAGTTTAAGTTTATAAGAAGTATCATTCTGGGAAATCTTTTTGTAAGTCACAAACTTGTCTGGACACAATGATTTAGGATGTAGACAGCTCTCAGGAAATATCAGTGTTTTTTTGACTTCACAAAATTCTGATCAAATGCTAGCCTGGAAGTTTTATGCAGTGACAATATCACAGTCTATGTAGTACTATCCCAGGAGCAATTATTGCTGCTTGAAATAAAAATCAGGAGTCTAGTGACACTCCTTATTTTAATGGTTCTCAAAACCACTAAAATAGGGATGTCACAATATTACTTGCATGCCATGAATACTTCACATGTTTTGATCAATGTGTACAATTAATTTTTGTTACAACTGAGAGTACATGTTATTATAATGACTTCTGTCAGATATGAGGTTGTGCTGAATGAGCTTACACAACCCTGTAGAGTAGAAAAAACCTGCTGACAGCAAGCAGAGGCTAATCATGATATCAAGTCAGCATTAAGGAAAAAATTTGAGTTTCTTGGAATATTCAAGAACTTTGCCTTTATTCTTCTAAAACAGTCTGTGCTGGGTTGAAGGATGATCAACAAAAAGTCTAAAACTATGATTATTTTGGTAGACTGTGAAGCATTATCCTATTGTAATCTATTATATTATATTATATTATATATATTATAATCACACTATGTAATTATCCTGACTCACTTATTGTTGATTTCAATCTCTTAACTGCTTTAATGAATTGTC
This sequence comes from Otolemur garnettii, assembly GCF_000181295.1. Taxonomy (NCBI): domain Eukaryota; kingdom Metazoa; phylum Chordata; class Mammalia; order Primates; family Galagidae; genus Otolemur; species Otolemur garnettii. The sequence continues at coordinate 18,493,865 of NW_003852410.1, forward strand.
AAAATTTCTAGTACCTTAAAGGTTGAAATACTTATATGTCAAAACCCTACACTTCACATGCTGCTGGGAGAGAAGGCCAGTATTCATCAGTGTTTTCCAAGTGAATGGGAATTTAGGGTCTGTGTGCTTATCCCAAGTTCTCAGGAGGGCTTTGGGATTCAAGGAAGAACAAAATTATCTAAAAGATGGAAAATCGGGATCCTATTCATATTAAAATGTTGGGGGAGGAGAATGTTGATAGGAGATTGAATGCTGTAAAAATAATGAAGAATAATACATAGCTAACAAAAAATGGCTTCATGCTGAACTTTGAAGGGACAGTATACCAGTGGTTGAATACCTATGCATTGAATAGACAAATAAATGAATGAATGAATCAATGAATAAATAACCTTGCTCATATATTGTAGCTTTACTATGTGTCACACATTTATATGATCTCATTTAAGGAGGCAGGTATTATCATGCCCATTTTGCCATTCTAAGTTTTTTTTTTTTTGAGACAGAGCCTCAAGCTGTCCCCCTGGGTAGAGTGCTGTGGCATCACAGCTCACAGCAACCTCCAACTCTTGGGCTCAAGCGAGTCTCCTGCCTCTGCCTCCCAAGTAGCTGGGACCACAGGTACCCATCACAACACCAGGCTATTTTTTGGTTGCAGCCGTCATTGTTGTTTGGTGGGTCTGGGCTGGATTCGAACCTGCCACCTTAGGTGTATGTGGCTGGCGCCTTAGCCGCTTGAGCCACAGGCGCTGAGCCGCCATTCTAAGTTTTAAAGTTAGAACTTAAATAATTTGCCCAAAGTGAGCTACTATGTGGTAGAGGTGGGATTCAAAGCTCAATTCTCTCAAGGTATAGACAACAGGTTAGAGATCTATTTAATACAGATGAGCCAAAATGTATACCTTAAGAAGTTAAAGCAGGTCACATCTTTTTCCTATTAAAGCTGTTGGATAATTTCCCATCACTCAGAGAATAAAATCCAAACTCCTAGCTGGGGCTGAGAATGCTCCCTAGGATCTTGCCATGCCCTCCATGATTCCTCATCCTTCAGTACTGGGCTCTTGATTTTTTTCTAACCAACCATGTTTGTTCCTCGTTTTGAGAGGTTTGCATTTGCCTTTCCATCTGTCTAGAATCTCTGTACAAACGCCACTTCTTACAAAGATAGCCATGATTACATTGCCTAATTACAGTGCTATCTCCCTTCTTTCTTGCTTCATTCCCTCTCTGAAATCACATTTTGTTTTTTTATATGTTTGTCTCTCACCTAAAGATTTCCTCAAGATGATCAGAGTAGCCCTAATTTCTAAAACAATACCTGACATATAGTAGGTACTCGACTGATATTTATTAAGTGAATGAACAAATTCACTTTGAAGCAAAGACTAAAGTGCTGCTTGTCAACATGGAAATATTTCTTTTGTCTGTAAGACAGATGATCACTTGAAGGGTATGGAGGTGAAAAATAATGTCTGGGTAAAATGTTGTCACTTTATGAAAGCACAAGATTGATCAAAGAACTATACCCTCCAGCCTGTATGAACAAGGCAGCAAAAAGATGAAGGTGAAACACAGAACTGAAAGAGTTGAAAATCTGTGGTCATTTTCTCACTGGTCAGGTTAAACTTTACAACCTCAAAATGGTGCAGCTAAAAATGAATTTTGGCCAACGGTAGCTGATGACAAATTTGGCCACAGGGTCACAAGGCAGACATAATTTTAACGTAAACAACCTTCACAGTGAGGGCAGTAGCTTATTTGTGAGTGTGATGCCAATTTTAAAGGGCTGCAGCAATTTTGGCCAGACACAGAACTATACAAGTCTCTAGCTAAATTTAAACCATTATAGAATTCAGACTATGTTGTCTCAGTGTTAATTTGTGAAATCTTAATTCTAGAAAGTCTTAGACGATGACAAATCAATTCCCATTCAGCTACCTGTCCCAAGGTTAAGGTATCTCTGAGGAACAATCTCCAGGACTGAGGTGTAGTTTGGAATTTAGTGGTTATTGTTTCAGGTTAGAAGTATAATCTAATGAAGTGTGCAGTAATATCCTGTGGTGAGTACCTGAACGTTAATCTGCTTGGAGTAAGGCAGTGGATCTCACCCGACCTTGTCATCTATATTGAATTTAACACTCCCAGTGAACACATTTTCAGCAGCCCACCTCAAATGGATGCGATCTATTTCGATTTTCATTCTTGCTCCTAATAGTTTAATACAGCTGAGTAACTCCAGGGGCCTTGGTACAAATCGGTAGTGTAGTTCCCACTGCCTGTTAAAGGCTGGTGCGTGACATAGCTAAAAATTGACCTTTATACAATACTTGTCAATTTCTACCACTGATCCTAATTCCAAAAGGTGATTGAGAAACCCAACAGCTAATTCTCCCCCAAGGGGCTTTTCATTCTACTGCATGGAGGATCTTGACAGACGTAGGAATCCTGAGAGATGGCGACTAGCAACATCTCTTTCCATTTGTAATTGGAGCTAAACTGCTTTGAGTGGAGGTAACATCCATGCTGGGGGGTGACATCGTGCAGTAGTTTCCAGTTTCCATGTTTTGTAGAGCATAGTGAGTAAGACATGATTCAACACTGACCAATTCCATATTCCTAGATGAGCGTCTTACTGCCAAAGAATAAGAGCATTTCTTTTTTTTTTTTTTTTAGGATAGTTGCATGGATTCTAGTTTTACAGTCCACTGCATTCCCCATTTGAAGTGTAGGAATAAATGCTTTTATTCTTAATACCCCACCTAGGTAAACCCAGAAAAAATGGGGCATAATTTCACCCTAATCAGGCATGGGGAGCCTGCTATGTGCTAGGCCCTGTGCTAGATATAACAGTCAAGTCTTACAAAAGACATGATTTTAGAGATAAGGAGACTGGGGCTCAGAGAGGCTAAGGGAGATTTAGAGACTTAGAGATAAGGAGACTGGGGCTCAGAGAGACTTTGATAAGGTCTCCTAGCTGGTTAGTGGCAGCAGCAGGATTTTTAAACAAGTTGTTTCTCACCCTAAAGTCCCAGCCATTTCCCAGTATCCATCTCCAATAGAGTTTAGGGGTTCTATCTTTGAGTAATGGACTAACTCTCTAAGTGGATAGGCTGTCTGAAGTGGGGCTCGGAAGCATCCTTCTGAGATATTACTATCCAGTGCATCAGGCACTAGAATGCTTTGATGATCATTTCTGTATACTCCAAGTTCCAGGAAGAGGAGACTCCTGTCTGTTTATATACTATTCTATTCCTGGTGCCTGGGGAGTACTAGGTACTTAATACATGGGATGCATGCATGAATGAATGAATGGACAGATAAATAGCCTGCATAAGGACTTCCTACTTAGGAAAGCAAAGACTATCAGATCTAAGTAAGCACACAAAAGTCATTTGCAAGAGCAATGTGATCAACAACATCCCTACTTGAGGTCCTTTGCACTAGCTGTCTTCACTCTCTGCACTAGATCGTAGTCAAAAGGCTGAAAAGCTGTGTCTTCTCTCTCTGGATAATTCTTTCTATAACTCCCTTCATGTTTGGCTGCTTCTCTGCCATTTCCTCAGAGATGCTTTCCTCGCTGCCCCCTCTTTGCCTAAAGTTGACTTTGAACCTAGTTAATTCTTTTTTGTCTCCTGACTCTAATTTTTTTTTTTTTTAATAGAACTCACTATTGAGGCTCTTGTGTTTATTCATTTGTCTGTCTTCATGCACTGCTTGTTTCCTACCCTTAGAAGGCCAGCTGGCATCTTGCTTGTTTTTGCCACTGGATCCCTGGTACATAGACACACAGTGAACTCTTGATAATTATTTTATGAATGAATGAATGAATGAATGAATGAAACCAAGGAAAGTGGACTCAAGTCAAGATTTCAGGGGTTGAGGTCTAAGACATTGAAGATAAATTAGTATAACAGCAACATATCTGATCCCCTGGAGCTTTATAAAATCTGTCTGTCTCGGAGCTTTATACACTCTGTCCCAAACCCTTGCTTAGATTAGCCTGCTCTCCAGCACCCTCTCTCCCCAAAGACTGCTGGAACTGAACTAGTCTCATCATTTAGCACTTCCACTTCAGTAATTAAAGGCAGGAATATGAGAGAACAGATTCTACTCTTCTCCCAACCTCAGCTCCCAGGGGATAAGGCATCCAATCGGTCTCCAGTTGGAGATAGCTAAGAATCTCTTACAGGGGTGTCCAATCTGCAGCGTGGGAGCTGCATATAGATTATTTGGGGACTGTTTTGCTTATCTGTGGTGTCAGCACAAGAAGTATGCAGGAATTTTTTTATGCTTATCAGCTATTGCCCTTATCATCTTCTCTGACCATTGTCACCATTCCGAGTCCTTTTGATTTTATTTTATGCAATTTCTTTCATTTATTCCTCACACTTTATCCCTGTTTTATACATGAAGAAATAGAGGCTCAGAGAGGTAGGAGAGACTACTCCATAGTCACACAGCTGGAAAGCAATGCTGGAAGAATTTGAATTGAGGTCAATCTAATTTCAAAGATCATATTTTTCTACATTGACTTGTAAATCATTGAACAGTGACAGCATTGCCCAAAGCTATTTGTTCTGTCTTACAGCCAGTTACAACATGGGGCCAGAGTGGTGGTCTTCAGCCTGTATTCATCTGTGTCCTGTAAAGTGTGTAGCTAATTAACAAGGGCATCCTCTTACAGAGGTGTCATTTTTGTGGCAATAGCACATAATGTGCTCTGTCTTCATGTCTCTGAAGAATACAATATATTGTATTGTCAGTACCCGTAGCCACCTTGCGTATGTGCTTCAGAAGAGCATATTGTACACAATAAAAATGTACAATACTGTCTGTCTGCCAATTAGAAATACAAAATTGTATGGAAAATGCATTTTGCATTTCTGTCAGCCTTAACTCACTAAAAGCAGAGGTCTTTATATCTAGCCACTTGTAAGGCCAGCCTGCTGTAATGGAGGGGACTAAAAAGCCCCAGTATCGAACAGTCAAAGGGTAGTTGGGGAAATTTCCCTAGACATGGTTTACCCAAACCTACCCAGCATCAGGGGCTGGTTTCTCATGGAACAGAGCTCAGTCTTGTCACTTGCCTGACCCTTGTTCCCCACCCAGATAGATGTCTTCATCTCCCACTTCTGCCATCATGCTGCCATCTGATAAATGAGCCTAACTAAAGTAAATCTGATGCAGGCTGGCTTGGCTGTCTCATCTTAGCTCAGGAAATGCCATCGTCGATCATTGTTTGGGTTTTTCCCCAGAAAGGCTGCAGGTTCCAGGGAGAGTCTGTCATTTTCTAAAAGGCACATTCTGTTCTTCAAGGCAAGAAGGGACATTTGTCTAAACCCAAAGTGCCCACAAAATAATTTTTTCTGGAGCCTGACAGGTTTGGAACAAATAGGAATGTGTCAGCTGCATGTCACTCATACAAAGTAAATTAACAGTAATAATTACCACAGATAGTGTTATCATTGTTGACATTTATCAAGTGCTGCACTTTCTGTTACCTCACTCAGTCCTTACACCAGTCCTCTGAGGTAGGTATTTTTATTATCTACATTTTCCACAGACTCAGTGATATTAAAGACTTGGCCCCACAGAAAGTGGTAGAGGTAGAACTTGAACTCAGATACTCTACAGCAGCAGTTCTCAACAGGGGATGATTTTGCTTCCCAGGAAACATTTGGCAATGTCTAGAGATAGTCTTTTAAGTAGCCTTTTATTATTTATTTATTTATTTAATTAATTAAGTCATTTGTACATAGATCATGAATACATATGCCATTATGGGATTTAATGTGTTGATTATTTGTACAAATTGGAGTGCTTACACCCTGCTAAGCAGCATAGCCTTCACCTCATTTACCCAATTACAGCGTTAAGACATTTGTGTTCTACATCTGATAGATCCAACGTGTACTTGCTCCACAGGTGTGGTCCCTCTACTAACCCTCCCTCATCGACCCATCCCCCTCCCTTCCCCTTTACATCCCCTTCCTTCATCCTAGAGCCTTTTATTTTAGAATAATTTTATATTTATAGAGAAGTTGTGATGTTATTATAGAGAGTTCCCACACATCCCATACTCGGTTTGCCCTATTATTAACATCTCTCATGTTAGTAATTAGTATGGTACATTTGTAACAATGAGCCAGTATCAATACACTATTACTAATATGTTTTCTACTTTATTCAGATTTCTTTAGCTCATATCTAATATTCCTTTTCCAGGACATAACATTCATAACATTCATCTAAGGAGACTCTAAGGACTCCTTAGAGTCTCCTTAGGCTCCTCTTGACCATGTGTGTTTCTCAGACTTTAGTTGATTTAATGACCTTGACAGTTTAGAGGAGTACTGGTTAGACATTCTGTAGAATGGATTTGACCGATTTTTTTCATGATTAGACCAAGATTATGGGCTCTGGAGAAAAGACCACAGAGAAAAAAATGCCATTCTCATCTATCACATATACTGTCCAGCATAACTCGTCAGTATCGATGTTGACCTTTATCACATGGCTGAGATAGTGATTGTCAGGTTTCTCCAATGTGAAGTTACTCTTTTAATGCTTCCTTTCCCACACTGTACTCTTTCAATGGGAGTTGCTATGCATAGCCCACCAAAGAGTAGAGAATCATACCCTATCTTCTTGAAGACTGAGTAGCTGTGGACATTATTTGACATTTTTCTGTATGGGAGACTTGTCTATTACATCCCCCCATGTATTTAATTAATCATTTATTTATGTGGACTCAAGAATATTTATTTTAAACTTTGGGTTATAATCCAAATTATTACTTTAGTAATTTTCTTGCTCAAATTATTCTAAGTTTGGCCAACAGCGACCTTTTTTGTTGGCTTTGTGTCCTTTGACATCCCCCTACCATTGATTGTGTACACATGTGTGTGTGTTTTAATAAACTTTCTTTCCAACACCACAAGATGCACTAGCCTCATCTTTTCATATTCCTTCTTCAGCCACATTGATACAGGGTTCCTTCACTCAGGGCTGGAAGGGACCCCCATTTTTCCAGCCCTGAGCAGGCTCAGTTCCAGACCCTATTTCTAGGCACAAATAGGTTCTCTGCAGGCCATTTTCTGGACAAACATGCTCAAAAAAAGCAGCATGGCTGGCATCTCATCTAGGCTGTCTCTCTTAGAACATACCCTACTTCTTCTCCTGGCACAGAGAAGTGTGCCTCAGGTGGGACCACAATGCTCTGCATTATGGCAGTTTTAAAATTAACTTCTGCCCAAGCCCTTGGTGCCAAAATGTTGCAACATATTCCAGACATACATTCCATTGCCCCAACACCTCTGCCTACAGGATAGGAAAAACAGTATATAACCCCCTAGACAGAAGGTCCAAATGGGCTTCCCACTTGGGTTCCCCTCCCTGCTGCCAGAAGTTCTGTTCCCCTCTTTCGCTTATTTCTCTCTTTTATCTTTCAATAAAATCTGTCCTTTTACTTACTCATATATAGTCTGTGGATTCATTACTTGAAGCTCCAAGATCAAGGGCTTGGCAGATAGAAATTCTGGCTCAACATAACCAACTATCTCCTGGAAATCATTCCGAATTGTTATAGCTGAGGGGAGGGTGCTGCTACTGGCAATTGGTGGGTAGACATGAGAAGATGCCGATAAACATCTTGCACCACACAGGAAGTCTCCACAATAAAGAATATAACTAGTTGGAAATTTCAATAGTATCAATGTTGAGAAACCTTGCTTTTTTATCAGAAGTTAAAATTTGTCACCTTGACAATTACTGCCTATTCTTTATTCAAAATTTCTAAGTAGAAATGTAGGGAAGGTGGATGCATAATCCATGGATATCACACAATGTTTCAACCAAAATGAAAACTTCAGGCTAATGGAGTCAAATAATCTTTTTTATTTGCAAGTATTTTCCTCTCCTTTCTACTTTTCTTAAAGAGGAAGTAGATTTACAGCAGGAGGAAGGTTTTTAAAAGCAGAGTACATAAGACAAAAGGAGTAATGAGTGAACATGAATTTAGTATCTACTAAATTAAAAATAAGAGGTTATGTCTTTGGACAGCTCAATTACTGGTCTCTCTTTTTTTCTAGCAAATTCTCCTTGGTAATAAGAGACAAAACTTTCAAATCCTCTGTAAGAGGATATTTTAGAATTTACTCTGAAAAAAATTACATGCTCAAAAAGCATAATGAAGTACATGGTAAGAAGAGTAGATTTGTGGTTTATTTGTGCTTTCTTCTGATTATGACTAGGGAACAATTACTGCTTGCCATAAGTTCCCGATACTTGTTCATGTTGAATTTATGTTTGTAATTGATTTTCATGTTTTAATACTTTTGGCTAATAGAGTTTGTGTATTTTGTCTTATGTGCACTTTTTCTTTCTCTTTTGGAATAGGATGGGTATTTTATCCATCTTACTTCTACTACTATTCCCACTTAGGATTCTAGGACCTTGTCCTAGAATTCTTGTCCATAAAAGAAGTCAGCATATGAATGAAGACAAATCCAGGTCAGTCACAGAAATGCTCATGAAGTATGCTAGTTCAATCTCTATGACATCTAAGTGTGTCCTTAGATCAAAGCAGATTCAGAGAGAATGAACTAACACCTAGTGTGGATCCTCCTTACCCCCAATGCTAACTCTAATACATAAATTGACTCATTAGTGAGATGCAGTCATATTCTGGGAAAGGCATGAGACTTAGCTAAGTTTTAGTACTGGGTCATTCCTTGCTTAGCAGTGTGACCTGGTCCAGTAACTTAATCTCTCTGAGCTCCTTGGACTCTGATTGGCGAAAGTAGGCTAATTTTAGCTATTTCACAGAGTTGTGCTGATTCAAAAAAACAGTGAATACAAAGCACTTCTCATAGTGCTACACATAGATGTTTCATAAATTATTCTGATTAGACGTATCTCTATATACAATTACACTGATTTGTAATTAACAGAGAAACACATTTCTGAGATGTGAAGCCCAGACAAGTTAGCTCACTGCTATTACTTTTGTTTTTTTCATTTGTAAATGATAGGGTGGGACAAGATGATCTTTAACTTTAGAGCTGTTAAAATTCTAAAACTCTATGATTCTATTTAAATATGAACTTTAGCCTTCTCTGATTGATATACATACACATATACATTATTGTTACTGCTATTATTCAAGTCAAGGAAGTCTACAGATTTTTACCCAGCCTCACTGGCTCCCAAATCTAATGCACTATTTCCAGACCAAATTCTCTCCTTGTCTTCCTACTTATAATTTACTTTTTGCCCTCCTCTAGCCAAGAGACTTGGGGATGCAGATCTGCCAAAGAGCAAAGAAGAGCAGACCTGGTTGGGGACAGGTGGAGAGGGGTTTGTAGTGAGAGAGTCAGTTATTCTCCTCAGTGAAGATGTGGAGAAGAGGGAAGGCTACATATGCAGTGGCAGTAGGGGTTAGGCAGTGGCAAATGAGTGCTTTGGGCTTTCATTTGAGTATTGGGCATTTTTGGAGAGAAGAAGAATGAAAATAGAGTAAACATGGAAAGTATTAAGATCGCTTGAATTGTCTTATGAATTTAGGTAAGGGATGGACCACTTCCTTTGAACTGCAGACAAGTACATGCAACTGCCTACTCTACATTGCTACTTGCCATTTGGATATCAGACAAGCTTATTAAAATACCCAAAGACTAAATTCCTAACCTTTACCTCAAACCAGTTTTTGCTACAACTTTCCCTCCTCAGTTGAGGGCAACATGATCTTTTAAGCTGCTTAGGACAAAGTATTAGAGTTCACTTTACCAAAATTTTGTTTCCCTACACTCATAACCACATAGTCAGAAAACTCAGTTGCTAGTGTCAAAAAACACAAGCAGAATCTGTTTGTTTCTCATCACTCCCATTGCTATTACATTCTTGAAATAACCATTATCTCTTGCTTGCACTCCTGGAACAGCTTCTAGTTGGTTTTCCCATTCCTGCTGTGGCACTTCACCCAGAGTGATATGGTTTACATATAAATAAGATTAGGTCATCTCACTGCTCAAAACCCTTCAATAGCTAGCTCCCCATTCCTCACAAAGTGTTATAGTTAATTTTATGTGTCAAGGTAAACAAACATGATTATATCAGACTAAAAAGCCTCTGCTCACCAAGAGAAACAGTCAACAGAGTAAAGAGACAACCTATGGATGAGGAAAATATATTTGTAAAACAGACATCTGGTAAGTGGCTAATATCCAAAATATATAAGAAACTCAAACAACTCAATAGTAAGAAAACAAATAACTCAATCAAAAGATAGGGAAAGACCTGAATAGGTCTTTTCAAAAGAAAATATAAAAATGACCAACACATATATGAAAAAATGTTCAATGTCAGTAATCATCAAGGAAATTCAAATCAAAACTATGATAATACATCACCTCACCATAGTCAGAATATGACTATTTTCAAAGAGACGAAGGTAGGAAGTGTTGATGAGGGTGGAGAGAATACACTGTTGATGAGAATTTAAATTAGCACAGCCATTATGAGAAACAGTATAGAGGTTACTCAAAAACTTAAAAACAGAACTACCATCTGATCCAGCAATCCCATTACTGGGAATAGATCCAAAGGATATAAAATCAGTATGACAGGGAGATACCTGCACTTTCATGTTTGTTGCATCATTATTCACAATAGCCAAGACAAGGGATCTATGTAAATGTCCATCAACACGTAAATGAGTGAAAAGAAGTGAGATACACATATGCAAACAATGTGATACTATTTAATCTTCAAAAATAATGAAATCTTATCTTTGCAACAACACAGATGACCTTGGAGGACACAGACAGAAAGATTAATATCTCATGATCTCACTTATATGTGAAATCTAAAAAAGTCAAACTCATAGAAAATGGAGAATACAATGGCAGTTATCAGAGGCCAGAGGTGGGAAAATTGGGATGATATTGGTTAAAGGACACAAAATTTCAGATAGGAGGAATAAGCTCAAGAGATCTATTGCCCATTATGATGACTACAGTTATAGTAGCAATGTATTGCAAAGTACTGTATACTTGAAAATTGCTAACAGAGAAGATGTTACTGTACTCACCATACACATGAAAAAAAGCGAGGTAATGTATATATTAAATAGCTTACTTTAGCCAATTCACAATTATATCTATAAAAACATCATGCTGCACACTATAAATGTAAATAATTTATACTTATTGATTAAAAAAATTTCATGTCATCTTGACTGAGCCATGATTACCTAGATATTTGGTCAAATGTTATTCTGGATGTGTCTGTGGAGGTAAAGTAAAGCAGATTGCCCAACCCAATATAAGTTGACCTCATCCTATTTGAAGGCCTACATAGATCAAAAAGGCTGACTGCCTCCCAGAAATAAGAGAGAATTCCTGCCTGACTGCCTTTGAGCTGAGACACTTGTTATTTCCTGTATTAGGACTTGAATTGAAACAACAGCTCTTTCTGGGGTTTGGCTTTTGGACTGGGTCTACCCCATTGGCTCTCCTGGTCCTCAGGCCTTTGGACTTGGACTGAAACTACACAGTGAGGATTCTCCAGTTTTCCCACTACAGATATTGGGTCTTGTCAGCCTCAATAATCATGAGAACCAATTACTAATTTTACACATGCACACTCTCACAATAATGGTTCCATTTCTCTGGAGAACCCTTACTAATACACAAAATAAAAGCTAAGGTTGTTGCAATGATGTCCAAGGCCCTACATCTTCAGGCCTTATTACTACCTGCTGATTGATTTAGTCCAGGGGGTATCAACCTTTTGGCCTGTAGGCATACAGCTTGAGTTTGTGAATAAAGTTTACTTGGAACACAGCTTCACCCATTTATACTCCCATGGAGGAGTTGAATGGTTCTGATGGAGTCTTTATGGCTCTTAAAGATGAACAACTTTTTCTATCTGGTCCTTTACAGAAGAAAGTTGCTGGCATCAGCTTGAGATTCATACTGGCCTCATTGCAGTTCTGAGCGCCCTCTAAAACTAGCACCTTCTGTCTCAGGGCTTTCCGACATACTGTTCCCTCTGCCTGATGTGTTTTTTCCCTCAGACAGACATGAGTCACTTCCTCACATCCTTCAGGGCAAAAGGTCTTTCTCTTATTTCTGGGAGGGGTCATCCATCAGGTCAAAAGTCACTGTCTCAATGAAGCCCTCTTGTCCGGTATTCCTAAGTCCTCTTTCATACTATCTTTCTCCATATCACTTATCACAATCTAATTTACTATGCATCTTACTTTGTTTCTCATCTCTTTTTTCTCACTCATCGTAAATTCCATGAGTCTGTGCTTTATGTTCAGTTTGTTGTTGAATCACGAGTATAGTGCCTGGCATAGAAAATGGTTAATAGAAATGCTGAAAGGATGAAGGGAATTCATATTACTCTCTTTCTAGGCTGTGAAATTGTGCCACTTGAATAAGACATCAGAAGTTGAACTTAGATTCACGAGGTGTTTGTCTATCAGCATCCAACAGCATTGAATGAAATAGCAGTCTGAACAAAAATACAATATAAATATATTCCATTTCCTTATAGAACACTAAAAAGGGGAGTGCATGAGTTAGGCATTACAACATTTTCTTTCTTTCTTTCTTTTTTTTTTTTTGGCCAGGGCCGGGTTTGAACCTGTCACCTCCATTATATGGGAGGTGCCCTACTCCTTTGAGCCACAGGTGCTGCCCTGCAACATTTTCTTTTAATCTTTTTTTTTTTTTGATAGTTCCCCATTCTCATAAGTCTGTGCCATCCTCTGCTTACTCCCTTGACTCTCTGACTTTCTCTAAAATGACTACATTTGGTTTTGCTGGTCTTATTATCCTCTGATCTCCTTCTATTTGTCCGGACCATCTCAACTCTAATCCTTTAATTCCATTTAGCAAATAGGAGTGGAAAGAATGAAAAAGAGAGATAAACCTCAAACACAGGGGCTGTGGGCAAAAATAAGTTTTCATGGTGAACAGACACGTGTCTCTTATTAAACAGCTGCTGAGAATCTTCTGGGAAACTTTGCACAACTGCTTCCCTCCACTGAAGCACATATTTGTGGGCTTGCATGTTGTGGGTGAATGGAAAGATGATGGGCTCTGATGACCTTTTTTTGAGCTCCTCCATTATATTCCTATTTATCTGTGCCCAATTAAGAAACAACATATTTTTGTACCTCTTTCCCGAATACAGTACCACATACCTGTATATAGATACAAGTGTAGACACAGGCATAGATGATCTATATCATGAATAATTCTATGAGATTCAACTCAAATATGTTATATACATAGGGATTATGTATTACTATGGAATTTTATGTATTCCAAAATATTTATCAGATTTATTGATGAATCAATACCAGTAGAAAACAAATCCCAACTTCTTATGTGCTTCATTTTGCCCTTGTTGATATGTATGATAAGAAACTTGACTCAAACTAGTTAAAGCAGAAAGGAAATTTGTCTGTGGGATGACTTCAAGCACAATGTGATTTCAAGTCTTAACCTGAATTAAATAAGCTCCCAGTTTCTTCAGAATCCGAAAGAGAGACTAACCAAATTCTATGTAGCAGATACTATAGGTACCTCACCCCCATCTTATTTCAGTGCAGTGGGCTCTGACTTCCACATCCTACCATCAGTATTTCTTTGCTTTTTTTTTTTTTTTTGAGATAGAGTCTCATTTTGTCACCCTCGGTAAAGTACTGTGGCATCACAGCTCACAGAAACCTCAAAGTCTTGGGCTTAAGCTACTCTCTTGCTTCAGCCTCCCAGGTAGGTGGGACTACAGGCACCTGTCACAAGGCCTGGCTATTTTTTTGTTGCAGTTTGGCTGGGGCTGGGTTCGAATCCACCAGCCTTGGTATATGGGGCTGGCGCCCTATTCACCAAGCCACAGGTGCCACCCTGTATCTCTTTGCTTGAGGCCAGCCCTTGCTAGCTGAAACATTGGCTCTGCTAGTGCTCAGGGCAAGCCAGAAATACCAGGGAACTAATACCCCTAGGAGTAGCCCTTTACCAATAACTGATGAGCTCTGGCTTATACTCCCCTATTGGGTTATCTCTGAGACCCCTGTCCTGCAGTGGCTCCCAGAGTGAATCCCAGCAGGATTCATCTCCAATCCACCCTCCTCTGCTGCAACTTGCTTAATAACAGTCTTACTGGTTTCCCTTTCTCTCTTCCTCCTTCCCTCCCAGTATTTCCTGGGATCATTTCTCAAGTAAACCATTTACACTCAAAGCTTTGTCTCTGGGTCTATTTCTGGGAGACTTTATCCTGGTTGGATGTGTCACAAATGTTATTCCAACTGCAAAAGTTGGGACCGCTTCTTCAGCTCTACACTAGTCACTGTGGCCGGGAGGTTTGGTATGACTATTAGTCAGATGTGGATCACAGTCTCTCTCTGTGTGGCCAAGAGACTACCCCAAGCAAAATCATGTGGACTACAGTTGGGGGATGATGGTGGTTTCCAAAGGACATCAAAGGAAATAGATCCTGAGTAACACAGAAAATAAAATCAACAATGCCCACTGCTACCTATGTCTTCCATATTGCCATCAGATAAGTATAGTTGCTTGTCCACTTTGGGGCACTAGGTGTTATGTCTGATGGCCAGGGAGATCTTCTTTAGTGCAAATGAGCTAGAACAGAGATCAGCAAACTGTGGTCCATGGGGGCAAATCTAGCTGCTGACTATTTTTTGTAAATAAAGTTTTATTGGAACCTGGCCATGCTCCTTTCTTTATGCATTGTCTATGGATGTTTTCATGCTGTAACACTGAAATTAAATAGTTGAAACAGAAACTTTGGCTCACAAAGTGTGAAATACTTGCTATCTGGCCCTTTACAGAAAAACTGTCAACCCTTGAGTTCAACAATAACTATTTTGACTTCCAGAAGTTATCTTCCAGGTTCTAAGCCCATGAAGAATTGTGATCCTCAACCTCTTTGTTTGCCTTTTCTGTTCCTTCATAGCTACCTCTATCTGAGGAGTAGCACCCAAGCAAATGGTGATTAATTTAGCAGATTCAACCTGTCATACTTCCTCAGGCAAGAATCATATATTAAATCACACAACCCTCAAGCTAATCTTTTCAGTAGCTCAGCACCCACAGTACTGCTAATGGAATACACTTAATACAAAATGCAACTCAAGCTCTTCTAAACACAGTTGTCACAAGTATGATTAATTCAGTGAAATTGCCCATACTCAGCTGGAGAGAATTAGTTACCAAAAGGCAAATGCTGATGGGCTATGAACCTACAGTGACAATCTCAGGTGCATAAAAATTAACTGTTTCTATAAAACTCTTTGATTTTATGACTCATTAGTCCCCCAGAGAGAAAAGTTTAATCTAGTCCTATTAAGGATTTTCTCAATCCAATCCAGAGAATTTTACTTAAGCTACTTCTGAGTTAAAACTCAGTACCATTCAAAAGTCAAAACCATTCACATAGCCATCTTGAGGTTCTATTATTCCCTCTAATTAAGTTCTGATTTTAAATGCCTTGGGGCTATTAGACAATTTCTGTGAGATGCTGCTAGGGAGCCAAGTCCAGATCTTGGTCCTTTGCTTCAGTGTTTTAATAATGTGATTTGTCTTGCCCGAGTCTTGGGTGTGCTCCCCTGTCTATGCTGGCACTTCACCTTCATAGCTGATGGTCATTGGCTTAGAAAAGGTTCTCCGTCCTCTGAAATGTTCAATATTTTATCCTAGCTCTGATCATCAGGTTCTCATGTTTTTCTCTGTCCTCTGTGTCCCTGCCTTCAACTTCCGATTTTTCAGCCCAACTTCAGTCCCTCTGGGGGACTGTCTTTTTCCTATATGGCAGATTGTTGTCCTTCATCTTTTGGAGGACCAAGCTGATACAGGATTACTCTTTTCTCTGACAACTTACTCCCAGAGCATGAAAAAAAAATAGATAGAATCTCAATCCTCTGTGTGAGGATTAAAATCAACTGGGAAATAGTTTTTCCCTCTCCACCACCAGGATATGTTCCGAGATGGGAGACAGAGTAAGTGGCCGCTGCACTATCTCTTTCCATTTCTCATCCAAATTCTTTTCTCCATCTTCAGCTTAGTGGACATTTTATAGAATCTGGGGGGCAGGAGGAAAGCATTTTTTCCTAGTCATTCCTCCATTTGGAGGGGAAGGATACCACCTTTGTTTTCAGCAGTAGACCATCTCTTCTGCAATGGTATTCATCCATTTAGCTACCAAAGACTTAGTGGCTGTATTAGGAGGCAATATGTAGTACTTCAGTTAATAGTTTGAAATATTCTTCTGTCACATTGAGTAACTGCTGACATCCAGAAAAGGCAGAGGGCTGTCCTAAATGATAGTTATAGTTAGCATTTTTTGGGTGCAAAGAATATGCTAGACTTTATGCTAAATTCTTCATAAACATTTCTCCTCTAAGTCTCATGAATCCTTATTGGTTATGTGTGCTTATAATTTTCATTTTAGAGGGGAGGAGAAGATTGAGTTAGGTCATTTACACAAGACCATATGACCTCCTTGAGGCAGAGATGGTGCTTAATCCCAAGTCTCTTGCCTTCTAATGAGTATCTTTAATCAAGAAGTGACATTGCCCCCTCAGAGATGCTAACAACCATGGCTTTTATCTTTTTACAGAAGCATGGTTTTGTAGAGCCTTTGGGGCTTCAAACAAGACCAAGAATATGGTTCTCCAAAACCAGATGTGAGAGCAGAACCTACTACTATTGCTGAATTGTTGGGTTTGTATATACATGCTCTGAAAACTACCAGCCCCTCAGTGGTGGGAATGTGATTTATCTTTATGCCTATGGGGCCTGGAATATAGTAGGCAGATGGCACCCAAGTCTTGCATTACTGAAGAAATAGAGCATCAGTAGGAAGAGGCACCTTTATCTCTTGCAGAACAGTATTCATTCTTGATATGTGTAACTTTTAGCTACATGAACATATTTATTTGAAATGGTCATAAAGTCCATAATCTTAGAATAGGAATATGTCAGTGATTTTCAAACTTTTCATCCTTCCACCCATCCACCCCATTTATCCAACTCTCAGTGAATGTCCCTTCTCTACATGGTGCTGGCCTGGTGCTGGAACTCCTTACTCTAGAGAAGCACTCAATTAATTATGGGAGGGGAGAGATAGAAATGTAAAGAACTAATTTCATTGCATTATGATGACTAGTACAAAAGGAGAAGGGAGGAACCAAAGAAAAGGAGTAGAAGAGTAATTATTTGTCCCTGGAAATGTTCATGGAAAATTTGGAGAGGGCAACTTTCCCAGAGAAAGTTGACAAAATATATAGAAGATAAGTGAACTACTGTAGTAGGCTCCTCAAAGATGTCTGTGTCCCAACTATGATGCATAAACTAAGAGTCTTGAGATTATCCTGGATTGTTCAGGTGGGCTCAATGTAATAACAAATGTCCTCAGAAGAGGGAGGCAAGAAGGTCAAAGTCAGTGAAAAGACATGATGGTGGAAGTACAGGCAGAGAGAGGAAGAGGGGGGAGGTAGAAGAAAAGAGGAAGAGGAAAAGAGAAATATTTGAAATGTAATGTTGCTAGCTTTGCTAGTAGATAGAGGAAAGTGTTAGCAGCCAAAGAATGCAGTAGGTCTCTACAAGTTGGAAAAGTCAAGGAAATAGATTCCCAGCCAGAACTGCAGAATGAATGTAGCCCTGATTAGAGCACAGTAAAATTCATTTTGGATGTCTGACTGTCATAACAGTAAGATAATAAGTTTGTTTTGTAAGCTACTAGTTTGTGGTAATTTATCATAGCAGTGATAGGAAATAGAATAAGCTACTCTGGAGTCAGAATGCCTTGATTTAATTTCCAATATGCCACTTTTTGGATTTGTCTCCTTGGGTTTATGTTCACTTTGCTAAGCATTAGATTCCTTCTTATATCTCTTATAACACCACATCTTAGAGTTGTTGACCATCATAGGGCAGGGCTGATAACATATACTTAACAAATATGAATAATAAGGTGAGCCTTCAATCAATTCAAGTTCGGAGGAAGAGGAGTAAAAGGGGGTCTGGTGTGCTCTCACCTAATGGACATAATGTATGAAGTACATATCACAGCCCCAACAGACAGATGGAAGGCTGTATTTAAAAAGGTCAAGTGACTAGCCCGAGGTCACTCAACCAGCATGAAGCAGAGAGAGGATTCAAGTCTAAGGCTTTCTAGTGCCAAGGGTTATTATTTTACCTACTATGTAATTTTCCACTTCTGACTCTACAGAACAATCTCGTAAGTCATCTTTTGATGAAGTCTTTGGGTCCTTAAAACATAAGGAGGGCTCCATGAAGGACCATCATTGTACGCATTCAATTCGATTCTTTCTTGAATTGTGCAGAGCAAGTTTCTAGTATAATAGTTTCTCTGCAAGCACATTCTTCAATATAGCAGTTATCTATGCTAGAGACTAACCACTAAACATCTTTATTGCTGTGAATTTATGCCCTCCTCTTCATATGGCAGATGAAATAACAGCCATTGATGAACCAGTGAAGCACTGCTGATGTTGGCACTCTAGAAATGAATCTTGTCATAACTGTTGCTGGTGTCAGGGACTGTTGTTTATCTTGGAACTGGAAATGAATATGATCAGCTTTTGCTTTCTAAAAGTGCATCAGAGATAATGTATGCTTTTCTGGGTACAGAAGGTTTTGTGATAGTGACTTTGTGATCTTTCCTTATGTGGAATGGATGACATAGGAGATTGTAGTAAGACCCTTGGATTGCAAGAATCATTGTACGAGATGTCCTTTGTTAGGGTTTATCAAAGAGGTTGCTTGTCTGCCTTCAGTCATATATACCCTTAAAATGTAACACATCCAACCCCCCAGATACTGGAACAAGAAAAGATGTGCTGGGATCCAAATTTGAAAACTTAAGGCCAAAATAAATCAAAGAGTGACTTCAAAGACACTTGTAGATATGATAACTTAAATCAATTGGATAAATTCAAAAAAGAAAACTGGGGTGGAAGGAAGGAAAATGATAGAATTATGGATTTTGAGAGCTGGGAAGTATTAGCACATCTAGTCAAGAGTTAGCTCATACACATTTAGTCTATTATATCTTATGACTGCTCTCCAGGAGGGATCTGGGGGACTACTACCCTGACTCCACTTTTATCCTTCCTTTTCTCTGCATATGCTTCCCATTGGCTGAACTCAAATAACAGCAAGAAACAGGGAAACCTGTCAATGTCAGGCATACAGTTCAGTCTTGATGCAGAGGCAGGGTGCTGAGTAGACACAGAGGCAAAAAATGAGGTATTTAAAACATTGGGAATTGGGGAATTAATCTCCAGGCTAACAATTATAAAGGGTTCCCAAGTCCCAGTGAAAAGACTGAGTGAAGCTGTCTAATGATCTGAGCTCAGTAGTCCTGGCAAATCTGAGGGGGAAGTATCTCACCATCTCCAGTGATGCCTGAAATCACAGATAGTATTGGGCCCTATGTACACTATGTTTTCCCCTCCATATATACATATCCTTAATAAAGTATAATTTATTAATTAGGTACTCTAAGAGATTAACAACAAAAAATAATAAAATAGAGCAAGAATCATGTGAATGTGGTGCTTCTCTCTTCCTCTCTCTCAAATTGTACTGTACTCACCCTTCTTCTTGTGATGATGTAAGGTGACACAATGCCCATGTGGTGAGATGATGTGAGGTGAATGATGGAGGCATTATGACATAGCATTAAGCTACTGTTGACACATCAAAAGAATAATCATCTGCTTTGGGTGATCTTGAATCACTGAGCCATAGCAATGCCAATTGTTGGATGTCAGGAGCAGATGATGTCAGAGACCAATAAGTAGGTAGTGTATACAGCATGGTGATGCTGGATGAAAGGGCAATTCATGTCTCAGGGAGGATAAAGAGGGTCAGTGTGAGATTTCATCACGCTACTCAAAATGGCATCCAGTTGAAAATTTATGCGCTATTTGTTTTAAGAATTTTTCCATTTAATGTTTTTTTGGACCATAAAAAGTGAAACTGTAGATCAGGCATCCTCAAACTACAGCCGGTGGGCCTTGTGCGGCCTGCCTAGGACAATTATCCAGCCCGCTGGGTGTTTTTGCCACCGCTGCCTATCCTGCTTAGCAGCCAACTTGTACCTGGGCCCATAGTCCAGCCCTCCAATGGTCTGA
Organism: Otolemur garnettii; assembly: GCF_000181295.1. Classification (NCBI taxonomy): domain Eukaryota; kingdom Metazoa; phylum Chordata; class Mammalia; order Primates; family Galagidae; genus Otolemur; species Otolemur garnettii. Next base: position 18,514,059 of record NW_003852410.1, read on the forward strand.
GGGACAGTGAACTGGCCCCCTGTTTAAAAAGTTTGAGGACCCCTGCATGGGAGACTACAGTATCTTAGACACATAAGCTGGATACACCAGGACACGGAATTGATTTTAGAAGACACATATCTTCTCAGAATACTTACATTAAAATATCCTCATTTTTGTGTCTCAAAACAACATATGCATGTACTTTATGGAGTAGCATCACTTTTTTCAAGCTAATATTTTAAAATTTTTATTGAAGGGTAATATGAATACCCACCCAGAGGAAAGTGAACATTTCATCAGTGTACATCTCAATGAATTATGTGATAGTGTTGCATTTCTTTTCGTAAGGTTGAGAAATGTTTCCTATGCTCAACAACTATACAGCTTAGCCTTAGTTTGGTGGAAATGTGTTGAGGAACCCTTAAAAAGGTGGAGTTGAAGGGAAGGAAGGTGGTGACTAAATGTCTGAAGCTCATGGATTATCAAATCTTGAAGGTAAGCAGGCCCTGTAACCTATCCAGCATGGTTTTCCACCAGCTGTGTATACTTTTGGGTCTGGCTCATGCTTAATAGTACAATTTTGGTCACCAGCTATTTATTGAGATGGACCATTGGCCTAATAAGAGAGAAGTTCTCTATTTCTCTGATTCTCTACAGCAGTACAGCCTCTTGGTAAAAATGCTAAGTCCAATTATAGAGCAAACGAATGAAAATGCCAAGACATATAGGAAGTAGAATGGAGGGAGAGATTGTGAAAGAAAGGGCATACTATGTCATTTGAGGCCCTGAAATCTGCTATGCCCAACATGTAAATGTCTTCTATGCCTGCATCCATTCTTGAACTTCATAGCTATATGAGCCAATACATTCTTTTCTTGAATTAGTTTGATTCATTTTTCTGCCATTCATCACCAAGAGAATCAAATCAATATAGTGATATTAGTATTATAATTTTTTTTCTCCCAAAGGTTGAAACACATCTTGGGCTCCTCCCTTTCCTTGGAGCAAGAAATTAAATAATTATTGTCCTGACATCTTCCAACCTTGTTATGTCTCTCAGTGGAGAATGATCTTCTATGCTTTCCTGTACCCTAAGTCCAGTTTGCATATCTATCCAGTGTAGTTATGGTTTAAAGGTAGGTAAAACCCTAACAAGATCACAGAACCTTCTGGGTTTCAGATTCCTTACTCTCCTCACTTCCCCTCTTCCCAATCTAGTGATCCTGAGACTCTTGACCTAGAACTTGTCTCTGATACTATACCTCAGGGAAGGCATTTCCACTCAGTAGAATTCACTTCAACTTTTGGGGATTTGCAGGAAGGAAGAGAAAGCAGTGCCCCTTCCATCTGAGAAGCAGAGAGATGCTGGTATGTGTCCTACACTGAGAGCTTAAGGAACATGAGAAGACTCCTGATGGCCAGCCCAGCTATCCCAGCCTTCTGAAAACTGACCCTCAAGGGGATCCAAAAAGCCTGCTATGATCACAGGGGCTGTTTCCTTAGGGGCTTCCCTCACTCACTTTGTGCCTACTGTCAAAACTTCCCACTACCTGGGAGCTTCCTTGTTCTATGGCCTAAACTCAGACTCTATATTTCTGTTTAAAAAATGCACACATGATTGGACTTTTTCTTGGAGCATTGGCAAAGAGAAATGTTATTTTCTTCTTCCAGCTTGACTGGTTTTATAGCAGGACTTGCAAGTAACCTTCTAAAATGACACTTCATGAGAACATGGCCTTGATCTTAAAATAACAAATAAACCCTTACCTTAATGGTTCTTGCTCCATGTAAAATATGATCTCAGATACTAAAATTTGTTTTCTAGGTTTCCCTTGGCCTTTCCCAGAGATCTGAAGATTCTACCTGTAACGTATTTTCATCATTTTTGAAATGAGAGGATGTTACCTATTGATCAGTGTGGCAGAGTCTCACAAGTAAGTTTCCCTTCTTCTGGGCTTTTTATAGCATCCATTTCTTAACCGCCTCCATGTTTACCCCATCCATTCTGGGCCTCTATCATGTCTTATGTGGGTTGTGATCACAGCTGCTTATCTGCTTCTATCATCTATTTTCAACAAAGCAGCCAGTGTGATTTTGTGAAAAGGAAGTCAGATCATATCACTCTTCTGTTCAACATCTTCCCATGGCTCCCATCTCACTCAGAGTAAAAACCAAAGTCCTCCACGTAACCCACAGGCCCACATAATGTAGGTCCTCATTCTCTGTTAAACCTCTCCTCCCACTGCCCTTTCCCTCATTCACTCTGCTATCATAGTGCTGCTATCTTTCATCTTCCTCAGATTCACCAGTCATGCACCCATTGCAGGGCCTTGGCACATGCTCTGTGCTCTGTCTAGAATGTTCTTCCTTCAGATCTTCTCATGGCTAGCACTCTCATTTCCTCAGGATTTTGTTTCAGGAATTGAATTTTCAGGGTATAGAAGAGTAGCTAAGACATACTGTGTGCCAGTAAATATTTGTACACTAAATAAATAAATGGATGTATGTTTAAAATGGAAGACAGGAACACATAGTCAAGAGCTAAACTGAAAACATGTTTGAAAGATTTTTCAGAGAAGGCAAATGGCTTTATAGAGGCAGGGAACATAAAATATGTGTGAAATTCTCCTTAGGCATTAAAACATAAGCAGTTGAGATAAATACACTGACATGGAACAATTTACAAATACACGATTAGGTACACAAATCATGTTATAGAGCAATGAACTAATAAAATCTTATTTCTAAAAATGCATCAAAACTCAAACTATAGATTTCTACACGTGTATTTACACATATACACACATGCACACACACACACACGTGCATTGACACATATCTATAAAAGGGTTTAGAAGTCTGTATCCCTGGTCAAAATTTTTTTTTCTGCAAAGAGTCAGACTAAAAATATTTTAGGCTTTATAGGCCACCTAATAGTCTGGGTTAAGCATTTTCTCATTTTTCTTCTTCTTTATTAAAACAACCCTTTTAAATATAAAAAAAAATTCTTATTTCACAGAATGTGGAAAAACAAAATCCAACCTGTGGGCCTATGGATTATTAACTCCTGATCCAGGGTTTAGTTAGTTATGGCAAAGGCAATGGCATAGCACAAAAGAAGGGAGACTAAATTTCTTTTTTCATATGCTGTATATTGTTTAAATGATTTTTTAAGGGAATATATTCCCGAATGTATGGGTTAAAAAATGTGGGAAAAAAATAACTGGATTAAAAAAAAATTGGTGTTTAATAGGCATTAAACAAATGTTTGTTGAATAATGAATGGATTTTAAATGAATGAATAACTATGTTCAAATGAATAAATGCATGCATGGATTCACAGGATTCCAGTCTTTTTGCTATGTTTTGTTGGGAGACAAGCAAGTTTGTGAAGTTTTAGGCCTAAGAGAACAGATCTGAAGGAATGTCCCTTAAGATTTATATTTGGAGGTACTGACTTTATATTTTTCATTATTATCAATTCCCATAATATTAGTACTAGAAAACCTATTAAAAAGTCAATTCTTTGTAATTAAAATTATTTTTCTGATTCCTTAATCCTTGGTTTGCATCAGGTTTTAGTGTAATTCACCATAGGAAAGCTTAAAATGATGGTTAGTTACTCTAAGATTTTTTTCCAAGCTTAAGTGGGCATTGGGCCATGAATATTTATTCATCTTAAATCCACTTGTCTGGGTATAAGCTGCTTTGTAGGCTCAAAATGTCAAACTTTTTGTAGGATAAGCATTTTAAATCTTTTTGGATTTTACAGAAACCTGTTGTTCAATGACCCCTTTGCAAAGGAGCAAAACAAAACACATGCACATCTGTGTCCTTGTTGAGAGATGAGACTGTGTTCAATTTTATTTTAAAATGCTGTTTATATAATAATAATGATGCAAAATTTAAATTGTCCTCAGGATTACTATCTAAATTGCTAATAATTGTTGAGAACACTTCCTAGATGTGCTTTAGTATCTCCCTCATGTGTTTTCCCCAAATAGCATATTTATAATAATCAATATAAATCTCATTAAAAACACATATTAGATACCTATCTAATTTGTACATTCTGTTCCAATGCTACAGCAAAGGATTTTGGGGGAAAAAATCAGTAATATAAGTCTCAGAAATCCTTGAAAAGGCACCACTGAGATTTGTTTTAATAATTAAAAGATTTTATACTTTTAAATATTTAGATTCTCCTTTCCCTCCCCCTGTGTTTGTTGAAGTTTCACTTTCTAATCAATTGATTACCTAACTTGATTTTCCAAAAAGTATTTGCAAGAGAGGGCAGGGCCAGACTCTCCAGTCATCACGCCACAGAAACATCCATTTGAACAGCTATCCACATACAAAAATTCCTTTGTAAGAACTCAAAATCCAGGAAAGAGATCCATTATGTGGCTACAGCAGGATAATAAGAAAAGACATATTGAAGGGCTGGAAAGGACACTTTTATATACCTGTGTCATGTTTTCCCCAATCCCAGGCAACATAGTGCAGAGTCCTTCATTGGAGGAAAGAAAGGGAAGCGAGTGTAGGTCTTTTCCTTGGTCCTCAACATTGAGTGCACAGAAGTAAAATTCAGCATGAGGAAGACTCCCATGGTCCTTGACTCTTGGCTAGTACCCATGAACTGAGACTCTTGCTCTGTCCCAGTACCAGTAAGTAAATTGTAGCTCCAGTGAAATGGACTCAGTCTCTGGCTTGGGTCACTCCTGCATGACAAGAGTAGTCCTGGCCCTCAGACAAACATCAGCAGCAAACAGGCCTCAGCAGCAGACAGGTCTCAGCAGCTGTGGACATAGGCTTTGAGTGCACCCTAGTGCTGCATTAGCCTCAGTGGTTGGTGTGCTGCAGCACTGTGCCAGCCTTAGCAGCCACAGGTTTCTAATTCAATGTTGCAATAACTATAGCAGTCCTTGGCTTTGGAGACCCCCCTAGCACTTTAAAAGTTTCAGTGGTCACAGACTTAGTGACCATAGAAGAGGCCTATGCACAATCTCTGCACAAGCGCTCTGTGAAGGGTATTTCCAGACAAGCCACACTGTGAAGACTGAAATAAGTATCTACTTCTTCAAAGCTATGCAAACCACAAGGATCTAGAACATTCAGGGAAAAATTCCTGATGATGCTAGACGGGGGAAAGATTTTATGACAAAGACTTCAGTGGCTGGGCGGTGCCTATGGCTCAGAGGAGTAGGGCACCAGCCCCATATGCTGGAGGTGGTGGGTTCAAACCTAGCCCCGGCCAAAAACTGGGGGGAGGGGGAAGACTTCAGTGGCAATTGCAACAACAACAAAAGTAAACAAATGGAACTTAAGCTGAAAATTTTCTGCACAGCTAAGGACACAACGAGTAAAGGAAAAAAGACAACCTTCAGAATGGGAAAACATGTTTGCGTGGCATGAATCTGATAAAAGTTTGATAACTAGAATCTACAGAGAACTTAAATTAATCAACATAAAAGAACAAACAAATCCATCTACCACTGGGTAAGAGATATGAACAGAACCTTCTCTGAGGGAGATAGACATAATGACTAACAAACATTTGAAAAAATACTCATCATTCCTAATCTTCACAGAAATGCAAATCAAAACCACCCTGAGATATTACTTAACCCCAGAGAGAATAGCCCATATCACAAAGTCTCTGAGCTGCAGATACTGGTGTGGATGTGGAAGGAGGGGAACAATTTTACACTGTTGGTGGGACTGCAAAATAATACAAACTTTTTGGAAAGAAGTATGGAGAATCCTCAAAGAACTCCAATTAGACATCCCATTTGATCCTACAATCCCATTACTAGGCATCTATCCAGAAGAAAAAAATCCTTTTATCATAAGGACATTTATACTAGACTGTTTATCATAGCTCAATTTACAATTGCCAGAATGTGGAAAAATCTAAATGCCCACCAACCTAGGAATGGATTAATAAGCTGTGATATATGTATACTATGGAATACTATTCAGCCATAAAAAGATGGAGACTTTACATTTTTCATATTAACCTGGATGGAGTTGAAATATGTTCTTCTTAATAAAGTATCACAAGACTGGAGGAGCACTTAATTACAAAGAAAGACAGTAAGAGAGGAAGAAAGGAAAACCACATCTACAAAACAACTAGAAAGAAACTTTTAAAAAGCCACAGTAAATGCTTATCTATTAATAATTACCTAGAATATAAATAGATTAATTTCTTCATCTAAAACATAGCATGACTGAATGGATTAAAAAAAAAACCCAGCTATATGCTGTCTATGAGAGACTCATTTTAACAATAAGGACCCAAATAGACTAAAGTAAAAGAATGGAAAAGATATTTCATGCACATGGAAACCAAGAAAGAGAAGTAACTATGCTTATATCAGATAAAATAGACTTTAAGTCATAAACTAAAAAGAGAGAAAGGTCATTATATAATGATAAAAGGGTCAATTTGGCAAGAGCATATGACAATTGTAAATATACAGGAAGTCCCAAATGTCACCATAAAGTCATTATACATAGGGAAAATGGGAAATTGTAGCTAAATGTACCTTAATTTACAAAACATTCATTACAAAGTTTTATAAAATATTTATAAAATATTTTCTACGTATTGGCTACCTCTTTGTAATAGTCCATTATTTTCTCTCTTTCTATATATATATATTTCAGACAGAGCCTCAAGCTGTCACCTTGGGTAGAATGCTGTGGCATTGCAGCTCACAGCAACCTCCAACTTCTGGACTCAAGTGATTCTCCTGCCTCCGCCTCCCAAGTAGCTGGGACTGCAGGCACCTGCCACAATGCCCAGCTATTTTTTGGTTGCAGCTGTCATTGTTGTTTGGTGGGCCTAGGCTGGATTCAAACCCACCAGCTCAGGTGTATGTGGCTGGCACCTTAGCTGATTGAGGCACAGACATGGAGCCTGCTTCATATATTTATGTACTCTAATGTTGGGTGCACATTCATAAATCTTAAGGAACAGACAGACTACAATAAAATAATATTAAAGCATGTTAACATCTAATTTTTAGCAAAGAGCAAATCATGCAGCCAGAAAATCAACACAGAGATGTTGAAGTTAAATAACACTGTAGAGAAAATGGACTTAAGAGACATATATGTAGAATGTTTCATAAAATAGCAGCAAAATACACACTCTTCTCAACTGCACATTGAACATTCTATAGGACAAATCATATGTTAGGCCACAAAATTTAAGTCTTAAACTTAAATTTAACTTAAACTTAAACTTAAAAAGATTTAAATCATATCAAGTATATTTTCTGATCACAACAGTATGAATTAGAAATCAATAAAAGAAAGCATTTAAAACATTTATGAATACTTGGAAATAAAATAACATGCTCCTAAACAACAGATGGGTCAATGAAACAATTTAAACATTTCTTGAGACAGAAAATGGAAACATCATACCAAAACCTATAGGATACAGTAAAAACAGTTTGAAGAGGGAAGTTTATAGCAATAAATTTCTACATCAAAAAAGAAAGATCTTGACATGTACCCTTGTAAAATGTACCATAGGTGTGGTCTGACCAATTACCATCCCTCTGCCTTTCCCCCCCTCCCTTTCCCCTCCTCTTTCTCCTATGTGGGTGATTATATATTGGTTTCATAGTAGAGCTAGGTACAGTTTGTTGTAAGTATTTCAAATTGTATATAAAACCAACAAATTGTACCCCTTAAATACATTATTGTACACAGCTATGATTTAATAATAAAAAAAAGACAGATCTTAAATAAACAACTTAAAGTTACATCTCAAGGAATAAGAAAAACAAAAAACATATCCAAAATTAGTAGAAGAAAAAAATAAGATCAGAGCAGAAATAAATGAAATGCCAGAAAAACAGAAAATATCAATGGAATAGAGTTAAATTTTGAAAAAGATAAATAAAATTGACTTTGGGAGCAAGATGGCAGCCGACTAACAGCTTTCTTGCAACTGGGCACAGTGAGTCTGAGGAGAGGAGACTACAGGCATCCTTGGCTGGTGGGATCAGCCCAGAAACATACCTTTGGAGACACAGGGAGTCACCAAGGGTCTTCTAGATCCCATAAGGAGGACAAAAGCAGTGGAAAACTGGCAAGTGTTTGTGTGTGTTCATTCGGTCTAATTCCACCTTTCTAATCCCACTAGAAAGAAACAGCAGCTACGAGATTGCAAACTGGAAAGGCCTTACCTGTGAGCTGTTTGGGTATTATTTTTGGATTTGGCACTCAGTTGAACTACCTTGGGAGAACTTGGGCAAGAGAGTGGAGGAGGACTTTAAGCACCATCTCTGGCCCCAGATTGAGCCGCTAGTGTTGGGCTGTGGGCTGCCGCAGAGCCATTGTCGGAGAACTGCCCCAGCAAGCTCCACCCTCAGGGTCACAGAGCAAGGATTTGGCAGGAGTCAGTAATCTAGTGACTGAGCAGCCTAAAGGCAGGGACCGAGATGCCTTGCAGCCTTGGCCCTCAGGGGCATAGTGTGAGATCAGTTTAGGCACACTGGGTAAGTGATAGTCACTTTAGGAGTGACCTCAGCGACAAGTACTTTCCCTGGAAAGCTTCCACTTAGCCTAGGCTGGCAGTTGAAAGTGCCTTTTAAGCTGGCTGAGGTGAGATTTAGGCTCTCCACTCTACGTGGTTTGAGAAATCAGCAGAGGCCTCTAGTTTCCATCTCTCATACAGCCATACCAGCACTGTGATTAAAATCTCATACCCCAGAAGATCACCTGTTGCCCAAACAATATTCAGCAAGAGATATATACTGCTTTGGTTTTTAGTTTTTTTTTTTATTCAACATTTTCCTTATAGATTTTTCTTTTCTTTATTCATTTTTCTAGTTTTAATATAATTTTCCATTGTTACCCTTTTTTAACAATTAGAATTCATTTCTGCTAGAACTTCATTTCTGCCTTTTGCCCAATTTTAGCCCATAAAGTTTTTTTGTTTGCTTGTTTTGGTTTGATTTACAGCATTTTTGTCTTTCCTCTCTACTTGGTGGAGGTAGGGTACTGTGGCCGAATGGGCTAGCAAAGAGCTGCTGATATCAAGGGAACAACCCAACCCAGCATCCCCAGAGGTTAGGGGTCTCTAAGGTTGGGTCAAAGTACCCTACTGTACACCTATATTGCTCTTTTCTCCCTCTTTCTGTGCCTCTGTTCTCTTTGTTAATATTTCCTCTTGCCCGCCCCCTCTCCTTTCTCTCCTCCTCCCCCCCTTTTTTTTCTTTTTTCTCTTCCTACTCTTCAATCTTCTTATCCTTCTGGTCCTATACCAAAAGGACTCCTCAAAACCCTAGTCCAGAAGCACAGGAACTTAAGGAGCAAGAGGAAGTGAAAGGAAAATTAGGGCAAGGAAGTGGATAAATCACTCATGAGGAAGAACCAGTATAAAAATCCTGGCAACGTGAAAAACCAGTTCAGAGCACCCCCCCCCACCAAGGGACTGTGAGGTAGCTACTACTGCAGAGAATTCCACCTACAGAGAAATGTTAGAAATGACAGAAAGGGAATTTAGAATACAGATGATAAAAACAATGAAGGAAACAATGGAAAATAACCAAAAGGAAATCCAAAAACAGAATCAAATAAGGGATGAACTATATGAAGAATATAGAAAGGATATGGCAGAGCTAAAGGAACTGAAGGAGTCAATTAAGAAACTTAAAGATGCAATAGAAATTATCAACAACAGATTAGACCACGTAGAAGAAAGAAAGAAGAATCTCAGGGGTAGAGGACAAAGCTTTTGGGATATCTCAGATAATAAAAGAGGCAGAAAAGAAGAGAGAGAAAACAGAACATTCACTGTCAGAATTGTGGGGCTATATGAAGAGTTCAAACATATGAGTTATAGGTGTCCCAGAAAGGGCAGAAGAATGCCCCAGGGGAATGGAAGCCATACTTGAGAATATTATAATTGAAGATTTCCCAAACATCACCAAAGATTCTGACACATTCCTTTCAGAAGGATATTGGACCCCAGGTCACCTCAACTCTAACAGACCATCTCTAAGACACATTGTGATGAACCTGTCCAAAGTCAAGACAAAAGAAAAGATTCTTCAAGCTGCCAGGAGTAAGTGCCAGTTGACCTAGAGGGGCAAATCCATCAAGGTGACTGCAGACTTCTCTAATGAAACTTTCCGAGCCAGAAGACAATGGTCATCTACCTTTAATCTACTTAAAGAGAACAATTTCTAGCTGAGAATTCTATATCCTGCTCAGCTCAGCTTTAAAATTGATGGAGAAATCAAATCATCTACTGATACACAAACATTGAGGAAATTCGCCACAGCGAGACCAGCTCTAAAGAAAATACTTCAACCCATTCTACACACTGCCCACCACAATGGATCAACAGCAAAGTAAGAACTCAGAAATTAAAGGACAGAACCTAACTTCCATAATGATGCAAAAGATAAAAGTAAGCAACGGAGTCTCACAAAATAAGATGAATAGAACACTACCACACTCATCAATTATCTCAATAAATGTTAATGGCTTGAATTCCCCACCGAAGAAGCATAGATTGGCTGACTGGATTAAAAAACACAAGCCATCCATTTGCTGTCTACAGGAAACACACCTAGCTTCAAAAGACAAATTAAAACTCCAAGTTAAGGGTTGGAAGATAATTTTTCAGGCAAACAGAATTCAGAAGAAAAGAGGAATTCCAATCTTATTTTCAGATACATGTGGATTTAAAGCAACTAAAGTCAAAAAAGACAAAGATGGTCACGTTATGTTGGTCAAGGGAAAAATACAACAAGAAGACATTTCAATTCTAAATGTTTATGCACCCAATTTAAGTGCGCCCAGATTCTTGAAACAGACATTACTCAGTCTAAGCAAGATATCCTATAAAACCATAATAACCGAGAACTTTAATACTCCTCATACAGAGCTGGACAGATCCTCTAAACAGAAGTTAAACAAAGATATCAGGGACTTAAATGAGACCCAAGAGCAACTGTGCTTGATAGATGCATCCCAAAGAGAAAGAATATACATTCTTCTCATCACCCCATGGAACATTCTCCAAAACTGATCATATCCTAGGACACAAAACAAACCTCAACAGAATCAAAAGAATTGAAATTTTACCTTGTATCTTCTCAGACCACAAGGCATTAAAGGTGGAACTCAACTCCAACAAAAATGTTCAACCCCACACAAAGGCATGGAAATTAAACAACCTTCTGCTGAATGACAGTTGGGTGCAGGGAGAAATAAAAGAGGAAATCATTAACTTCCTTGAGCACAACAACAATGAAGATACAAACTACCAAAACCTATGGGATACTGCAAAAGCAGTTTTGAGAGGAAAATTTATTGCTTTAGATGCCTACATTCGAAAAACAGAAAGAGAGTGCATCAACAAACTCACAAGCCATCTCATGGAATTGGAAAATGAAGAACAATCGAAGCCTAAACCCAGCAGAAGAAAAGAAATATCCAAAATTAAATTAGGGATCAATGAAATTGAAAACAAAAGAATCATTCAGAAAATTAGTGAAACAAGGAGTTAGTTTTTTAAAAAAATAAATAAAATAGATAAACCTTTGGCAAGACTAATGACAAAGAGAAAAGTAAAATCTCTAGTAACCTCAATCAGAAAAGATAAAGGGGAAATAACAACTGATGCCACAGAGATACAAGATTTCATCTCCGAATACTACCAGAAACTCTATACTCTGAAATTTGACAATGTGAAGGAAATGGATCAATATTTGGAATCACACCCTCTCCCTAGACTTAGCCAGGAAGACATAGAGCTCTGGAACAGACCAATTTCAAGCACTGAGATTAAAGAAACAATAAAAAATCTTCCAACCAAAAAATTTCCTCGTCCAGATGGCTTCACACCAGACTTCTACCAAACCTTCAAGGAAGAGCTTATTCCTGTACTCCAGAAATTATTCCAAAAAACTGAAGAGGAAGGAATCTTCCCCAACACGTTCTATGAAGCAAACATCACCCTGATACCAAAATCAGGAAAAGACCCAACTAAAAAGGAGAATTTCAGACCAATTTCACTAATGAATATAGATGCAACAAAATCTTAGCCAATAGATTACATCTTATCATCAAAAAATCATACATCATGATCAAGTAGGTTTCATCCCAGGGATACAAATTTGGTTTAATATATGCAAGTTTATAAAAGTTATTCACCATATCAACAGAAGTAAAACCAGACTATATGATCCTCTCAATAGATGCAGAAAAAGCATTTGATAAAATCCAGCATCCTTATCTAATTAGAACACTGAATAGTATAGGCATACATGCCATGTTTCTAAAACTGATCAAAGCTATCTATGACAAACCCACAGCTAATATTTTACCGAATGGAGTAAAACTGAAAGCTTTTCCTCTCTGAAATGTAACCAGACAAGGTTGTCCTCTGTCACCATTACTATTCAACATAGTGCTGGAAGTTGTAGCCAATACAATTAGGCAAGACAAGGAAATAAAAGGCATTCAAATGGGAGCAGAAGAGGTCAAACTCTCCCTTTTTGTTGACGATATGATCTTAAACTTAGAGAACCCCAAAGACTCAACCACAAGTCTCCTGGAAGTCATCAAAAAATTCAGTAATGTCTCAGGATATAAAATCAAGGTCCACAAGTCAATTGCCTTTGTGTACACCAATAACAGCCAAGATGAAAGCCTAATTAAGGACACAACTCCCTTCACCATAGCTTCAAAGAAAATGAAATACCTAGGAATATACCTAACAAAGGAGGTGAAGGACCTCTATAAAGAAAATTATGAAACCCTAAGAAAGGAAATAGCAGAGGATATTAACAAATGGAAGAATATACCATGCTCGTGGCTGGGAAGAATCAACATTGTTAAAATGTCTATACTTCCCTAAGCAATCTACCTATTCAATGCCATCCCTAATAAAATACCACCATCATACTTTCAAGATTTGGAAAAAATTATTCTGTATTTTGTATGGAACGAAAAGAAAAATAAAACCCCGTATAGCTAAGGCAATTCATAGTAATAAAAACAAACTGGGGGCATCACCATACCAGATTTTAGGCTGTACTACAAAGCCATAGTGGTCAAAACAGCATGGTACTGGCACAAAAATAGAGACATGGACATTTGGAATTGAATAAAAAGCCAGGAAATGAAACTAACATTTTACAACCACCTAATCTTTGATAAAACAAACAAGAACATACCTTGGGGGAAAGACTCTCTATTCAATAAATGGTGCTGGGAGAACTGGATATCCACATATAAAAGACTGAAACTGGACCCACACCTTTCCCCACTCACAAAAATGGATTCAAGATGGATAAAGACTTAAATTTAAGGCATGAAACAATAAAAATCCTCAAAGAAAGTATAGGAAAAGCACTGGAAGATATTGGCCTGGGTAAAGACTTTATGAAGAAGACTGCTGTGGCAATTGCAACAAGAATAAACAAATGGGACTTAATTAAACTGAAAATCTTCTATACAGCTAAGGAGACAACAATCAAAGCAAATAGAAAACATACCCAATGGGAAAAGATATTTGCATATTTTGAATCGGACAAAAGCTTAATAACTAGGATCTATAGAGAACTCAAATTAATCCACATGAAAAAAGCCAACAATCCCATATATCAATGGTCAAGAGACATTAATAGAACCTTCTCTAAAGAAGACAGATGAATGGTGAACAAATATATGAAAAAATGTTTATCATCCCTAATTATTAGAGAAATACAAATCAAGACTACCCTGAGATACCATCTAACCCCAGTGAGAATGACCCACATCACAAAATCTAAAACTGTAGATGCTGGGGTGGATGTGGAGAGAAGGGAACACTTTTACACTGCTGGTGGGACTGCAAACTAATACAACCTTTTTGGAAGGAAGTATAGAGACTCCTCAAAGAACTCAAGCTAGATCTCCCATTTGATCCTGCAATCCCATTACTGGGGATCCACCCAGAAGGAAAAAAATCCTTTTATCATAAGGACACTTGCACTAGCCTGTTTATTGCAGCTCAACTTACAATCATTAAAATGTGGAAACAGGCTAAATGCCCACCAACCCACGAATGGATTAAAAGCTATGGTATATATATACTATGGAATACTATTCGGCCATTAAAAAAATGAAGACTTACAGCCTTTGTATTAACATGGATGGAAGTAAAACACATTCATAGTAAGCTTCACAAGAATGGAGAAGCATGAATCCTATGTACTCAATTTTGATATGAAGACAATTAATGACAAGGGGAGGGATGAGCAGAGAGAGGAAGAAGGATGGAAGACTGGGGAAGGGATTAGCAGAGAGAGGGAAGAAAGGAGGGGGTGGGGTCTTGGTGTGTGCCACACCTTTTAGGGGCAAGACGTGATGGTAAGAGGGACTTTACCTAACAAATGCAATCAGTGAAACCTGGTTTCTTGTACCGTCAATGAATCCCCAAAAATAAATTTTAAAAAAAGATAAATAAAATTGACATCTGTTTAGCTACACTAAGAAAAAAAGATTAGATTTAAATATATAAAATAAAAGATGAAAAGGGAAACATTACAACTGATTAAATAGAAATACAAAGGATTGTAAAAGAATATTGTAGACAATTATATGTCAAGAAGTTATCTAACTTAGATGAAATGGATACATTCCTGGACACACTCAGCCTACCAAGACTGAATTATAAAGAAATAGAAAATCTGAGGAGGCAAGATGGCCAACTGGAGCCAGCTTTCCACAGAGGCTCCCGTCCAGAAGGAGAATTAAAGGACAAAAGTTTAGTAGCAAGCTGATGGTTTGGAGCTAAGCCAAGAGAGAAGGTCGAAGAGTGCACAGCACCCCTACTGGAGTGAGCTGCCCCAAGGAAACAAACAATACGTACAAAATCCATCACCAAGCAGAGGGATGGCTGAGATTGGCTCACAGTATACTTTTGACAAACAAGTGAGCAGAGTTCCTCCTATTTTATCCCACAAGAGAAACCCTCTAAAAACCAGAACTCCTTCCCCAAGGAGGACCTACTAGTGTGCCATGGCACTCTCCTGCCAGATATAAAACTGAATATAGACTCTACCACAGTTCTGAACTCCCAGCACTCCCCTCTACTCTCACCCTGAGTTTTGGAAGCCTGTCTCCTGTGGAGTCAGGCTTGGGCATATTCTTGAGAGATGTGGACAGGGCTTGCGCTGTTGCAGGTCTATGCTGGTTCTGTGGCATGGATGTGGAGCAGGGACTGTGGGGTGAGGGAGCCATATGGGAGAGGGAGAAGCAGTGCCCTGTGGCATAGTGCAGCAGTAGCAGTGGTGGGAACAATAGGGCTCACACCTCTAGGGATATTTTGGAGAGACAATTCCCCCCCCTCTCATAGCAACCAGAAGGAGCCAAGCTTCTACTCCAGTGGCAGCCACAGGCTAAACAGATCTGAGATGGAAATGCAGGCCCTGTGAGCAAAGGGTATGCCTGAGGCAGTACCTGCCTGGGCAGGATGTGGCAGGGATAGAGAATAGAATCCACATGCATGCAGAGGCGGCATACTTACAGGGCGGGGTTGAGTTAGAATTGCTGCTTTTCTGAGCCCAAGATGCAACTGGCTCCCATGGGAGCATAGCTGGGACAAAAGGAAGCATTGAAGGAGCACCAGCCTAAAGGGGGGGCAGGAACTGAGAGCCATTTGTGAGCACTAACTGCACCCACCCCAACACAGAGTGCAGTGGAGACTGAGATGCCAGCTCTGTGACAATTGGCACAGTGGCAGCAGCTTAGGGCAGGACTGAGTTACAGTTTCTGTGAATTCAAACAGAGCTTGACCTGCAGGGGAATATAGCTGGGACAGAAATGCAAATTCTGCAAGAATATAAGTGGCAGCAAAACAATCTGGGGTGGGGCTGGAACTGAGTGAAACTCCCCAGCTTCCATTAAGCACCTGGGGTTGTCAGGCTTCAGCTTCCTCTGCCAGCTGGTGGCAGAGTGCAGGGGCCTGGCTGAGGAAACATAGATCTCCTAGTGACTCAGGCAGGCACAAACCCCTGATGCATCTACTCATCAGAGGGAACTGGGTCACAGCTCTGTGGGGTTACTGGTGACTGGGTATGACAGAGGAGCAAGTTGGGGAAGGAGATATCAATCTTCCCAGATTAATTTATTTGCTGGATTGGTCCTTTTGACCTCACAGAGCACTGGAGCAAGTCATACTGAGCTGCCAGCAGACCCCGGCTATCTAGTTGCCAGAGACCTCTTGAACTCCTCTACCTGAGACCATATAGACAGCCTATGCAGATTAGGAACCAGGGAAGGTTGCCCATTGTCTTCACTGCTTTTTAACATTGTAATGGAAGTCTTAGCCACCACAATTAGGCAAGAAAAGGTGATCAAGTGTATCCATATACGGTCAGAGAAGATCAAACTTTTAGTCTTTGCAGATGATAGGATTGTATATCTCCAAAACACCAGGGATTCTACTATAAAACTCTTAGAAGTGGTCACAGAATACAGCAACATCTCAAGTTACAAAATCAACACTCATAAATCTGCAGCCTTTATATATACCAACAATAGTCAAGCTGCAAAAAACAGTCAAGGACTCTATTCTTTTCACAGTAGTGCCAAAAAGATGAAATATTTCGGAGCTTACCTAACAAAAGGGTATGAAAGATCTCTATAAAGAGAATTATGAAATGCTAAGGAAAGAAATAGCTGAAGATGTTAACAAATGGAAAAACACACCACACTCACGGCTGGGACACTGTTAAAATGTCCATACTACCCAAAGCAATATTTAATTTCAATGCAATGCCTATTAAAGCTCCACTATCATACCTTAAAGGTCTTGAAAAAATAATACTTCATTTTAAATGGAATCAGAAAAAATCTTGAATAGCCAAGACATTACTCAGAAATAAAAACAAAGCAGGAGGAATCATGCTACCAGACCTCAGACTATACTGTAAACTGATAGTGATCAAAACAGCATGGTACTGGCATAAAAACAGAGAGGTAGGTGTATGGAACAGAATAGACAACCAAGAGATGAACCCAGCTACTTACTGTTATCTGATCTTTGACAAGTCAATTAAAAACATTCAGTGGGGAAAAGCCTCCCTATTTAACAAATGGCGCTGGGTGAACTAGCTGGTGACCTGTAGAAGACTGAAACTGGACCCACATCTTTCACCATTAACTAAGATAGACTCTCACTGGATTAAAGATTTAAACTTAAGACATGAAACTAAAAATACTAGAATAAAGTGCAGGGAAAACACTTGAAGAAATTGGCCTGGGAGAATATTTTATGAGAAGGACCCCCTAGGCAATTGAAGCAATACCAAAAATACATTACTGGGATCTGATCGAACTAAAGTCTTCTGCACAGCAAGAACACAGTGAGACAGCCCTCAGAATGAGAGAAGATATTTGTAGGTTGTGTCTCTGACAAAGATTTAATCACCAGAGTCCACAGAGAACTCAAACGTATTAGCAAGAAAAGAACAAGTGATCCCATCTCAGTGTGGGCAAGGGACTTGAAGAGAAACTTCTCTGAAGAAGATAGGCACATGGCCTACAGACACATGAAAAAATGCTCATCATACTTAATAATCAGAGAAATGCAAGTCAAAACCACTTTGAGATATCATCTAACTCTAGTAAGACTAGCCTACATCACAAAAATCCCCAAACTATAGATGTTTGTGTAGATGTGGAGAAAAGGGAACATTTCTGCACTGCTGGTGGGAATGCAAACTAATATGTTCCTTTTGGAAAGATGTTTGGCGAACACTTAGAGATCTAAAAATAGACCTGCCATTTGATCCTTCAATTCCCCTATAAGGTATATATCCAGAGGACCAAAAATCATTTTATAACAAAGATATTTGCACCATAAATTTTATTGCAGACCAATTCATAATTGCTAAGTCATGGAGGAAGCCCAAGTTTCCATTGACTCATGAATGGATTAATAAATCCTGGTATATGTACACCATGGAATATTATGTAGACTTAAAAAAAGATGGAAATTTTTACCTTTTTCATGTTTACATGGATGGAGCTGGAACATATTCTTCTTAGCAAAGTATCTCAAGAATGGAAGAAAAAGTGTCCAATGTACTCAGTCCTACTATGAAACCAATTTATAAACACCCACACTTTCATATGAAAACTATAACCCACCTATAGTCCAAGAAGAAGGGGAAAGAGGAGAGAGAGGGGAGGGGAGGGGGTGGGTAGAAGGAAGATAATTGGTGGGGCCACACCTATGGTGTATGTTACAGGGGTATAATTTAAATATACTAATGGTAGAATATAAATATCTTAACACAGTAACTAAGAAAATACATTGAAGGCTATATTAATCAGTTTGATAGAAATATTTCAAATTCTATAAAACCAGCACATTGTACCCCATAATTGCATTCATGTACACAGCTATGGTTTAACAAAAAATAAAAAAATAAAGAAAGAAATACAAAATCTGAACAGAACAATAATGGATAAGGAGATTGAATCAGTAATAAAAAGTATTCTATTAGTAGGCACTCTTTTCCTCAGTGTATGTTATTGTCTGCTCTGTCAAAGACCAGATTGCAATGTGAAAATGATTTTATATCTGGGTTTTATGTTCTGATCCATTGATCTATGTCTATGTTCTTGTATCAGTCTCATACTGTTTTGGTTATGATAGCCTTGTAGTATAGCTTGAAGTCTGATAAAGTGATGCTTCCTGATTTGTTCTTTTTATTTAAGGTTGCTTTGGGTATTTGGGCTCTTTTTTCATTCCATATTTTTCTATCTGAGAAAAATAACATTGATATTTTAATGGGAATTATATTGAATCTGTAGATCATTTTGGGTAGTAAAGACATTGTAATAATGCTGATTCTGCTGATCCATGAGCAGGATATACTTTTCCATTTGATTATATCCTCTGCAAATTTCTTCCTCAATAATTTGTAGTTCTTTCTGTAGAGGTTTTTTGCCTCCTTTGTTACATATATTTCTATGTTTTACTTTCTTTGTTGCTATGGTGAAAGGTCTTGAGTCTTTGATGTGATTCTTAGCTAGGCTATCACTGGTGTATAGAAATACTATTGATTTGTGTAGGTTGATTTTGTAATCAGAGACTTTGCTGAATTTATTTATCAATTCTCTTGGCATAATCTTTAGGGTCTTCTACATGTAAGATCATATCATCAGCAAAGAGCAATAGTTTGACTTTTTCTTTCTCCATTTGGACATATATTTTTGTGCTTGAATGTTGGGTGCATATATATTTACAATTGTTATGTGCTCTTGCCAAATTGATCCCTTTATCATTGTATAATTACCTTCTCTGTCTTTTTTTTTTTTTTAACAGCATAACCCTGATATTAAAACAAAATACACAACATAAAATGAAAATTACAGTTCAATATCCATGAAGAAAATACAAGGAAAAACTTCAACAAAAACTAGCAAATTTAATCCAGCAATACATGAAAAATATCTTTCTCTTTATTTTTTTATTTCTAAAAAATATCATTCTCCATGGTCAAATGAGATTCATTTCCAAAATGCAAAGATAGTTCAACATATGCATGTCAATTAGTGTGATATATCTCATTACTAGAATTAAATATTAAAGTCATGATTATTTCAATAGATGTAGAAAGAACATTTGATAAAATTCAATATCCCTTCCTGATAAAAGCCTTCAACAAGTTAGGTATAGAAGGAATACACCTCTGCACAATAAAGGCCAATAACACACCAAATGGGGAAAAGTTAAAAACTCTTTCTTTAAGATCTGGAACAAGAAAAGGATGCTCACTTTCATCATTTTTATTCAACACTAAATTGGAAGTTCTAGCAAGAAAATTAGATGAAATAGAAAGCATCAAAATTAGAAAGGAGGAAGTAAAATTCTCCCTGTTTGCTAATGACATGATCTTACATATAGAGAACCCTAAGGACACCACCAGAAAAACTGTTAGAACTAAAAAACATGTATAGTGAAGATGAAGGACACAAAATCAACATACAAAGATCAGGAGCATTATACATACTAATGGTGAATTATCTAAAAAAGAAATCAAGAAATTAATCCCCTTTACAATAGCTACCAAAAAATAAAATATTTAGGAATAAATTTAACCAAGGAGGTAAAATGTCTCTCCAGTGAATATCAAAAAAAAATTAATGAAAGAAATTGAAGATGACACAAATAGATGGAAATATTTCCAATGTTTATGGATTGCATGAATTAACATTGTTAAAGTGTCTATACTATCCAAAGTGATATACAGACCAGATGCAATACACATAAAATGACATTCTTCCAATAAATAGAAAAACAGTCTTATAATTCATATGGAACCATGAAAGACTCTGAATAGCCAAAACAATTTTAAGTAAAACACTGTAGACATCAAAATATCCTACAAAGCCATAATAACCAACATAGGATGGTACTGATATAATGACAGACATGTAGATCAATGGAACAGAATAGAGAGGCCAGAATAAATCCACATATCTACAGCCAATGGATATTTGGCAAAGGTGCCAAGGAAGCATCATGAGGAAAATAAATTTTTCTGGGAAAACTAGATATCCACATGCAGAAGAATGAAATCAGAACCTTATTTCTCACCTTTATAAAAATCAATGCAAAATAGATTAAAGGCTTCAACATAAGACCTGAAACCAAGAAACTACTTGAGGAAAACATAGGGTAAAACTCCATTACATTGTTTTAGACAATGATTTTCTGGTTATGACCTCAAATCAAAAATAGACAAATGAAACTACATCAAACTAAAAAGTTTCTGCACAGCAAAGGAAGCAATCTGTATAGTGAATAGACAACCTACAGAGAATAAATTTGTAAACTATATACCTGATAAGGGGCTAATACCTCAAATATATAAGAAACTCAAAACAAATATTCTGATTAAAAAAAAATGGACCAGAGATGTAAATAGACATTTCTCAAAAAAAGACACCAAAATGACTAACAGATATGTGACAAAATGCTCAACATCACTATTCAAAACCAGAGAGAATATAAGTAACCTCACTTCTGTAGTATGGCTATTATCAAAAAGATAAAAGATATTAAGTATTAGCAAGGATGTGGAGACAGGAAACCTTTGCACACTGCTGGTGAGAATGTAAATTAGTATAGTCCTTATGTAAAGTAGCAAAAAATTAAAAATATAACTGCCATATGACCCAGCAATTCCATTATGAGACATACAAAGAAAATAAAATCAGTATGTGAAAGAGCTAGGTGCACGCCATGTCTATTGCAGCACTATTCACAACAGCCAAGATGAAGAATCAACCTAAGTGTTTATCAATGGATTAATAGGTAAAGAAAATCCGGCATATGGCACAACGTAATACTATTCAGCTGTAGAAAAGGAGGAAATCCTGTTATTGGTGACAACATGGATGGACCTGGAGGATATTAAATTGAGGGAAATGAGGCAGGAACAGAAAGACAAACACTCCGTGATTTCACTCACATGTGGAATCTAAAAAAGTTGATCTCAAAAAAGTAGAGAGTCTAAAGTGGTTAGGGAGTAAGAAAATTTGTGATACTTTGACATACCTATGCAGTTAGATACAATGACTATGATCCTGAGATTCATTGTATAGCATGGTGACTATAGTTAATAATGATATATTGTATTTTTGAAAAGTGTTATCCTGTATTTTAAAAACTGGATGTTAAGTTTTCTTACCCCCCCAAAATAACTATATGATGCCATGCATTTGTTAATTGGTTAGTTTTAGTCATTCTACCATGTATATATACTTTAATAGAGCATACATACTGTACTTGATAAATATATACACTTTTATGTCAATAAAAATATGAAAATGTGAAATCCACATTTCACCATTTTAGGTTAGAGTTATTATTACATGGGTTTTTCTTTTGGTTTTAATTGAAGCTGTCACATTTAACTGCTTTGAATGCCATTTACAATAAATGCTGAAACACAGCAGTCACTGTGAGCAAATACCCTACTATAATATGTAAACTACTCAATATTTTCTTATCATACTAAAAAGTGTGAATTAAATTATAATATAATGAGAAACTAGCAGTTTGAAGTCATTCCAAATGTGGCAAATCTTCACTAGTGCATAAAATTGTTCAGTGATTGTAAAAAAACATCAGTGCAGTTTGAGCCTTGAAGCTTTTTCCCAGTAACCAAAAAAGGACCCCAAATAAGCAAGCAGAGCTAAGCATTTCATCCTCGAAGCAGCTTATTGAATTAATAAGACAAGTCAATTAATGTAATGCTCTGTTGCTTCAGGATAAAACATGAAAATGGAAAAATGTGGAGTTGTTTACCATATTGGGATCAAGCAACTGGGAAGACTCTGAACAAAACATTCTCCCTTCTCTAAGCATTAAAGAAGAACTTGGCATGGCTTCTGCTGTGGACTGAATTATGTTCCCCACAAATTCATATGTTGAAACCCTAACTCCCACTGAGATTGGGCACCCTCTCTCCCTCCCCTACACCCTCCTGTCTCTCTGCCACATGAGGATACAGTAAGAAGATAGCCATCTACAAGCCAGGCAGAGAGCCCTTGCAAGGAAACAAATTGGCTAGCACCTGATCTTAGACTTCCCAGCATCTAGAAACTGTGAAACTGCTGTTTAAGCTACCGAGGCTCTGACTAATGCAGGTTCCAGTGGCCTTCGGTGTGGACACGCGATAGGTATTTAGCAAGCTGTCTCTTTTCCTTCCTGGCACACAACTGGACTCTTTTTTTTTTTACAGAGCCTCAAGCTGTCCCCCTGGGTAGAGTGTCGTGGCATTACAGCTCACAGCAACCTCCAACTCCTGGGCTCAAGCGAGTCTCCTGCCTCTGCCTCCCAAGTAGCTGGGACTACAGGCGCCAGCCACAACGCCGGCTATTTTTTTTGGTTGCAGCCGTCATTGTTGTTTGGCAGGTCCAGGCCTTAGGTGTACGTGGCTGGCGCCTTAGCCGGTTGAGCTATAGGCGCCGAGCCAGCTATAGGCGCCGAGCCATACACAACTGGACTCTTGCCAGCCTTCTTTGTAATTAGCTGGAGCCATACTCTAGAGTGTGCTTAATGGAACTTTGGCAGTCTTATTTTACACCACTACCAGGCCTGTCCCTTAGCACCTCGGGAATAAGCCTCTGAGCTTGTTTTCTCTTCTTTGCTTGCTGGTGGGTGGCAGAGGCTCCACGGAAGGTTCCCATGAGCGCAGAAATGGCAAAGCCTTTCAGGCACTTTCAGCCGAGATTCGTGAATTACTTAGTCTATGGATAAAATGCAAGGGGTCTGTGAGTTTAGATAGAAAGAAATTACCTCTGTATTTTTATGAAACTCTAATTTAAATTTAGCATTTTCTTCCATTATCAATGTAGACAAATCACCACCATGATATTAGCATTACTAGTAACTTTGTCACCTAGAGAAATTATAGATATTTCACATCACATTACAGTTGTTTCAGATATTTTGAAACATTTTTACACATTTGAAACATTTTTAAGACTGCTTAAAAATCCTGCAGAGAGTTTTTAATGCTTTAATAATGAACTACATACGCTACTATAATTCAATTTTTTAATAGTTTGATTACTGCATTTTAATATAATTTTCCTTAAATGCTATGTATTTTATGTAGTATCTTATGCATTTTAAAACTCTTACCCTATAAAAGCATTGACAGACTTCATCAGACTGTCCAAAGGCACAAAGAACCGCCATGCCAGATCAAAGCCTTACATGGGGAAGAAATAAACATTTGTTGGGTTTATCCCCTGAGGCTTTGAACTTGTTTGTTATGTTTGTTGGTTTTCTCTAATGAAAAGGTCTATATGCTGTAAAACATGGGTTGGCAAACCTTTTCTGTAAAGGACCAGATAATAAATATTTGGGGCTCTGTGGGCTTCACAATCCCTGTTAGAGTTAAACAACTTTTCTGTTGTAGTATGAAAGTGACCACGAAGATAGATAAGTAAATAAATGTGCTTGGCTGTGTTTCAGTAAAATTTTATTTATAGGTACTGACATTTGTATTTTATATTTTTTGAAATGAACTAATAGTATTCTTAAATATTTTTTCCCCAATCATTTAACAACAAAAAATCTTCTTGGCTCACAGTCTGTACAAAAGCAAGCAGTAGGCTGTAATTTGCCAAACCCTTATCTAAGACATGAGTCAGGTGATACTTTGGGGAAGGATCAGGGAGTGTAACTGTGTTGACTGTTGAACTTCCTGGATGACTCAATTCAATGTTTACCTTATTGGCAATGTCACTGAATCCTTTCACACTGGGAGAGCAGGTCCTTTTTGCTTAGTTACAGTGCCACCACTTCCAGACATCTTATATACATCTATATTTTTCATGTGACTGAAAATCTTTACCCTGAAATTCTTCATTTGAGCTGTAGCTCTCTACCTGAGAAACTTGTTCAGATAAATATTCTATAATCAGCACCTTTCCTCTCACACCTGCAACTAAAAGTCAAATTCTCAAGTGGAAACAAGCTATTCTGTCATAATCCATATTAGCGGTCTGTAAACTTTAGCTCTCACACCAAAATTGGCCTGTCGCTTGCTTTAGTAAATTGTATGTAAACTGTTTCTGAACACAGCTCTGTTCATTTATGTATTATCTATGGCTTCTTGTACACTGAGATGGCAGAGTTCAGCAGTTACTTGAAAAATCTGAAATAATTACTATCTGGACCTTTACAAAAAATCTTTGCTAACCTATGATCCAGATGTTTGATGTAAGAAATTTGTACATCTAGACATCTGTTCCTATCTGACTGATTTCATTTTTACTTTAGCAATTCTGATGTTTCACCTTGTTGCACTGTCCACTTACTTTCTGGTACCCACCCAGAGGTTCCCGGCTATCAAGAGAAAGCAGCTTCAGTAAGAGGAACTGCAAGGGCAAAGATGTTTTGGCAGCTCTTATTCTTCTGCTGAAATATTTTTGTCTTCATGTTAATTTAACTCATGGTTATAATTTGAGTCATTTCTTTCTTTAAGGAGTCAATAAGAGAAACATCTTTTTTTCATCTATTCTGTAAATGTATTTACCTTGCTCTGAGAACAAAATCATTACTTGACTTTTCAGCAGATTCCCACTTTATTCCCAGCCTCACCGAACCCTATGTGTAATAGGAATTGCAATGGAGGGAAACAGCTAACGGCTGCAGAGTATTAGACCATTTTAAACACTACAATTGCAGCTAATTGACTTGGAATATGCTTAAGATGTTATGCTCATTTTATGTCTCCAGGCAGCAGGAAAAAGATCCAGTTTATTGGGTTAGAGCACAACATTCCACTGTGGTAAGATGCCTATCAAAGGGCTCACTCCTCCTCCAGGAAAAGATAATCTGTTTGGAAAAAAATATTCTTAAACTCTTTTTTGTTACTTCCACCTCTTCCTTACCTCAGTTCAACCAACTAGAGCTTGTTAAAATAAGATTTGCTTTCTATAAAGTGCTTACTCAGCAACACTTACTCAATTTCCTTTCAGTCTGGAAAATGGACTCTCTCTCTCTTTTTTTTTTTTTTTTAAATTTTATGTACTATAGTTCTCATGGAGAGAAAAGATAACATACTATGTAATTCCCCGTGATATTCCATGACATGAAAATGTTCTACGGAATGGGGTGTCAGTGTTCTTGGAATCCCACATTTGTTTTGTCAAATACTTAGAAAGCGTTTAAGACTATTCTCCATAATAAGAATATTATAAGGAAATAATGTGACTATCAAGAAGGGGAAAAATGTGGTTTAGCTTTATTAAGATGCAGTGTTAAGAGCCCTGAAATCAGAAGACTTGATATGTCATCAGAGCTTTATCTCAAGAAGCCCTGGTGATGCTGGCAGAGTGGCTTCATTTATTATGGGTGAGTGTTCTCTTTTGTATAATGTGGACACCACCATGTATTGTCTGAGAGCTGACCTCCACTGTTGTTATTACTTTGGAGAAGACCAAATGAGATAAAAGAGTGTTCATACTCTGTAAAGACCCCACAAAGGAAAGAAGTCTGTAATCTGATGTTCAGAAAGTGCTTGGCCTACCAGAATTCTTTTGGTAATTTGCTTTTAAAAGTCCTTGGCAAGACCTCAATTAGTTTCCAATTTGCCAAAGATGGGACAATTTCAGTAAGGACAATATGTGCAAAAGAGAGAAACACATCAAATTTCTTTAATTCTATAAGATCATAATGATAGTAAAAAATTCTTTGAAGTTTGCTGGTGAAACACCTCAATATTTTGAAAGCTGATAAACCAAGAGAATCAAGAATTTTTCATGCCTTTTATAAAATCTATACCCATGGATATTGACATGAGAAAATATCTCTTTAGAGGAGTATCTAGCTAGTAAAGAAAAAAATGATATGATAGAATTTAAAGTATCACCGTCTGTAACTACTAAAATGTTAATGCATATGAGCAGTGAACACATCACAAGAGAGACAACTACATCTTAGGTGCCTCTTGATGAAAGGACACATTTTTACCTATGGAGATATTTTGTCTAAGCAAAAAAACAAAGAAAAGAAAAAATACAATGAAAATCTGATAAAGCCTTTAGATCTAACTTATAGGAAATTCAAGAGGCAGAGAAACATTTTAAAGAACACCATGGAAATGTAAATGCAGACTTGGGAAAACTCCACAGAGCAGAGACAACTCACCTCTTAAAATATTATTTTCCAAAGAAAAAGCAAGAGATAGGCCAGGCTGTGGCTCATGCCTGTAATCCTAGCACTCTAGGAGGCCAAGGTAGATGGATTGCTTGAGCTCAGGAGTTTGAGACTAGCCTAAGCAAGAGTAAGATTCTGTCTCTAAAAATAGCCAGGTGTTGTTGTGGGCACCTGTAATCCAACTACTTGGGAGGTTGAGGCAGGAGGATCACTTAAACTCTAGAGTTTGATGTTTTTGAGAGCTATGATGTTACAGCACTCTACCAAGGGTGTCAAAGTAAGATTCTGTCAAGAAAAAAGAAAAAAGAAAAAAGACAGAAAGAAGATGTACAAATTTATATAGACTTAAGAGATACATTAAACAATTTATTCAATAATTTGGATTGATGTGGATCTTGATTCAAAAATGTACTGAAAAATCATAAGACAATCAGAACATAGGCCATATCACTGACTTGATAGCTGATGATATAAGTGACTTATTTTTAATTATTTGTTTTGATAATTATATAGTGCTTATGTCTATAAAAAGATGTCTATTTTTATAGATATAGTTTGACATACTCATAGATAAGATTTGCTTTAAAGTAATCTGGGTTATGGATGCAATAAAATGAACTGTGTACTAGGACTTATTGAAGCTGAATGGTGAATATACAAGAGTTTGTATATTCTGTCTACTTTTATGTTTCAATTTTTCCAGAATTAAATGTTTAAAATATAAAAAAGAAGAAAAAGAGCTCTAGCATGAAATAAATAATGGAACTAGGAATCCTCATGCATGCTCAGTTCAGAGGCTTTGGCTTTATAACTGGTAGTTCTAACAGCAGACAGGGCCGAGTAAAGGCTTAAATGAGTCACTGTTTTACCAAAAGCTTAAATTAGTTTTTTTCAGTCAGCACTGAAATCCAAAGAACTTTAAAGCTCCCTCAGGAAAATTCATCTTTCTCTCTTTCTCTCTCTCACACACATTTCAAATGTCATTGAAATCTGTTAAAAATCTTACAAGTTATAAAAACCAACATAATGACCACCATTTTCTTGCAAATGGAAAGACTATCCCCAAAATAGACTTTTAGTTTATCTTAAATAGTGTGCTTGATCTGACCCAAATCGATTATTCTTTTCAGATATCATCTTAAATAAATTTGAAAAGCCGAGTGGTCAATTTGAAAATTTAAATTCACTTTATTCAAAGAGATAATTAATTGTATGTTGAATATTAATATATTCAACACAAGCCGTTTTTGTTTCTGGTTGTAGAATTCACAGTGCTTTTGTTAGGAGGTCAAGTGAAATTAACATAAAAATACAAAAGACAAGTCTCTAAATGTACTGTGAGATTTCAAAATTTTCTATGGTATTTAGGAAGACAATGACATTTTTGAATAAAATGCCTTCTTTTCCCTTCTCTTGGGGACTAAATGGTCAATGTTTAATTGTTTCATCAAAATCCCATCTTACACGTGGGAATGGCTCTCAGGAGGCTGTACAATGCATTCTTTGTAGTGATATCAGCCAGTGGCCAGCAGGCTGGGATATTACCTTTGCGAAAGAATGGGTTGCATTACTCACCTCCTCTAAGGTACTGTGGGGGCATGTTTATTTTGAAAAAGAACACTAATAACAATGAATTATTTTGAGAATTTTAGACTCTCCTTGAAACCATGAGAGACATTCCTATGTGTGTGCCAAAACTTGGTTTAGAAGTCATTGACTTAGAACCTAGTTTTAAGACTTTAGAATTTGGAAGGGGCCAATTAATGAAAAAACTGAAAAACTTTTGTTTGCAGGTGTTGGTGACAGCAGTAGCCTTGGTGCTTCTATACCTCTGCAAACACTCAGCTACTTGGTCTTCCGTTTGAAGGCCTTCCTATGCCTTGAGGCCTTCTTAGCTGCTGCTTCAAATGAAAAAAATGAATGAATGAATAAATCTTTGAGAAACAAACAAACAAATAACAAAAAAAAAAAAACAAAACAAAACAAAAAACCATCTGGCCCTGATAACTCCTTCCTAAATAACTCGGAAGGGTTTTGTTTTTTTTCTCCTTTACCTTGAAGCACCATCACTGAACTCTTCCTTGTTAAGAAACATGTTGTTGAACTTTAAGGGATGCTGCAAATTCTGAGAAATACTGTACATCTCAATAATATTAGAAAAAGAATCCAAGAATCCTGAAATTTTTCATAGATAACTGTACAAAACCAATTCTGCATTGCTGTCTTAAAAGTTGGGATGGGATGTGATAGGGAGGCAGGGGAAGGGAACAAATGACACAGCTAGAATAGTCCTAGAACAGTCTCTAAGTGATGGTAAGTGGTGGCTATTTGCCAATTTGGAAGCCTAGAGAGTTGCACTGCAAAGTCTTTATACATTTCAATTATTTTTATATGCTGTTAAACCTGCAGTTCTCAAAAGCACAATACTCAACTGTGAGAGTCATATAAAAATTTGTACAGTGATTTCTTGGTTGTCATGGAGGTTGTGGGGTCTTACTACTATTATCAGACTTCAAAAATACAGATGTAGACCAATGGAACAGAACAGAGAACCCATATATAAAACCATCTACATATAGGCAACTGATCTTTGACCAAGCAGACAATATACACTGGAGAAAAGAATCCCTATTCTATAAATTGTGCTGGGAAAATTGAATAGCCACATATAGAAGATTGAAACAAGATCTACTCCTCTCACCACTTGGAAAAATTAATTCACATACAATGGATAACAGACTTAAACCTATGGCATGAAACTACAAGAATTTTAGAAGAAAATATTAGAAACACTCTTCTAGCCTAGGCAAAGAATTTACGAAGACAACCCCACTGACAATCACAGAAACAGCATAAAGGAATTATAGAAAATTGAGATATAATTAGCATATCATAAAATTCACTTTTAAACATGGTATACAATTCAGTGCTTTTCAGTATATTCTTTTTTTTTTTTT
>NW_003852410.1:18552511-18562347 GCF_000181295.1 Otolemur garnettii
CGTGGCACGCTGGCGGGGGTAGGAGGTCCAGTTTTTAGGGGGTCTCTCCCATGGAATAGAGTGGGAGGCAGTTTGAACTCTGCTCGCTTGTTTGCATGGAGTAAACTGCGCGAGCCCTTGTTGTGGGGGAGGGGACTCCCGTCTGCTTGGTGGTGGATTTTGTACCTTTTGGTTGTAAATTCAGGGTCGCAGCTCGCCTCTGGAAGGTTGAAGTGCACTCTTCAATCTTCTCTGTGGTCTCTGCTCCAAACCATCAGCTAATTTGCTAAGGTTCTGTCCTTTCAGCCTCCTTCTGGACGGGAGCTTCTGTAAAAAGCTGGCTGCAGTTCGCCATCTTGGCTCCGCCCCGCTTTTCAGTATATTCACAAAAATGTACAACCATTATCATTATCTAATTCTAGAACATTTTCTCTTTTGTTTCAGAATGGAACATTATTTTTTTTATTTTACTTTTTCTTTACACATCTGAACTATATAAATTTCAATCATCTGCAAGTATACATTTTCATAAGCAGACACAGCAAGATCTAAAACAATTCATAGCCTGCTGATAATAGCAGTTAACCTAGGGGAGGGGAGTGAATACAAAGTGCTTCTGATTCTATGTTGGTATATTATCCAATTTCTTTTTTTTTTGAGACAGAGTCTCACTATGTCACCCTCCGTAGGGTGCTGTGGCATCATAGCTCACAGCAACCTCAAACTCTTAGGCTTAAGTGATTCTCTTCCCTCAGCCTCCCAAGTAGCTGGGACTACAGCTGCGCACCACAACGCCGAGCCATTTTTTTCATTGCAGTTGTCATTCTTGTTTAGCTGGCCTGGGCCAGGTTGGAACCTGCCAGCCTTGGTGTATGTGGCTGGCGCTGTAACCACTGTGCTACAGGCCCCGAGCCTATTATCTAGTTTTTATGCAAAAATATATACCTGTTTTCTTTGTATGTTTTAGAAAACTTAATTAATATTAAGCACCTACTATGTGCTGGTATGGTGCTGGGCTCCAGAAAACAAAAGCCCAGTAGAGAGAAAATTATCTGTGAATCTTTTCATGTTGCCTTAGGTGATCACACTGTGCAAAAGACTTGTGGCGTTTCATACACAGGTAGGGCCACTCTCCAGGGTACATTCTCTTGTATCTGTTGAACTCATCTGAGTGGGGGAACCTCCACGTGCATCCCGTCACACTGAACACGTAGGGCTTCTCCCCTGTGAGCTTTTGCTCATGGATTCAGAGTTGAAAAGACTTCTCATAAGACTTCCCACAGTCCTGGTATGCACAAGTGCAGGGCTTCTGCTTTTCTGGAAGTTGTCCTTGCATCACATGGGAACTTGAAAAGTCCAGGAATTCCGGGTATGGCAATGATGAGGACTGATGGAATATCAAATAGCTCCCATGGAGGGTCTGGTCAGCACTGAAGGTCATCATCTGGTCCCCAGAGAAAATCTTAATTCCTGAACATTTTCATCTCCCCCAAACAATTAATTAGCTGTCAGTTCCCATTCTCCCTTCTTTCTAGTTTACTTTATTTATGTGACCTTTTGTGCTTGGCTTCTAGCACTTAGTGTAAAGTTTTCAAGGTTCATCTGTTGTTACATGTATCAGTAGCTCATTCCTTTCTATAGTTGAATGCTATTCCATTGTATGAATGTGACATATTGTGTTCTGTGTATTCATCAGTCAGTGGACATTTGCATTGGTGTAATTTTGATATATGTTAAAATTACTCAGGAGTGCAACTACTATGGGAGAAAGACTGGGAGGAAGACTGTCCAGTTTTGTTTGGAATTTTAGTAAGAATTAATCATTGTTTTAGAAAAATCACATGAATCATCAATAAACCTACTTGTTTATATTTACAATATTATATTCTTGGCTTTATAAATGCATATCTATATCCATGCATACACACATTTTTACTTAGCCTTATTTTAAAATATAAAATGTAATGTGCCAATGGTATCTGGATAAATCTCACTTCTCTTAAGGAAATATCAGATGTCAACAAATGAAGAATATACCATGCTCATGGCTGGGAAGAATCAACATCCTTGAAAAGTCCATACTACCCAAAGCAATCTATAGATGTAATGTAATCTCCATCAAAGCACCAATGCCATACTTTAAAGAACTTGAAAAAAATAGTACTTCAATTCATATAGAACCAGAAAGAACCTCGAATAGAAAATATAGTTCTTAGAAATAAAAACAAATCTCAAAGCATCACATTGCCAGACTTCAGGTTATATTATAAGGCAATAGTGATCAAAACAGCAGGGTACTGGCATAAAAATAGAGACAGAGATCTATGGAATAGGATAGAGAATCTAGAGATGAACCCAGCCACATAGCATTATTCAATCTTTGATAAGGAAAAAGTGTTGGGAGAACTGGTTATCCACCTTCAGAAGACTGAAATTAGACATGTATCTCTCCCCAGTGACAAAAATTGATTCTTGTTGGATGAAAGATTTAAAATTAAGACATGAAACAATAAAAATTCTAGAAAAGAGTGTGAGGAAAACACTTGAAAATATTGGCCTGGAAAAAAACTTTATGAGGAAGACACTCCCCTAGCAATTGCAGCTACTGGGACTCAATCAAGCTAAAAAGGTTTGCACAGCTAGGAGTACCACAAACAGAGCAAACAGACATCCCTCAGAATGGGAGAAGATTTTTGCACGTTATGAATCTGACAAAGGCCTGATAACTAGAATCTACAGAGAACTCTAATTAAACAATAAGAAAAGTACAAACGGCCCTCTGTATAAGTGGGCAAGAGATTTGAACAGAAACTTCTTTAAGGATAACAGACAATGGCCAACAAACACATGAAAAATTGCTCCTTGTCTTTAATCATCAGAGAAATGCAAATCAAAATCACTCTAAGACAGTGGTTCTCAACCTTCCCAATGCCACAAGCCTTTAATACAGTTCCTCATGTTGTGGTAACCCCCAACTATAAAATTATTTTCATTGCTACTTCATTGCCAAGTCATGGAAGCAACCTAAGTGTCCATCAACCCATGAATGAATCAACAAACTGTGGTATATGTATACCATGGAATATTATTCAGCCATTAAAAAAGATGGAGACCTTACATCTTAAATACATTCTTCTTAGTAAAGTGTTGTGAGAATGGAAAAATAAATATCCAATGTATTCCATACTAATATTAAATTATTCTATAAACAATTACATGTTCCTAAGAACAATAAAACACTATTATAGTTCAGTTTGAGGGTAGAAGGAAGTAGGAGGGGAGAGATAGGAGAGGGGAGGGAGGAGGATAATTGGCAGGATGGAGGAGAGGAGGCAGAATCTCCCCTAATGTGTACATTGTGACCGTGTATAACACACCCCATGGGTGAGGGGTTCTTCTACAAATGGAACTTTACCCTGGAAGTGAGAAAAATGTAACCTAAATATTTTACCCTCATATTAATTTGAATAAAGTTTAAAAAAATTCACTTCTCTTGAATCTAAAACTTTATATACAAACACTCTTCTGTTTTACTATATCTTCCGGCACTATGAGCCAGAACATTTACAAATTACTTTTTTAAAAACAGATTATTGCTCCTTTATATTACATTTAGCATTATATTGATTTTTCTGAATTACACATATAGGGATATTATACTATCTATGAACTGCATTTCAAGAGAGTAAGGCAATGCCAGAAAACATCTGTTGTCAAAAAGGGAGAATTTGATCTTGTAGTGTTGATAGTCACTGTATTAGGGCAAGTCTGTGGTGAGATTATCTTACAGAGAGCTGTTCCTCTGACTTAGGCCACACATTTCTTTAGTGGCATTTGCATGCACACAGGCACTGCTCAGCTCCTTGGGGTATGTGGGACAAAGGATCTACATATTGCTGTTGGACTCTGGGTAAATTTGCCACAATGACAAATTCATTAACAATTAGCCATTGCATCTCTGAGCTGCTGGTGACTATTTCTGTTTAATCTTTTCCCCAATGTAAAGAAAAAAAACAAAACAAAACTTGCCATGAGATAAAAGAATATCTGGTAGTCTTCACTTTAGACATTCCTGAAAGCACTGTTAGGATTGTATATTGTATATTAAAACTGGATCTCAAGCTAGAGTTGAGAGATTTTTTCTGTCTAGATGAATTTTTATCATTGAAAACTCAGAACTTAAATATGTTGGGTTTTATTTTTTGTTTGTTTACTTCATTATTTTTAGATACATGTTCTCATTTTCCTTCCCAGGCTAGACTTTGGGAATAATCACTACAGCATTGAATTCTTGGGTTCAAGTGATCCTTCCGCCTCAGCCTCCCAAGAAGGTCGGACTACAGATGTAACCCATGGCACCTTCTAAAATTTTCTGTAGAGCCAGGTTCTTGCCATGTTGCCTAGGCCTGGTATCGAGTTCCTGGGCTCAAGAGATCTTCTCTCTTTAACCTTCCAGGGAGTTGGGATTATAGGCCTGAGCCACTGTGTCTGGCTACTACTTTTAAAAAGCTAGTGTACTATTAGACAATATCTATAATCTGCTAAGACATTGTCAAGATAGTGGAGACATGTGTGGCTAAAATATTCAGTTAGTTGCTTAATTTTACATTTTGTACTAATTCAGGCTTTCTACCATTTTATAATTTTGGCTAATTTCTTTCTGATCTATTTGTTTTTGATTTCCCTGTTATCAAACATTCATTTTGGCTGAGTTATCCTTGCATTTATTTAATATTTGATTGAACACCTCTGAAGTGTTTTTGCCAGTCTCCATAACAATGGGCTATTGGCTGATAAAATTCCTATGATTCCAAGTCATTGCCATTATTGCACCCACTAATGATGTAATTGACTCATTAGAGATAAAACTTGCTTGGGCCAGGTGTGTCCTACTCTGAAGAAACAGATATGATTGTAATTGGTAAAGAAAAAAAAAGCACCTGCCTTCGCTGGTGAGCCATGCAGTTAAGGGACATCTGGATGTTGGAACCAAACAGCTTTAGGCAGTTTGAGCTGTTCTTCTGAATTTGAGAACTTGTGTCATAAAACTCTGGCATTAGGGAGAATCTCTAATTTCATTTTCATTTTACAAATAAAGAGAACAGGCTCAGAGAATCACAAATTCTAAAAAGGGAAAGACTGTTCAGGCATGAATGCCTAGCAATTCTTTTGTTCTACATTTGAATGCCATTAATAACAAGAAACTCACTATTACTGAAGAAAGTCTATTGGGGAGTTTGTTTATACATTAAACTGAAATATGTTCAGCTATAAATTTCACACACTCTCTAGAAACTAATTCCTCTTCTAATTGACAGATCTTTAAATACTTAAATGCAGTTCTCATCCATGATCTGCGTATTTCTTTTTCCATGATTCTAAACATCATGTTCTTAACTGTTTCTGATTGTCTGGTTTTTAAATTTAACTTGAACTTGCTTCAACGGGAGGTAGTCAATGACCACTTTGTACATCATCTGCAAAAATTGGTCTGGATGCCCTAAGTGTGCCCTCTTTCACATGGCTGATAATAAAATTTTACACAAGACATGGTCAGGACAGAACCTAGAATTGTGCTACTAAAAATATTTCTTTAGAATATAATGAGTGCACTAATTAGAAATATTTTGAATATGTGTCTTTATCATGGTTTCCGATCCACACACATTTTTACTATCATCCAACCTTCTCTATAACAGACTAGGTGTCAACAAGCTTTCTGTGCAAAGAGTCAGATAGTAAATATTTTAGATGTTCGGAGCCTTACAGTCTCTTGCACTCATTCAGCTGCCATCGTAGTACAAAATCAGCTAGAGCCAGTATGTAAGCAAATGGCTGTATTATGATAAAGCTTCATCAAAACAAAACAAAACAAAAAAACCAAAAAACAGGCTGTAGGTCAGTTTAGTGTAAGGGCTAGTTTGCCAACTCTGGTTCTAGACTCCAACTTAGCTAAATGTAGATGTATTATGTCCATATTTGTTTTTAATCCTTCAGACCAGTTAAACAATGAAGACAATGAAAAAGGTGTCCAGTACAATTTTTTTCCCAGTGAATCCAATTTAGTCCTCAGTATTACTGTTTTCCTAATTCATCACAAAAATTCATGTCAGTATATACTTCTGAATTATCCCCAAATTGATCTCAGGGACCCTGGGCTATAGTTTCAGGATCTACTTCCTCTTTTTAATAATCATAACTATACTTAACCAATTTTAACTTCTGGCTCTTCTCTAAGATCCCTCAAAATTCCCTGACACTGGTGTGGCAATTTTTGATGGTCCCCTCCCCATCTGCCCCATATTAGGAATATGATTTTTCTCATACAGGTAGTGATATGCTGGAACCTGCACTCTTGCTGGCTTGCAAGATCCAATTACAAGCATCCCTTCCCAGTTCTACATTGATGTCTTGAAATTATCTATAGTGAGAGGATTTGCACCACAGAAATCAATAAATGGTATAAATGAGGGCTTTCCCCCTCCCTCCCTCACTGTGCCCTGGGCAGTTCCATCATGTGGAGGGCTAGATGGGTTAGGTGCTCCTTTACAACTTTCTCCCCTTAGGTTGAGTTTATTTCTCTCTTAACAATATTCCCTCCAGGTGTGTCAGGCTGAAGATATTTTTTGCTGACACAGAAAACAGAAACAGCACAGTTGCCTGAGAAAAATCTAAATTCTCTATTGTCTATGCATTATTGGATTTGGGCAGTAGGTTTGTCCTTTCCTTGTTTTTCTTGCTTTGAACATAGCTACAAAAAGGTTTTTAGGTTTGCCCTTAGCATTTCTGGAAAACCATAAGTCACTGGGAGAATTTAACCTTCCCAGCTATATTGTTAGAGGTTTCTGCTACTCTTATAGACAGTCTTTCTTTATGGTTTGTCTTTGCTAAATCTTTTGCCTATGTCTTTTAAAATCCCAAACTTGTTATTTCAGTGTACCATATATCCCTCCCCTTATTGTTATCATTTGCTGCATAGAATGCCAACTCTGAGAATTGATTTGCTGAGTTTAAGTGACTCCCAAAGTTAGGACTAAAAGTGTTTTTTTTTTTTTTTTTTTTTTTTTTTTTTTTTAACACAATGCATATAATAGGATGCCATGATTACTTTGCCATTGGGTTAAAAAAAAAAGATACTAGGATTATATGAAGAATCTGAATCCCTCTCATTAATAATTTAATTTGATCTGTGTTCACTGACAATGAGGCTAGGTCTTATTAGAGCAGAATGAATGAGATGAAACTAAGACTTTCTCTCTTGGATTTACTTCTCAGAGACTCAGCATAGTCTCTGCTTGTTCCATCAAGATGGCCTTAGATAGTCAGGTTCACTGAGTGGCAATTGACTGAGGTAGCTGAGATCTGAATGCAAGTCATCAGCTCTTCCAGGAAAGAAACAGAATTATTCACTGTTCTGTTCCCAGGTGCTGATAATGTAGGTGTTCCTTGTATGCCACAAAACACTGCAAAAATTTCCTGGGTGGCCTCCTCAGTTCTACTTGCATGCCCTTCAATCTCTTCTCCATCTTGGAAACAATGGTGTTCTTAAGACATTGCCTTAGGTGGGTCTCTTCATAGGAAGACCTAGAGACAAACATGTTAATGCAAGGAGTTTAGCTGAGAGAGGAAGTGAGAAAGTAAGGGTGTGAGGAAATAGGATAGGTGACCAGGGGAAACCAGTAAGGTGTGCATTTATGAGCAGCCTATGGCTTTGGGCAACCAGTCCTACTTGAGACATCTTGAAGGCTGAAAAAAAAAAAAAAACTGTACTGATAAGATACCTGCTGGTCATACATGACTTTCTAAATTTAAGATAATTAAAAATTTAAAATTAAATAAAAGTAAAAAATTGTTCTTAGATTACAGTTACCACACTTCAAGTGCACCATAACCTCACCTGCTGACTGGCTACCATATTACACAACTCCAATACAGAATATTTTCGTATTCCAGAAAGTTCTACTGGGTAGCTCTGGTGTAAAACACACCTCAGGGTTGTGCACCTGGGAGCAAGGAGGCTGGGGGATTTACACATTGATGCCACCTGTCAATAGTTGATGGTTTCCTGGCACATCTGGTTTGCCCTGCATGTATAAGGGAATGAGGAGAGGATGTAGATAGACATTTATGGTGTCTGCTATAAGTATGTATCAGGTGGTATCACTCCCTGCTTTAAAAAATCCCTTTTCATGGTTCCCTGATACAATTCAGATAAAACCCAAATACTGTCATGCCCTACATGGCCCTATAATCTGACTTGAAGGTCATGTTCCCGATCTCATAGTATTTTGCTCTCAATTACTCTGCTTTGGCATGAAACTGAAAGAGACCTTCTCTAAATTGGTGAACACACTGTAGTCTTCCTAAGCTAGGACCTTGTTGCATACCAATCTCTCTACCTATAACACCCCAGCCATTTCACTTCCAATCCCCTATGGCTCTCTGCATAGCTATTTCCTGCTATCCTCTAGTTCTCAGTCTAAATGCCACTTCCCGGAGATGTTCCCTGGCCATTCTACCTAAAGTTAGCATTTCCCTCCCATTATTTACTTTCCTTGCTCCTTTTGAATGTCTTTTGTCATGATGTGTGATGTGCTTTTGTTTTTGTCTGACTCCACTAGGAACTAGTAAGTAAGGTCTAAGGTTAGTCCCAGTACCTAGTACTGTGCCTGACACATAGCAACTCAGTAGATGTTTATTTTATTAAATAAATCAGTGAATAAATGAATGAAATTAGTCTTTACCAGGGAGGTGTGTGCAAGAGAGGGCACAACTCTGTAATAATGCAGGGTTATATGTGAATCTTCCTGGACAATTAGCCCAGATGACAAAAGGACTCAGTGTGGAGAACAGTGGCCTCTCCACAATACTGTGTATAGTTTCTGATCATGCTCTTACACAGCAGATAGCTCACCAAGGTCATTAACAATTCAAGTTCTGAATCAACATTCTGAATACCAATGGGGTGCCTTCTCTAACATGCAATTTTTGGCTCAAGTGTATGTTATATTGGCACTTTCCAAACACTGGCAGTGGTGCTAGCAGATGAATGCTACAGAATTGAGCAAGAGTCTGCCTAGTATCCAAGCCTTCTATAAAAGTGTGTGAAACATTTTGGCTATTTTTTTCTAAGTTTGTTTGGCTTGAATAGAACTGGCATTGACATAGGGAGCTTCTAGGTGACAACATAATAACAGTAATCTGAAAGCAATTTTAACAATAATTGCTTACATACTGCTTTATATTTGTAAAACAGTCCCACTTTTTTTATTTCCCTAATCTTCCCATAACCTTTAAATTTTGTAATAATGATCTCTGTTTTACCAACATTAAGATTCAGGCAGAGAGGTTGCTAGCTTTTCTGGGTTAAGTGGAGACCAAGAGCTTGAACCTTTAATGGCTTTTTTCAATGCACACACATGCTTTTCATACTTGAGATGAGTAGAGAAGAAGAGGAAATGTGATGGTGGTGAAGTGAGTATGGGAATGTGAGATGAGAAATCTTGAGAGCTTCTTAGTCTGGCTAGCTTGGGATGATCTGGATCAGGGACCAAATAAAATAAGAACTCACATGAACACAGGCAGCAGCCTGTTGGTAAAGTAAAAGACTTATATTTATGACAGTAAATGATAAAAACACTAGAAGAATATGGGGGGGGATTGATTCTTGATGATATCAGTCTGGGAAAAGACTTTACAAAGAAGATGCTTTGGCAATTGCAGCAAAACCAAAATTAAAAAAAACGGGACATGATTGGGTGGCGCCTGTGGTTCAAAGGAGTAGGGTTCTGGCCCCAGATGCTGAAGGTGGACCCAGCCCTGGCCAAAAACTGCAAAAAAAAAAAAAAAAAAAAAAA
>NW_003852410.1:18562367-18576919 GCF_000181295.1 Otolemur garnettii
AAAAAAAAAAAAAAAAAAGGGACATGATCAAATTAAAAAGCTTCTGCACAGCTAAAGGCACAACAACTAAAGCAAATAGATGACCTTCAGAAAGGGAGAAGATATTTGCATGCTATAAATCTGAAAAAGGGCTGAAAACTAGAATCTGCCGAGAATGCAAACTAATCAACAAGAGAAGAGCAAAAAGTCTCATTTATAAATGGGCAAGAGACATGAACAGAAACTTCTCTGAAGAAGACAAGTGGGTAACAAACACAGAAAAAAATGATCATTCCTAATCATAAGAGAAATGCAAATCAAAACCACCCTAAGATATCATCTAACCCCAGTGAGAATGGCCCACATCAGAATGTCCCAGAGTTGCAGATGCTGGTGTGGATGTGGAGAGAAGGGAACACTCTTATGTTGCTGGTGGGATTGCAAACTAATGCATCCTTTTTGGAAAGAAGCCCGTAGAATCCTCAAAAAGCTAACAGTAGACCTTCCTTTGATCCTGCAATCCCATTACTAGGTATCTACCCAGAAGAAGAAAAAAATTATTTTTACCATAAGGATATTTGCACTAGAATGTTTATTGCCCCTCAATTTATAAATGTCAAGATGTAGAATCAGCCCAAGTGCCCATCAACACACAAATAGATTAATAGACTGTTGTATATGTATACAATGGAATACTATTCAACCATAAAAAGATGGAGACTTTACATTTTTTGTATTAATCTGGATGGAGTCAAAGAATATTCTCCCTAATCAAGTATCACAGGAGTAGAAAAGCAAGTATCTGATGTACTCAATACTAATATGAAACCAATAGATAAGCAGCTACATACCCACATGACAGAAAAACACAATTAAATTCAAGTGAGGATTGGGGAGAGAAATGGGAAAGGGGAGGAGGGAGGAGGTTAGCTAAGTTCTCATCTAATGGGCACAGCTTAAGGGTATATGGCACACCTCCTGGGTGCAGGGCTAAACTACAACTTGGCCTTTACCTAACAAAAGTAAACAGTGTAATCTTTTGTAACCTTGTACTAATTCTAAATTTAAAAAATCAAAAATAAAAATAAAAGGATGGCATTACAAAATGTGTGGGAGGTTGTATCTGGAACATGAAAATAGAGGGAGGCCATTTTTATTGGGTGGCTAGCTGC
Organism: Otolemur garnettii; assembly: GCF_000181295.1. Lineage (NCBI taxonomy): Eukaryota > Metazoa > Chordata > Mammalia > Primates > Galagidae > Otolemur > Otolemur garnettii. Next base: position 18,563,519 of record NW_003852410.1, read on the forward strand.
TAGCTTCTTAGGTCTTTGGCACCAGCTATTACTGTCTGCCAACCTTATACATGTACCATTTTCTTTCAGTCCTCAAATTGGAGACTATAGAAACTGACCCCATTTACTCCATCCTAGTATAGTGATTAGCTCCTTTTTGTGAACTTGACATACACCCAATGGAGGACAACTGATGTACTCAATACTAGTATGAAACCAAAGCTCCCTCAGTAGTGGGTTAGTGCTGGCTAACTAGCTCTTTCTCCACCATTTCGTTTTTCCTACCATCAGAGGAAGCATAGGAGAATACAAATGCAGGAGAATGATGTAATTTTAGGTCAAATTTGCAAACTGGTGTTTTACAGACAGAACAGAACCTTTAGCCACATCTTTCAAACAAAATTTTAATGGGTTATAAGCATATGAAATTTGGACACATTGTATCATGATATAGTGAAACATGTTTTTGATCTTCAACCCTGTTTCCTGGCAAGTAACTCCTAAAATTCATAGAACCTCAAAGTAACGTCTTTTTGTATGTCAATGAGTTGACTGATGGCTAGGACCCCCTAGATGGCTGCAGGATAGGGCTGGTCACTGGAAAGACCAAGTCATTAGATGAGATTAGAGGGTTGGGACTTATTTCCAGCCCCACCCCACTCTAACATCCCTGGAGGGGAGAGGGGCTGAAGGTGAAGCTGATCACCAGTGGCCAATGCTTTAATCAATTATGCTTATATAATGAAATCTCCAGAAACACACAAAGGGACAGGGTTCAGAGCACTTCTGGATAGCTGAACAAGTAGATGTTCCTGGAAGCTGGAGCACCTGAGAGAGCATAGAAGCTCCTCACCATTTCCCATACCTTGTCCTATGTGTCTCTTCATCAGAATCTTCTGTAATATCTTTTCTAATAAATTGGTAAATGTGTTTCCCTAAGGTCCATGAGCCACTCCAGCAAATTATTCAAACCCAAATAATTGTTGGGAACCTTGATTTATATACCTGGCTAATTAGAAGCCAGGGGGCTTGCAATTGGCATTGGAAATAGGGGGCAGATGGGGAAGCTGATAAGATCTGCCAATCTCACCCTGTAGGATCTGATGATATGTCCAGGGAGAGTGTCAAAATTGAATTGGTTTAGAAGACCCCCAGTTGTTGAAGTGATTGCTTGCTTAGTGTATGGGGGAATCCTTCACAGTTGGGCATAAAAGTCTTCTCTGTTGATTGTTGTGTGATATAAAAGCATAAGAAAAATTCTTTGAGTTTGCTTTTGGCATACTCACATATCAACATATGTGGTTTCTGGGTATTCCAAAAAAAAAAAAAAATCATAAGAATCTGGCCACATTGATTCCTTAATGCTGCATGGAACCAAATTCTGGCTACCAGTACTTTGATATATGCCAAGGTCTCTGTCCTCACCATGTCATGCTGAGGCACTGCAGGTGACCTTGCTTAACTAACTTGTATTACCTGGCTAGCTCTGTAGGCATATGTCCCTTTGATGCCCTGTTTGAGAACTACCCTTGAACCAGTTATAATTCCTTTAAAAGTTTAATTGTGGACTATTAACAGTAAGAAGTCACTTCCTACCTACCCTGTGACATATGATTACATATCATGAAGTCATATTACGACATGCTATTTAACTTTACAGGAAGCAGTGTGTACCCCATGTTGGCAAGGAATGTGGTGGCTCTCCCCACATAAACAATTTTTATGTCTTCCATAACTTATTGTACTAGTGACAACAGAAAGGTGGTATAATGGCCTAAGGGGTTGTGAAACACCATTTTATGGGTAATCTGGCTTCGTATTTTCATCACTCATCTCATATGTCATGGCATTTCATATGTCTACTCTCAGGTGGTAGCTTCTCTAAGCACATAAGAATCAGGGCTGGATAAATATCTCCTGTTTTGTAAATATAGTCAGTAAGGGTTGGGGTCCTTGCTTTCACATTTGGTGATTGGTTATCTATATTTATGTGTTTATTTTTGTAAATAATATGATTAGTCACCAGAATAAATGAGAGCTTAGTGTTTTTCAAAAATGAAACAAATTACCAAAGCGAGCCACTCACTGTCCAATAAAGCTAGCATGTTGTAACATTCAATGAATGATATGTCCCTTAGCTTTTTTATAAGGAAGAAAAGAATCCTGACCTCTTCAACTTAAAATCTCTAAATCTTTAATAGCAGACTTTTTGGAGGTGTGAATATATGTGCAACTAATAAACTTCTCTTTAATATTCTTTGACGTATGAGCATGATTCTGTTTCATCACTTTTGTATTATGCCCATGGGGGCTAGGAAATAGATTCTATCCCTGCTGCTACTAATTTTGACTTCTCACATTCCTAAGTTGTACCCTTTATCATGTTTTCTTGTATGTATTAACTAGATAGAGATAGCTCGCGTCTACAATTTACTACATTGAATCTTATTTAGAAGGTAGACGACTTATGAAAACAGACATGACATAGTTCTTTGTCAAGCAAACACTAATAGCTATTGAAATAGGGGCTGTCAATCTTAATTAAAAGAAGAAGTCATATTATGACATGCTATTTAACCTTCCAGAAAACAATGTGTACCCCATGCCAGCGAGGAATGTGGTGGCTCTCCTCACATAAACAATTTTTATATCTTCCATAACTTACTATATCAGTGACAATGGCAAGGTGGCATAATATATGGCACTATAAAACCACTATATTGCTTTGTGAAAGTTATACTCTATTTGATAGAAAAAAAAGATGTTGAATTGTGTGTTGGTGAAAACATTCTTTATCATTCTATAATGGAAAAAAATCCAAGTAGTAAACTTCTCAGTGTGCTTGGCCAGTCCGTTAGTAGATAAATCTAATCACCCAAAATGTCAACAGATAAGTTTTACCCTACTTGAAAATCTTTATCTTATAAAATAAGTCATATTTCTCCTTTTACCAAGAGAAGGTCTCTGGATGAAACTCTTTGCTTTTACTCTAATTATGTCACAATGTTATTCATTATTCTAGATGCACAAGCTCAAAATCAATATTACTTATACCACACCGAGATCTTTATTACCAGAAATACGGGATGTAAGTTTTTTCACCATAAATGATCAAATTCAATAGGCAGATGGTTGATATTAAATTTCCCCAACTGAAGCAAGTAAGTTAAATTTAAACAAAATTTGATGGTTCACACATTTGTGTAAAGGACTTGAATAAGTCCAAATTGAATTTGACGACATTTACAAATATTTGCACTGTCTTATTGCATGGTTGTCTGATTCTAATGTGGTCTTTTTTCCCCCTGATTCCTTCTCCAGGTCTTTTCAAGGGAGGCTGTTGCATGAATTGACCAATGGGAAATGAACTAACAGATGTGGATCTCTAGACTAGCTCTTGCGTCGACTTACAGGCTGCAGTAACAGAATAGGGAAAGCTGTGAGTGTCACACATTTTGAGTTATGAAAAAGTGTCTAGATGTGTGAGGCCTCGTGAAAGAGGATGGCTTTCTTTTTTCTCATTGGATTTTCATGTAGGATCTATGCTTTTAAAGGAGTATCTGAGGGAACACCAATTTCACAATGAAGTCCATATGTTCAGAGAGTTTGGGGAAATATCAATGTTTGGAGCATTTTTAAAAAATGAAATTAGTTCTTCTCACTTTTAGAATGTTAGAAAATTTCATGTGAAAACCCCCTAGATTTCTGGTTCTTTTGAAAAATTTTCATATTGAAAAATAATATTTTTATAGCTTCCCATTACACAAGGCACACGATCCCCATTAGCCAAATGACCAACTATCATGTCTGGATTTTGGAGGTTTTTTTACACAACTTCCCCTTTTCTAGTCTTTCTGGAAGACACACAGTGTCTTCTGGTATGTTAAAGCCTCTGATAGTTCCCTCAGTAAACACTTCTACTTTACTTTATATAAAAAATTTTTCCCGAGTATATTTTATAATAGTTTTTTCTCCACATTTTGAGATGCTCTCTTCTAGATAATTCTTTGGGTTTATGATTTCAGTCTTTACTCCAAAGTCTACAGATGAAAATCAATTTCTAATATATTATTTTGGTATATAGATCTGGACAATACATTAGAAAATTCTAATTTACTGGTATGAATTTTATGCTACCTTCTGGCAGGTATTTGTGAAAGTTTTGGGAGAAGGCTCAATTTCATAGTCAGGATTTTATCTCTAGATGCTTTTATAGGCCTTCCAAATGCAGAATCGGTTTATCTGGTTAGAGTGTGTACATGTTCAATCAGACGTTAGGCTATCTTGGTAGAGATGAAGGAGCTTTTGGATTTTGTCTGAGATTTAAATTTAAAAGCCCAGACCACAGGACTCAGTGTAATACTGATCTATCTAATAAGAGGTTCTAATAATATGCATTCCAGAGAATAGGTTTTGTGGAAAAAACAGATACACTTATAAGATGATAGGGTAAGTGACTGGAATAGAAAGTGCTATTTCCAAGAAAACTAGAACTTAAGAAGATATTTCCTTCTTATAAGCACTAGCTGAGTTAACTCTCAAAAAGAGAAGATGGTGAGCCCCAAATCATCCCCATGACCACTACAGAAGCTTGATAATGGGATCTGATGTTTCATCTTGCTGACCAAGGACCTGCAATTATAGTAATGAATTTCTCATTTTCAAAATAGTGGGGTTGGAAATAATCACCATGATAGAAGCAAAGACCTTGTGGAAAAAGTTTTGGTTGAATGTGAATCCCTGGGCAGGTTTTCTCCAGATTTGGTTAAATTCAGTAAAAGTAAATGGCAAATAAAGAGGACAAGAAGGATTAGAAAGAAGTTATTTACCACTTTAATAGGGCTGTCCAACATTTGGTCACATAGATCATTCTGAAACCTAATTGATTTCATGGCCTTCCTATCTCACCAGAGGATATCTGAATACTCTTGGAAAAAAGCAAATCAAACATAGAAAGAAGTGCCATGATAAGACTTGTTGCTACAGCACTATGTAGTTAATGATGCCAGACTTTGGATTTAATCAGAGGACATTTCTGCAGTCTAGGACAGCTATACAAAGCCTTAAGACATTGTATTTACAGGACTTATTAATACAGGGATCCATATCCTACCATAACTCTGCCAGAGTCTTAATAGCATGGTGGAGCAGCTCCCTCAAGAATCCTCATTTACTTGTATGTGGAAAAGCTAGTAGTTCTAAAAATATTTTCCTGGAAGAGGTTAGAACGGTGATTATATATCAATCGAATATAAAGTATGGTTATGTAAGCCAAGCTTGCATGCTAATATTGCACAGGGTAGAAAGCAATAAAACAGGACGATGTGCTTCCTTGGGCCATCCAGTAGAAACAGAAGGAAGCTCTTGACTCAGTCTCATTATGATGCCTCATATTCCAGGAGTCCACCTGTAGCTGGCCTTCCAGTGTCAGTGCCATTCTTGAATTCTTTCAAGGACATATATCTTCCTTGCCGATAGGAAAAGAAATGACAAACAAAACAAAGCAAACAGACGGAACATCCAAAACTCAAAGGGGGTACACCAGCCGTCTCAAACTGTGGTACTGTTCATTTCTTGAAGAGAATATATAATATTTCAAAATATTATATATATACATATATTTCAAATGGTACAAAGTAACTATAGATTCAAATTAGAAGATAGTTGATCGTTCTTCATGATCCCAAAAAATTTCACTGAGAAAACCCTTTTTTTTAAAACGCACTTTCCATGGTGTTGCCAAAAACTCCAAGTCTTCTCATTATAGGATATTTTGTTACACACAGTAAATGCACTGTGATTATCTACTAACCAGTCAGAGTGCAAATAAGAAATCCATTTGGCTTGTAAATGTGTAAGATGTTTTCAATTCTCAAAATGCATTTTCCTTAGGGTTGGTTTTTCTTTACTATGATAAATGCTTCTGTTAGGTTCTTGGGTGAATCTGAAACCAAAGAAAAACAGATATTTCAGGAAGAGCAGCACAAAAGGAAGCCACAAAGAAATGTGAGGACTTCTTGGATTTTCAGGATGTTGACCCTGTCAAGTAAGTGATCAGAACTCAGAAATCTTAAAAGTTTAGAGCAGTAGTTTGTTCCAATGGGATCAAAGCATATTGACAGATATTTTCATCAATGCATTAAATTAATTTTTATCACAACTGAGAAGACTTTTGGAGCAGTGTCTTATTGAGGATTGGCTTCATGGGTGTGTGACCTATGAGGTCACACAAGTCCCTATCTTGGTAATGGCCCCATGCTTGGTTTAATGCCCTAGTGTTGTCATCTTGAAATTATTAATAGTTTTTGAACAAGGGCCCTGCATTTTCATTTTACATTGGGCCCAGTGTATGATCATTTATACATCATGTGTAGTCCTCTATCTGATGGGAATTTGGCTGAGTAGGTCATTCACTCCAAGGGGCTTGTCAAGTTGGCCTGTTGTAAGATGTAGAGGTTGGGCATGATGTGAAATTGTTGCCAAGGTTGGATTACTTCTACATAGAACACAGGACATCTTTGCAAGGTGAGAAACTGTTCTAGTCTATGGCACAGTGTTCAAGGTCAATCAGGTATAATCCTATAACTATAGATACATTGTAAACCATGTGGATATGGTCTCAAAGACTAAGATTTTTTTAAAAATGCATGCACAGAGCATCACTAAGAGCACAAATAACAATTCTAGTAAGGTTGAAGCCTCTATTCTAGAGTTTGAAGAAATAAGGCATTTTTCTTTATTATATCTTAATTGTTTTTAGTTTTGGAAATTGAATGTTCTGAGTCCAGAGGTGGAAGCCCATTTAAACCTTTCATTGTTAGGCAGGAACAATAACAAAAGTCTAAATTCAAAAGATGGCTGGGTCAGGGGTAGAATGTGGGAGAAGTCTCTACACATTTATTTTCTTTTCCTCATAAGTAGTAGCTTCTTCTTCCAAACATTGGCTTCCTACATTCCAGTGGATTTCATCACCTTTTTAAATACAGTCTTCTTTTTCACCAAAAGTGACATTTACAAAACTCTTCATGGGTCACATACTCATGAAGCAGGTCCTCAATAAGATAGTACTTTAAAGATTCTCCCCAGTTTTAGGCCCTATCCTCTATAGAAACTCAGGCGCTCTGTCAGGTTCATCATCACATAACATTTCCAAGACCTTAATACACTACATTTAGATAATATAAATGTAAGTAGAGGCTTAAATTATTTATTAGCTAAAGAAATGATTGAGTTCACTTAGAGCCAGGGACAATTGTGATTGTGTAAATTGGTTTATATATTAGTTCTTCCTGTAATCTGCAAATCTCTCAATATTTTCCATGTCTTTTTTTCTTTCTTTCTTTTCTTTTTTTTTTTAATTAATTTCCATGTCTTTCAATGTCTCTTTCTTATTTTCTAATTTTTTACCCTTCTGGACAGTTATTGTTAATATTTCTTTAGATCTCTCTCTGTTTCATTCTCTCATTACTTTTAATGAGGTATGTCACGTAACATAGACTGCAGTCAGAATTGTAAAGTCATAGGTTCTCAATTTCAGATAAATACAAACATCAAGCTGATTAGAATGAGTGGAGGTATGCAAAGCCAGAGTTGTCATTACGAGGACGGACCCAGGAGAGTGTGGGCATGACACACAGATTTGAGAAGATGGCTATTGAGGGTAGTAGTGAAATCTAAGGTCTATTAACTCTTCCTTTTAGGGGAGGAAACTTGATTTTCTGTTTTGCTTTAACTATTGATTTTCTCACTTGTTTGAGTGACATTCATATACTGGAATGGAGCAAATCCAAAGTTGCTTGATATTTCCTAGGGTATAACTCCAGATTGTAATCTGCTGTTTTAACTTGTTAATTTTTCCTTTCAAGTGACTTTGGTTGTCTTCTCTTTTCATCCTTTTCTTCTTTCTACTCTTAAACAATTGATGTTCAGTTTTTAGCTGAAAGTATTATAGCATTGTGAAGTGATTTATACAGTCCCCAACCTCTTTGGCACCAGGGACTGGTTTAATGAAAGACAATTTTTCCATGGATCGGGGTGAGAGTGATTAGATTCTAATAAGGAGCACATAACCTAGATCCTTTGTATGTGCAATTTACAGCAGAGTTCTTGATCCTATGAGCATCTACTGCTGCTGCTGATCTGACAGAAGATGGAGCTCAGGCAGTGATATAAGCAATGAGGAATGGCTGTAAATACAGATGAAACTTCACTGGCTCCCCTGTTTACTGCTCACTTGCTGTTGGGCAGGCCAGTTTCTAGTAGGCCATGAACTGGTACCTGTACATAGCTTGGGAGTTGGAGATTGAATCTCTAATTGAACTCTGTCTTTCTAATTAAGCCTGAGTAATTTAGAAAGACATTGTTCCTGAATATGAAAGGTATAAATGTGTCCCTTGAATGCATGTGAGGTTCTTTCACAACATTCAACTGTATGCATTTAATTTATAAATTCAATGAAAAGAAATTAATGAAGAGGTATCTAAAGTCTATTTTAGAAGGAAAAGATCTCTAGTCAACAATTAGGGTGTTAGTCTTGCTACTAACTACCAACAAATGAAATAATTTAAGCAATGATTAAGCAGAGATAGGGTTAAAATTTGGCCATGAAATGTCACCCAGATCTATTAAGCTTTGTCCCAGGAGAGTGTGTGCTACCAGCTTTATTCTATTCCAAGATGGGTCTTGGGAAATCTCTCTAGGGCAGTGGTTCTCAACCTGTGGGTTGTGGCTTCTTTTTAACAATACATTGCATCATTAGGAAGGTTGAGAACTACTGCTCTAGGGTAACTACTTCCTCTCTATATTGTGGTGTCCAGGAATTTTCCTCTCTTCCCAAGATTTATGCTTCCAGATTTCTCAAATAGAAAAGATTTGCCCAATTCCACCTACCTTTTTCTCCTTCTTTCTGTGGGTTATATTGTTACGCAGATCCAATGCCCCTAGGGTTTTCCTTGTGACAGTGGCTCATTACACAGGCTAGTCCATGTTCTAGGGTGTCTGGTGGTTTGTATGTAACATTAAATTTCTAATTTTCACCCTCATTAAAAAATGAACACCATAACATTTTAAATTAGATCACACTTTGAAGCATCATTTGTTTATCTACATTTCAAAGACTTCTGAGAATTTTTTCTTAGGCTGATTATTTTAAAAGTGACCTACAGAGTAGGAAGATTTGGAAAAATCTTTTAAAGCAGTGGATCTCAACCTTCCTAATGCCGCAGTGTATTTTCATTGTTACAAAGGGGTCGTGACCCACAGGTTGAGAACCTGCTGTTTTAAAGAGGACAATGAAGTTCCAAGTAGCTTTCCTGCTGTTATCATTATATTGGAGTGACTTTCAAAATAACAGCATGAAGGAAACGCTCAGTTCTCATTAATAAGTTGGGTTTGTTTCTTCAGCTTCTCTCTCTCTCTCTCTCTCTTTTTTTTTTTTTTTGAGAAAGATCTTTTTAAATCAATCTTACAAAAAGAAAGAACAAAAGAGGTGACTCTATTTTTCTTATGTCTTTGATTAGAACAATGAAAACATGTGACTCATAATCATTAAAGCACATCTGTGAATTAAACTATTTTAAAAATAAAATGGGTAGAGTCAATATTTGAAGTGTGTAGGCATATTCGTGCTCTGATGGGAAAAATACATTGGGCACACAAGAAAAATTAACTTAAGTCCTATTTTCAGAGCATATGATCTAAGGACTGGTGTTTGGCTTTCGTGTTTAATAGTACTTATTTTGTTGTGAGTTTCTGAGGAAGGAGGGGGGAAAATATATGTCAGTAGCTGTGTGCAAGTCCTTTCAAGGTTTAAAAAATACAGCTTTTCATCTGTGTCCTCTTTTTCCTTTTCTAAAGACAGACTTGAGACTTCTCAGTAGACTGATAAGAAGCTCATGTTGTGTAGAGCAGTTTCCCATTTCCTCTCTTGAAATGGACACCCACATCAGAACAGAGACATCCTGTGCTCTTAGACCAATTGCAGGGCCATTTATTTATCTTATATTTTCAACTGGCTGAGTGGAATTTATCCCACCTAGGGCATTAGCCCAGTGGTTCTCAACCTTCCTAATGCTGTGGCCCTTTAATATAGTTCCTGTGGGTTGTGACTCACAGATTGAGAACCACTGCCCTAGCCAGTAGTGTACTCAACCCTCTGTTACTGTGATCAAATTCTGCACAATACTCATGCCATACTGGAAAATGTCTAGGGCACACTGACAATATGACTGATAGTTTTACAATATACTTTAAAGTTACATAGGTCACAAAAAGTAGCATTAACAGTCTCTGGGTTTTTTGTTTCTGTTTGAGTTTATGTTCTATCTTCCAAAGAGTCACCTGCTGGGTACATGTATACATTCACATTTAAATCTTGACATGAATTATATTTCTTTACTGAGTTTCAGATTTGGAGACACCATAAGAATAAGACTTACCTATGATAAAGGGTACTCAGTTATCATTTGGAATAGAGAATAGAGATTTGGCAGAATATATACCAGCAATGATGTGTTTAAAACAAAGGTGACTGGATTCCAATCATACTGGCCATAATTCCAAATAATTTAAATTAACTTGTAAGGGAATCTTCAAATTATTTAGTAAAATCATTTTCAGGTACAATGTAACTGAAAGGAAACCTGATATCCATTTTTTATCAGCTAATTAAAATGGTTTATGTGGACAAGTAGCATGAACCAGACTCATCTCTGAATGCTCACTTCTATAGTTGTTCCATTGGAATAAAATATCATAATCCACATGGAACTATTTGGGCATAAGAAGATGCATGTTAACATGCCAGGGTGGTCCAGGAATCCCTCCTGGTCACAGGTCAGGGAGGTGCAGCCGTTTGGTGGTCACTGTGGTCACCATAGGCAACTAAATTTGACATACAACATATCTTTTAGTTGTGAAAAATAAGTGCTTTATATAGTATTATGAAGCATTATTTTTGTTTTCTGTATCACAAAGCTATTAAGACTCAATTTTGTTTATTGAAAATATGATATGGGAAAGAAAGAGCAAGTTAAGATTCATAAAACGCAGGCTGGAATCAGAGATGCCCATTTAAATTTGAGTTACCTTTTTGGTAAAATAAAATCTCAGCATGCTGGGGTTTGTAACTGGTAGCACTTGCTTTAAAAAATACCCAATAAATCACACACACAGACTCACACACAGGCTGATAGTCAAGTGATATGCAACATGTCACCATACTGGCTGTTAAAATACTGACATGCTTTTGTATTAGTAGGTAAACAATTACTACTTAAGTGTCCTGAGCATCTCCCCTCCCCTGTCCCCTTTAGGAATCCCAGACTATCCAGTATTTAAGGGATAAGGTCTTATTGGTTGGGCCTTTCTGCCTTGTCCAGCATCAGGGCACCCATTATGATGGGCTGGAGCAGCTCACCCTAAATATTTTTGTGTCTTTTGAAGAGCACTCTATACTCAGCCAAAGAAAGCAAGGAATGATTGTTTACTTTACAAAAAACATTTTCAGTTCTCTAAATCATTAAATAATTCTCTTATAGAACCTTTTGAAAATGGTTGTACATAAATGCAGACCTTTTCAGCAACCATCTAGGTGAATTAGGCAAGACCTTTATTTGACTATCATCCTGAGCACCATAGACGTTGGGTGAATTATCTGAATAATGACCTCACTGCTCCTCTTTCTGCTGGCTATGGAAATCTAACTTAATTTAGGACTCAGAAACTGCTAGGCATGGGAAAGTCAAGTTCATTCTCTAGCTTCTTATTCATGGATGGACACAGATCAGGATACTCAAGAATGTTTTCTGTAGAGGAAGAGTCATTCTCTCCTGTTCGAAGTGTCTCTAGATGCTGTTAGTATAACACAAAGATAAATAGTACAGTGTGTAACATGCACAAGACATATGAAATTAGCAATCTTACTCTTGTGGTCTTAATTTTGTTGCCTGTAGCACACATCCATCCGGAATTGTCAGGGAGTGTCTTACATTCTTCTCCCTCTAGGCAAGGCTCCATCTCACACCACCACTTCCCAATCACTATGGAGGCTGTGCAGGGAACAGGAAACAATTATGTCTGCATGTCACCCAAACAACCTGAGGGACACTGTGTCCCTCTACAGACATTCTTATTCTTTGAAGCACCCTACGTCTTCTTAATCTTCCATGACTAGCTATGAAATATCTATTAAGAAAAATGTGATTTTAATTCATAGGTTTCATAATGCAAATATAATTATGTTTTCTGGTTTCATCAAGCATTCTCTCCAAAATCTCCTTGTATGATGAAAACATATGAAGTGGGGAGACTTAGGATAGAAATATAAATATTTCACTCCACAGTGTACCTCTTTGGCTTGAGATGGCTACAGAAGACCTGCAGACAGATATAGGCCTGCAAAACTGTCTTCTGTATAGATTTGCATCTGTAAAGAAAATCAATGTTCATGCAGCCAGGCTTTATCTTAGGCCCTCCCTTGTCCAATTTAGGAAAGACAATGGAGTGTCTGATGCTTTTAAAGGTCTGAAAGAAACGACCATCTATTCTTTCTGAGGGCTGGGTCAGGCTGGTGCCTGTGAGGTTTCATCTATGTAAAAGACTACCTTTGGTAACCAGACTTCCTCTGTTATCCCTCCCATAACCAATCTTGACATGTCAGCATAACCTGTTTATGGCCATGCTCTGAGCCCTCATTCTTTCAAAATAGTATATAAGCTTCTGTGCTCCACTGGGGGTTGGAAAATCACTCTTCAGCACACATTCATAAATTTGTGTATCTTTTCTCTTATTAATCTGCCTTTTGTAAGTTATTTTGCAGCAAATCTTCAGAGGGCAAAGGAGAAGTTTTTCCCTATACTTAACATTTTGAGTTTTGAGGAACTCTTGTGCCATTGTTTTTGCAGATCATAGATTTTATACTATCTCTATTCAGTGAAGGGGACAAAATACCTAAACACTCGTCAGAATGACTGAGGCATTCTTTGTAGAAAGGCTGATTTATCTAGCCAGCATTAGGGTTTATCCCCCAGCCTAGCAAAAGAAAAAAATGAATTTACTGAAAGTACAAAAGAATAGTTGCAAAATAAAAACCAAGACCAATAATAAATTAAAATTTTTCTTTACAGTTGTAAGTTTAGTTGGTATGAATTATGGTTTCCTTTTTGATATGATTTGGGTAAAAATATCACACGTTGGGCATTTGATTAAAAGCTCTAATTTTCAAGGTGATATAGAGAATGATGATAATAGAAAGCTGGCAATGAATTTAGTATGTGTATTTATAACACATTTTTTTTTTTTGAGACAGAGCCTCAAGCTCTCCCCTTGGATAGAGTGTTATGGCATCACAGCTCACAGCAACCTCCAACTCCTGGGCTCAAGTGAGTCTCCTGCCTCAGCCTCCCAAGTAGCTTAGACTACAGG
>NW_003852410.1:18576939-18582208 GCF_000181295.1 Otolemur garnettii
GGCCATTTTTTGGTTGCAGCCATCATTGTTGTTTGGCGGGCCCGGGCTGGGGATTCGAACCTACCACCTTAGGTGTATGTGGCTGGTTCCTTAGCTGCTTGAGCCACAGGCGCCGAGTCAACACATTTTTGATGATAAGCTTTTATAAACCAGTCACTAACTTCACTCAATAGATACCAAGAAATATCGCATCTTGTTTAATGACCTGATTAAAAAATTATTAATATTTTTACATAAGTATCATCCATTCCTGTACATCCTTGAGGTATTAGCTCTTCACAAATCCACCTGGGCTTTTCCCGTTCAAAATATTCAAAACATTAGCCAGAGATTGTTTCATAATACTTTCTGGTTGACTTTTTATGTTAGACCAGAACTCCAGTTCTTTAGATTCTCATCCCTCAATCTCCCATGTCTGAAAGATGAGTCTCCAATGTGATGTTTTTGTCTTATAACCCCACCAAAGCCAAATGACATCTGCTGATGTCACAGAAAAGTGGAATGGAATGGAATAAGCCCTGCAGCACAGCAGGAACAAGTAGAAATTTTCTATCTATCTGGCATTCAACAGAGGGATTAGAATACTTTAAACATTCAGACATCTATCTGTATTTAGGATTTTTTTCTTCTTTGTTTTCCTCACTTCAGCTTTCCCCTCCTCTATTTTTACTTTTTTAAGTAATTTTTATTTCAAAATATAAGGAAGTCTGAGTGTTCTTACATGGATCAATTGTATAATACTGAAATCAGGGCTTTTACTGTGCCCATCATGAGATTAGTATATATCCCAATAAGTAATTTTTTTCCTCCACTACCCTCCATCCTCCCCACTTAGTTTCCAATGTTCTTTACACCATTTTATGACCAAGTACATCCATGACTTAGCTCCTCATTATCAGTGAGAACATTTGGTGTTTGTTCTCCCATTCCTGAGATACTTCATTTAGGATAATGGTCTCCAGTTCCATCCAAGTTCCCACAAACAACATTATTTCATTCCCTTTTATGACTGAGTAGTATTCTATGGTATAGACATTTTCTTTATCTACTCAAGAATTGATGGACACGTACGTTGACTCAATATCTTTGCAATGGTGCTGTAATAAACATTTGGATGCAGGTGTCTTTTTGATAAAATGACTTTTCCTTTGGATAGATAACTCACAGTAAGACTGTTGTATGGAGTGGTAGGTCTACTTATAGTTCTTTGAGGGAGCTCTCTACTATTTCCCTTAGAGGTTGTGCTACTTCAAAGTCCAACAGTGTACAAGTATTCCCTTTTTTAACATATCCATGCCACCATCTGTTGTTATTTTATTTCTTAATATTGGCCTTTCTGCCAAGGGTAAGGTAGTATCTCATTATGATTTTAATTCACCTTGCCCTATGGATTAGCAATGTTGGGTATATTTTCATATGTCTATTGGATATTTGTATATCCTCTGTGACAAAAAAAAAAAAAAAAAAACACACCTCTGTTTATGTCTTTTATCCACTCTTTAATTGGGCTGTTTCCTCTTGTTGATTTCAATTCTTTATAGATTCCAGATATTAACCCTTTGACAGATGCATAGTTTGTGAACATTTTCTTCCATTTTGTAGGTTGTCTATTTACTGACAGATTGTTTTCTTGGTCATACAGAAACCTTTAAATTTAATTAAATTCTGTTTGTTTTGTTATAGCTATAGTTGCCTTGGGGTCTCAGTCAAAAATTCTTTGCCTAGGCTGACATCTGGCAGAATTTTTCCTATGTTTTCTTCTAGAACTTTTGTGATTTCACAACTTACATTTAAATCTTTAATTCATCTTGAATCCACTTTTGTGTAAGGTGAGAGACAGGGGTCTTGTTTCATTCTTCCGCATTTTGCTATCCAAATTTTCCAGCCCTATTTACTATTTATTGAAGAGGGCTTCATTTTCTCACTGTCTGTTGTTGTATATTTTGTCAAAAAATTAGCTGGTTGTAGGTAAATGGTTTTATTTTTTGGTTCTTTCTTCTGTTCCATTGGTCTATGCCTCTACTTTTATACTGGTACAGCACTGTTTTGGTTACTATAGCCTTGTAGTTTAGTTTGAAGTCTGGTGATGTTATACCTCCAGATTTATTCTTTTTGCTTAAGATTGCTTTGGTTTTTCAGGCTCTTTGTTGGCTACATATAAAGTTTATTCTACAGTTTTTTACATTTACAGTTTTTTCTACATCTGTGAAAAATGATTTTGTCATTTAGTTGGGAATTGGATTTTGCTGGGAATTTGGCACTTTGGGCAATATAGACATTTTAACAATGTCAACAAGTCTTTCAATTTACAAATACAGGATATTTTTTCATTTTTTGGTGTCATCTATGATTTTTCATCAGCATTTTGTGGTTCTCCTTATAGAGATATTGTACCTCTTTCATTAAGTATACTACTAGGTAGTTTATTTTCTTTATAGCTATTTTATTTTATATTTTCATTGTTGGGGATTTATTGACAGTACAGAGAACCAGGTTACATTAATTGCTTTTGTTAGATAAGGACCTTCTTATATTTGTGTTCTGCCCCTACAAGTATAGCTATTATAAATGGTATTATGTTATTTATTTGACTCTCAGCTTGACCATTATTTAGCATATAGAAATGCTTCTAGTTTGAACACATTGATTTTGTAACCTGAGACTTTACTGAATTTATTTACCAATTCTAGGAGACTTTTGGGGTTGTTAGGGTTTTCTAGGTACAATATTATATCATATACAAACAGGTATATTTAGACATCCTCTTCTCCTCTTCATCCTCTTTTCTATTTGGAAGCCCTTTATTTCTTTCTCTTGCCCAATTGCTCTGAGTAGGACTGCCAGTATTATGTTGAATAGAGGTAGTCACAGTAGGCAAGTATCCTTTTACAGTTCTTGGTAGGGGGGATGTTTTCAACTTTTCTCCTTTAGGTGTGATATTGGCTGTGGGTTTGTCATACATAGCTTTGATTTATGTGAGGTATGTTCCTTCTATGCCTAGTTTTTTTTAGGGTTTTTATCATAAAAGAGTGCCGGATTTTATTGAAAGCTTCTTCTGGCCCTATTGAAATGATCATATGGTCTTTGTTTTTATTTCTGTTTATGTGGTGAATCATATTTATTGATTTGTATATACTGAGCCATACTTGCTTCCCTGAGATGAAACCCACTTGATCTTTGTGGATTATCTTTTTGATACTAGTAATTTGTTGAAGATTTTTGCATCTACATTCATAAGAGATATTGGTCTGTAGTTTTCCTTTTCTGTTGTGTTCTTTCCTGGCTTTGGAATCATGGTGATATCAGCTTCATAGAATGAGTTAAGGATTGTTAACTCCTTCTTGATGTTATGGAACAGTTTTAGTAGAATGAGTGCCAGTTCTTTGTAGGTCTGTTAGAATTTGTCTGTGACCCATCTGAGCCAGGGCTTTTTTTTTTGGCTGGATATTTTATTACTGTTTTAGTGTTGCTACTCATTATTGGTCAGTTCAGGATTTCTATTCCTTCCTGAATCAGGCTTGGGAGGTTGTGTGTATCCATTTCCTCAAGGTTTTCTAGTTTTTATGCGTAGAAGTTTTTATAGTAGTTATGGATTTTGTATTTCTGTTGTATCAGTTGTGATGTTTCCTATTCATTTCTAATTAAGCTTTCTTTCTTCTATTTTTGGTTAATCCAGCTATTCGCCCATCAATTTTGTTTGTCTTTTCAAAGAGCCACCTTTCTGTTTTGTTGATCCTTTGTATTTTTTTCTTTTTCAGATTCCACTTCATTATTTCTTCCTTGAAGTTTGTTATTTCTTTCCTTCTGCCAGCTCTAGGTTTGCTTTGTTCTTATTTTCCTAGTTCCTTCAGGTGTTACATTAGGTTGTTAATTTGTGATCTTTCTGACTTTTTATATATAAGCATGTGTGACTATGAATTTTCCGCTTAGCACTTCTTTTGCTGTATCCCACAAATTCTGGAAGCAGTGTCACTTTTGTTGTTCAATTTGAATTTTTTTACATTTCTATCTTGATTTTGTTAATAATTCAAGGATCATTCACCCGTGGGTTGTTTAATTTTCATGGTTTTGTGTCGTTTTGAGAGTTCCTCTTGGAATTGATTTCTGGTCATTCACTATGATTTGAAAAGACAAAAGGTATGATTATAATTTTTCTAAATTTGTTGAGACTTGTTCTGTGGCTTACCATATGATGTCTCTTAGAGAATGTCCCATATGTTGGTGAGAATGTCTATTCTGCAGTTTCTGTAAATGTCTATTAGGCTCATTTGTTCTAGAGTCCCATTTACATCAGTATTTCTTTTTTTTTATTATTAAATCATAGCTGTGTACATTGATGCAATTATGGGCTACAATGTGCTGGGTTTATATACAATTTGAAATACTTTCATCAAACTGGTTAACATAGTCTTCACTGCATTTTCTTAGTTATTGTGTTAAGACATTTATATTCTACACTTAGTAGATTTAACACGTACCCTTGTAAAATGCACCATAGGTGTGGTCCCACCGATTACCCTCCCTCCACGCATCCTTCCCAATTAGGTCATTATTTCTTTGTTGATGTTCTGTTATGATGATCTGTCTAGTTCTGGTAATGGATTGTCATCTATCTACTAAATGTTGTTGAGACCTAGTAGAATTTGCTTTGTGAATCTGGAACTCCTGTGTTAGCTGTATATAGCATATTGAGGATTATTACATCTTCTTGTTGAACTGATCCCTTTATCAGTATATAATGACCATCTTTGTCTTTACTTGACAGGAGAATATCTACTACTGCTCACTTTTGATTTCTATTTGCGAGGAACATTTTTTTCCACCCCTTAACTTTGAGTCTATGGAGATCTTTGCAAGTTAAATGGGTTTCTTGGAGACATCACATAAGACCACATACATTCTACATTAGTATTGATATGTGAGATACAGTTCTGGTCATCATTTGATTATTACTGAATTGCTCTGTTCTGTCCCTTTTGTTACTGTTTTATAAGACTTCTGAATTCTAACTTTTGGGTTTTTTTATACCAGTATGTATAAATTTTTCTGTTCCATGTCTAGCACACTTTTAAAGCATTTGTTGTATACAAGTTTAGTGGTGATACATTCCCTTAGTGTTTGCTTATTTCTTAGTGTTTCATTATTTCTCCTTTATTTATGAAACAGTTTTCCAAGATACAAAATTTTTGACTAGCAGTCATTATGTTTAAGGATACCAAAGACAGAACCACATTCTATTCTGGTTTGTAAGATTTCTTTTTTTTTTTTT
>NW_003852410.1:18582415-18605912 GCF_000181295.1 Otolemur garnettii
TGAACCTGCCACCTTGGGTGTATGTGGCTGGCGTCTTAGCCGCTTGAGCCATAGGCGCCAAGCTGGTTTGTAAGATTTCTATTGAGAAGTCTGATGTTAGTCTCATGATTTTTTCCTTTGTAAGTTACTTGATGTTTTCACTTCACATCTCATAGCGTTACCTCCTTCACATTCCCTTTGGCCAGTCTGATGATTATTTGCCTTAGTGATACCTTTTGCAATGAATCTCCCAGGTGTTCACTGAGCTTCTTTCATCTAGATATCTAAATCTCTAGCAAGAAGAGGGAAGTTTTCATCAATCACTCCCTCAAATAGATTTTCTAGGCCTTTACCTTTTTCACCTTCAGGAATGTTTATGGTTCTTATACATGGCTGTTTTAAAAAATCCCATATCTCTCATAGACTTTGTTCTGTTTAATTTTTTGTTCTTTTATTTGTACTAGCTAGGTTAATTTGAAAGAGTTGTCCTCAAGCACCAAAATTCTTTGTTCTATTTGGTCTAGTGTACTCTTAAAATTTTCCATTGTGTTTTATATTTTCCTAAATGAATTTCATGTCCAGAAGTTCTTTTTATTTGCTTAAATATATCTACCCTTTTAGTACATTTTTCCTTTATTCTCTGAATTATTTTCCTGTTTTTTTATTTGGTTGTTTTTTTGAGTTGGTTTTCCATTTTCTCTTAGATATCATTGAGTTTCCTTAAAATCCATATGTAGAATTCTGTATCTGTTATTTCAGTATTTTAATTTCGGTTGGAATCCATTGCTAGATAATTGGTGTGTTCTTTGTGTGAGAGGATCCCCTCATTCTGCTTTTTAATACTTCTAGAGTTCTTACATTGATTTCTTCTCACCTGGAGCATCTGTCATTTCTTTTTTTGGAATTTTCTTTTGTTTCAATGGGACTTTATTTTCTCCCTTCACTCTAAGTGTGTGCTTGTAATATATATTAGGTACAAATCATTTGTTTTGTTTGTGGGTATTCTGATGGGGATCTAGGTTTTCAATCGTTTGGTTTATAATCGTTTGGTTATAAATATGCTTAGTGCAGTGGTTTTCTCAACTGCTAGTTATTTGTAGATTGCAGCAGTGGTATAGTATATGTGTTGGCAGAGTCCCTGTTTTTTATCGACAGAGATGGAAGTTTTGAAAACATTTCTCTTTCAAGGGATTCGACCCACATACCACTTTCCTTGGCATGGCTCTGGCAAGATTAGTTCCCAAGATTAGTTCATGTATCTCACCTCTGTGCCTTGCTTCCCAAGATTAGTTCATATATCTCACTTCTGTGCTTCCGAGCAACACAATCAAGTCTTGGGAGTACAGAACCCAGCCTGAAGGCTGTCCTCTAATCCCTCAAGTTCAATCCCTGATCATGCCAGGGAAAAGCATGTTGGTCCTTAGTTGGCTGTGGAGTGCTTAAGCAGGATCCATGGCCTTCCTCTTGGGGAATGACCTGCGCTGCTGAAGCATCCAGACATGCAGCACTGGGGAGAGCTAGTGGACAGGGAACTCACAGTCTTAAGCACTTATTCATCCACTGCAGGTCTTTAAGAGGAAAGAAATGTCAATGCTGATCTCTGTGGGAGCCTGGGTGTGGTAGATGCACCAACAGCCAGGCTTCCTGAGAGCCCTGGCTTAATTACCCCTTGGGGCACATATGTCAATTCATGTGGGAATTTCCATGGTGGTGTCAGCAGCTGTGGGCAAGGGAGGGATGGAGGAGGAGAAGAGATTGGAGGAAAGTTGGCACTCAGGTCCCCTTTGTCCTGAGCAACCCTTCTTTGCATATTGTACTCCCCCTCTGTCCTGAGGGCAGCTTGTCTTGAATGTCCAAGTTCTGGGATCACACAGTTCCCCCAGGATCCATGAACCCACTGTGGCCAACAGTCTGGGCAGGTGCTGAGAAATGTTTTGTGGGGACAAGTGATGGGAAAACTAAAGGGCTGATGTTCTCTTGGTGAGACAAAGGTACACAATGGGTTGGAAAGCAGTATGGTGCCTGCCACCATGGCTGGGGTCTGTGGTGAAAGAGCAAATGTGAGGGGAAACTGGCAGCTTGGTGCTCTGTTCTCAAGAAGCTCCCAGTTCACTGGAGGCAGCAGCTTCTGGGATCATGAGGGTAAAGAAGCTCTCTAACAGTTCAGGAGCCTGAAGTCTTCCAGTAGTGTAAGGGAAGGAAAAACAAACACCTCCACCTACGTTTTCCATGGGACTGCAAATTCCCTCACATTTTGGGGTTGATCTCTGCTAAAATCTTCCTCCTCTTTATTTTTCTCTACAACTTCTTTCAGTGATGTCTCTAGTATGGCCAAGCACCTTTCCCTCAGAATTATACCTGGGCTATGTTTTTTTCAATTAAAACTTTTCCTACTTTCTGAGAAGATCTGGTAGATCTGATGATTCATAATTCTAGTCAGCCATCTTGCCTCCCACCTCCTCTTTTCTGCTTTCAGAAGTCAGTCATCTTCAATCTTTGAGTACAATCATTATGCATAATAATGTGTGGAAAGTCATGTCTACTCTATTATACTGTCAATTTAAAGTTTTTTCAAGGGAAATTTTGTCATATTTGTAGTGGACCAGACCAAAGTACATAAAATGCAAATTTCATTGGATAGGGCAAGCACACATAAGAGGTAAAATCTTGCAAATACTACTGTCCATATGTAAGACAACATGATATTTTGATAAAAACAGAAATGCCAGAAATACCAGAAGACACATATCTTCCACAGCATACAAACTGATCATAAGAGTTTAACTTTTTTTCTTTTTGATAGAAGAACAGGCAGAGTAGGGAAAGATTCCTTTCATGGGTAAGAGAACTTTATGTGAATGATTAGATGGCAATATTAAATAAAAAAGCACATGTATTGGCAGCAAGAAAAATGGATATTGTTAAAAGGGATGAAAAATAAATTGTACAACTTCTGGTAACATAAGATAAAAATCAAAGTTTGCCTGTCTTTAGTGAAAATCTATAATCTGAAGCTCCCTTTTGGCCAGTGCTTAATCAGAACCAGCCCGATCACATTTATAAGCACCAATTATAATGCTTATCTGCTTAAAGCCCACCTCATATTTCAATATAGCTATCCTGAGTCTAAGCCATCATGAATGGAAATCCTCTGACCTTAACTCAGAGGAATAAGTTTTTCCCCAAAGTCCCTCAATTTAGCATGTTGTCACTCCTTTTTCATGGAGTCACATTGTTGCCGTCACCCTGCTCACTGTGCCAGAATGTTGCCCTAAGGGTCTCATGGAAAAGCGATGTCGCAGAGAATAAGCACGCTTATTGAAATTGTGTTTTAAATAAAGGTGACCATCTACTCGCTCAGGCAAAATGATGAGCTTCTTTATTTGCAGTTGGCTTATATAGGGAATTTTGTATATACAGCAATGATTTCATTGATCCAATTAGACATCATGTGACATCTGATGATCCTCTCAACATATACCTTTTAACTTAATCCTATCAACATAACCCAATTTAACATAACTTATGGAGAACATGTTGTTAGCCATTACGTCTTTGTTCTTATCTGACGAAGGCTGAGGCTATGGAGAAACAGGGTAGATTGAATATCTGCCCTTGCGGACCTTGCCATTTGGAGGCTGTTACTTTGAATCTTTAAGCAAGGCATAAAGAAACTTCTTGAGCATACAAGAATTTGTGTGCAAACCTTTGCTCTCATGTAGGCCTTAAGTCAGTGGGGTTTTGCTGGAGCCTTTTATAAGGAATTCTCGGGCCTTTCAAAAGCCTTTCATGAGCCCAAGTTTCATCTGTGCCATTAGATACCTGTATCATTGGGTAAATTTCTCTTCTCTTGAGGTCCCTAGCACATTTCCATTCCTGGACCCATCAGCAAGTGACCTTTGTCACTTACCACAGATCAGGAAAAGTTACTGATGGGTATCTGGCCAGTTTCCAAAGGGCTTTTTCATTGGCCTTATAAAGTCAACCTTACTTCCTTAACACAGTCTGTAAATGCTATTCCAGCCAAAGCCTTGGTAATGTTAGGCTCACAACCAACCTGGCCACATGGGATTCTGCCTCAGTGTCTTACAAGTGTGCCTGCACAAAGTCTTTCACTGCTCTCTCTCAAATGGCTTTTTTGGCTAAAGGCATAGGCGTTTCTCCTATAGCACATGAATAAGGAACAACTGTCAGTGTGGTTAATCTTTTACTATTTTTTGCCTTCTTCTGTTGGGTGGATAGCTAGGAATCCAGCTCTCTTGGGAAGGAGGACAAGTGTGGGGTCCCTAGGCCTCCATCTCAGTGCTGCCCACCTTAATGTTGTCCCAAGAGATCACTCACATCTGAGGAGGAGGGAACAACCTACCAATCTATAAATGAGAACTTAGCATTCCAACTGCAAAAGGATATAGAAGACTCTCTAGCCTGGCAGCAGGTACAATAGCATCACAAAGACAAAAGCTAGAACAGCTTTAAGACTAATCATCATGCGTCCCACCCAGCCCCAGTGGGTTCTCAGAGAGGTTCAGGGAGGTCCTCATGCACAGTAAGACTCTGGTTCCCAGGTGACCCTGAACCACCTGGTAGGCCTGACCCAGGCAGTATAAAAGAGAACTGTTGACCCTACCCTTTGCCTCTTTACCTACTTGCCCTGGAAATGGGGGCTTGTTCACTATTTATGGAGAATGTATCTTGCTCTTACTCTGTAAATGTACCTTTCTCTTCTTCAGTAAACTTTGTTTCATGGTTGCCTTACATTGGGATACCTGGTCATTTTTGACGAAGACCACTCCAAGAACTGAGGATCCCTGCCTGAAACCACGACATTTTAGGACACAGGCAGCTGCCTTAAAACCCAGCACTTCTAAAGAACCTTGTTTCCCCTCCATCTCCAGGCTGCTCTCTGTCCTCTTGGAGATGACCTACTTTGTTGCAAGCTAACAAAGCAGTTTCCATTTCTCTTAAGCATTAATATCTCCTGAATGAAAATGTAGACTTGAAGAAAAAGATATATATATATATCTATCTCAAAACCAATGTATCATATTTAATACAAGGTTGTAAGGATACACTGGCTCTTAGGGGAAAAGAAAAGTCTTTTTAAGAATAAAAATGCCCTGAAACCTGCTTATCATATCTAAAAATTCACATTTCAGTTACCTCTCCTAAATAGAGTTTGATGATCTGGCACTACTCTATGGCATACTAGAACCTGGTTCATTCTTCTAGTTGTAGAGAAGTTTAAATTTTTCCCCTGAAGGCTTGATAAGTTGAGTCTATAAAACAAATTGATAATAGATTAATAGTTAAAAAAGGCATACAAATTTTATTACTTGCACACATGTGCACAGGAATCTTACAAAATGTAAAATCTCAAAGAAAGTCAAGATAGTTGATGCTTTCATACCACCTTGAGCTTACAGAAGGAACAAGGGCTTGGATTGTGGCAAAACAGGCTAGGGTAGAGGGAAAATAGGCGAAACCTGGCTAGCAAAGGTGGTCTTATATACAGATGAACTCTCATAGGTAGCAGCCCTCAGAGATGGGTGTCAGACTCTCAGTTAATCCTTCCCAGATCTAGACAAGTGGGGATTCAGAGAAAGCATGTTTGCATCTGTTGTTTACTTCACTATTTTTCTACTAGAGATGCAAATCTCCCTCCCCAAAAGACAGCTCTGGAGGGTTACTTTGTCTACCAGCCTTCTGAATGACCATCTCAAATTATGTCAAAGAAATACATTTTGAGCTAAAATATTTTAGTTTCCTTCATAGCATTGCTTTATTAAAGATTCTGTTAGACCAATTTTGGTTCTGATTGACATATTACATGGTAATCTTAACATTTACTGTTTTATGTCCAGGTGAATCTAATTTCTATTTCCTGTAATTTCTGTAAAAAAAAAAAAAAACACACACACAAAGAGAATTTCAAACTTTCTCTTCTCCCAAACTGGAATGCTACCAAAACTTTCAGATTATTGTAAGGGGAAATAATCCATTATTTTCATAAAACTTTCAGATATTGTAAGGGGAATGATCCATTAAATTTCATAAAATGAGCTAATGTCAATGCTATTAAACTGGTTTGATAATTCTGTCTTATGCAGATACTTCTGGTAAGTGATCAAAACCAAGATATGCCACACCAAAATATACTTCTTTGGCACATTTGGATAAGGCCAAACACAGGGGCTGCAATAACAGAAATTGCTCTGAAAAGCTGTGTCCTGTGGGGGATGTATGCTTTATGGAGGAAACCTATATCAATGAAGTAAACAGAAGATGCAAACAAGATTTCTCTGAGTCCCTCCCACACCCTTAAAAGAGAATGAAAGTCTGACACTTTTAAGGATTTAACAGAGAAACTTATACCATGGGGCTCCTATCCTTTGAGCACAGCTGTGACCACCTGAGACATTTTTATCTACCTCAAAAGACAGTCTTTGCTTTCAATGTTTTCCATCCTTTATTCTCCCATAACTTACTTGTGAGGCCATCTCCCTGTCCCCATCCCCTACATGGGTGGGCATGAGTACATACACACACACAGAGTAGACCCAGATTGCTATTCTTTCTGTAACCTCAGGATAGTATAAAAATGTTAGCCATGTGGCTCTTTTTGGGACTATCACGTCCACATAAGTAAGTTTGCATACCTTTTATCCTGTGGATCTCTCTATTGTCAATTGATTTTAAGAAACTTAGGTTTGAACCTTCAGAGGGAGAAGGGAATTCTCCTTGCTCTTACACAAGAAGAATATACGTATAAATAATTCTTAAATATCTTGAATTATGATAGTGAAGGAGCTAAGGAAATTTTACCCCAAAATATAATTACGTAGCATAAGAATACTTTGAATTAAAGACTATTAGAGATCAGAAAGCATTTGGAAGGGGCTTTCTTTCCCACTATCTACATAAAACAAACTGACCTGATCAAAAGGTTAAAGGGGAGCAACTGACTTCCTTTCCTCCCCCATAATGCTAACAGACCTGGCCCAAATTATGTGAAACACAATACCTGTCTCTCAGGTTAATTTACAAGTCAGTCTATTTCCCCATCTATTCACCCTACTTAGCAACCACTTCATATTCTCTTTCTCCCTTCTAAAAGACATCTATAAGGGGGCAGTGCCTGTGGTTCAATGAGTAGGGTGCCAGCCCCATATGGGTTCAAACCCGGCCCCAGCCAAACTGCAACAAAAATATAGCTGGGCATTGTGGTGGGTGCCTGCAGTCCCAGCTATTTGGGAGGCTGAGGCAAGAGAATTGCCTAAGCCCAGGATTTGGAGGTTGCTGTGAGCTGTGTGACTCCACGGTACTATACCAAGGGTGATAAAGTAAGACTCTGTCACACAAAAAAATAAATAAAAATGAAATAAAATAAAATAAAGACATCTATAAGGTATCTGACTATCATTGAGACATTGGGTAATCATTCCTGTGGTCCCTCCCATGTGCATGGTACTTGGAAATAAACATTTTCCTTATTAATCTGTCTTAATTGTGAGTTGATTTTTCAGGGAAAAGGGCAAGTTTTTCCTCACCCCTATAAAAGTCAATGCAAGAGTAAAAATAAGTAACGCTTAGTGAATAGCCCTTATGTGTTTCTGTGTCAGGTATTTTAAATGTATTATCTTGGTCTTCACACTTTCCCTGAAACAACTACTCTTTATGAAATTAATAAGGAGCCATAAGAATGGAACTCTAGTAGGGATCTGGAATCTGCAAAAGTACAGGTATAGTTAAAAGATTACCAGCCATTTCCCCTAGCTACCTTTCCTATAATTGCTTACTGCTCAGGAGCAACTGGTAGTCATAAGATTTGTAGCTCTCCTAATTGTTCCTATGGGTAACATCACTGCTGTGAAAGCTAATACTGGCTGAGATATTTTCTAGACCCTGAACTCAGTGGCTCCCCAACCAGACCAGTGACCCATACCAAGAAACTGACTCAATTGGTTTTTTGACTTTACCCCAAAACTGATTCAGTCTAAGAAGACCATTTCTATACACTTAGGATTTTACTCCCAACCCAACCAATGTCAATATTGATTTTGTAGCCTTATTCCCAATAAACCCTAGTCTTTAAACCCTCGTCTTTCAACTGTTGGGGAGCTGAATTTCAGAAATTTCTTCCATCTCCTTGCTTGGCCACTCTATGATAAACTGCGATACCTGCCATCTCAGTGTATTGGCTCCCTTCTGTGAAGTGGGCAATAGAACATGTGTGGGCATTAGCAACCCGATAAAGTAGTATTATTATGAAGCCCTTTTATAGACAAGAAACTTGAAATCGTAACTTCCCCAAGCTCACACAGGTAGGAAGTACAATAATTAACACTAGAATTGAAACTGCTGTTGATGAAGGGGCGCAAGTTGAGAGCTTGAGTAAGGGCCCCCAAACTCCTGCTTGATAATATTTAGTATCTGTCCCTTGTTAACTGCCAGCTGGTAGTTGTAAAGATTAACTTTTCTCTGTAGATAGCATCACCTTTTCAAATCCTAAAGATAGTTTCAAAGATATCTCCCAAGATCTGCATTCCAGTGGATTGGCTGACCCACCCAGACCAGTGGCCCATACCAAGAAACTGACTGAATCATGACCCCGGGAGTTGAAGGAAAATGATGATTTCCAGACCCCTATAAATTTTGCCCCAAACTTAGACAATTAGTAAAACTAATTACCTAATCTCTTGCCTGTCAAACTATCCTTAAAAATCCTGTCTCCCTAGTTCTTTGAGAGGCAGATTTGAGAAATTTCTCCCATTTCCCTATGTAGCACTGTTAGAATAAACTCTTTTTCTGCTGTAAACCCTTTGTCTCTGGGTATTGACTTCTCGGGTAGTGGGCAGATGAACCTAGTTGAGTGGTAACAGAATGATCTGTTTAACAATGAAATCCATTTTTGTTATCATTATAGTACTAACTCATTCTAGTTTTGTGTTTAGCATTCATAGAATTAAAAAAATGTCAATCGGCAAATGAATAAATTCTCTCTGCTGTATTCCTATTGAAAATAAAAATAAATTTCACATCAAACACAAAACACTTGAGGAAAATAAAAACATTTAGTTTCTCATAAAATTAAGTTAACTCAATAATTTGGGCAAGAGCCAGTTTATTACACTTATTTGTTCCTGGTCTGAGTTACACATTGCTTGATTTCATTAGTTACAGCATTTTAATAGAAATTCCCACAAGTGAACAATTTCTGAAGCCAAGAGAAACCTGTGAGGTAGATGTATAACTGCCACAAGGACTTTTTATCCCCCAGAAGAACTAAGTTAATTAAATGCCAGCTACAAAATGCAATTTCTCTTATCTGTAGTGATTATGAAAGAGGATCTTTAAGGTCCCTTTTAACCCTGAGGTTCTGGGATTTGCTGTATGAATTTGCCATGCTCAGAAAAATATCTGATCTTAAACTCCTTCCAGAATGTTCATCTTTCTTCAAGAGATTCTTGAAACCACTAAAGCCACTTTAATCATGAGTCTTTATTTCTCCCTTACATCAGGTCATATTACTGTAGAGTGAAAGACAGAGTGTTAAAGGAGAATCAATCCATTTCTCTGTACAAGTCCTAAGTAGAAGAGAAACCCTTTTTTGTTATTGCTGTTGTTCACTGATGAAGGATTTTCCCATGGAAATGTAATGAGACACTAATAAGCAGTGGGCTTAATAAAGATAGCAAATAACATCATATTGACTAATAACTGTAGTCTTTTTTTTATCCTTTCAATGTATAATGTTTGACTTTCCATTCAGCAAATGTTTATCAAAGCACTACTGATTTACCAAGAGTGATAAAATACAGGACATGACATAGCCTTGCCATCAAAGCTTACGGTTTATCTAAGGGTTTCTCAATAAGGATGCTATCAGCATTTTGGCCTAAATTGCATTAAGGATGTATAAATGCTCAAAGTGCTCCTCTAGTAGTAAATATATTATTGCACTAAAAGAGCAAGCTCACATTGGGGAGCAGGAAGAGAAAACTTGCTATAGTTTTCATGTTTGTCTCCTCCAAATCTCAGGCTGAAATTTGGTCCCCAATGTTGGCGGTGAAGCCTAATGGGGAGGTGTTTGGGTTCTGGTAGTGGATCCTTCTCTCATGAGTAGTTAATGCCTTCCCTGGGTGAGTTTTCCCTCTAATGTTTCCCAAGGGAGCTAGTTGTTAAGAAGAGCCTGGCACTCCCCCTACCCCTTGCTTCCTCCCTTGCTATGTGATCTCTGCACATGTCAGCTCCCCTTGGTCTTTGCCATGAGTAGAAGCAGCAGATAGATGTTCAGTCTTCCAGCTAGCAGAATCATGAGCCAAATTAACTCTTTTAATTTTTTTGTAAGTTAATCAGCCTCAGCTATTTCTTTTTAGCTAGACAAATGGAACTTAACAAGAAAGATTATGAAGCTCTTAAAAAAAAGGGGCTTGGGCTACCTTTGTTTAAAGGTATGGCAAATCTAGATTCTATGAGTAAAAGGAAAGAAAACATGATTAAATGAGGTAGTTGGGGAGGTGGAATTGGCAGTGGTGTGCAAGAGGGAGAAGAAAGTAACAGAAATGTCAGTAAAGTGCCACTGCATTCAAAGAGAAGGGTTAAGATCTTGATCTCAGACACATGCACTATAATTGCAAAATAAGGGCACAGCTAAAAGCAGTGTCATAAACAACTGGGGAAACACTGCAGAAGCAGTGAGTCTTAAAGGGGAGCGAGCATACTGCACTTATCTTTGAATGTCATAGAGTAAGTCAAGAGAGGTTTCTAATTTATAAATGACTGGATTTTTAAAAATGAAATTAAATGAGAAAGAAAAACATAGTCCCTGTATCAGGGTTGTGAGGATTCCACGATAAAATGCATTCAAAGCACTTAGCAAAATGTCTAGTAGTCAGTAAATGTTTGTTAAATATTAGCTATCATCATCTTCATTGGCATCATCATTTTTATTCCTCTAAAGAATAATATCATAGCAATTGAAAAGGCAATTCTTCACCAAGTTAGAGAGTAAAGCATATATTATTCTTTGATGTTATGCCAAACTCTCAGCTTGCTTTCATGACTTATGAGAGTTTCAGCATAAATTAAATGGTTGAACATACGATTGCATTCATGTTCCCAGAAGTAGATTATAAGTACATCAATCAAGACAAATTTCCAGCCTCATTTTTGTGCAACCTGTCATGCAATTTAAAGCAATGGCTGGAACTCCACTAGAGGGATGGGACAGCACACCAGCCTCACTTTCTCACAGGTTGTTGAAACAGCTGTTACAATTCTTTTCTTTAAAAGACCTGGGGGTGACTCATGGTGTGTTATTATCTTTATCAAAACAAATAGGAAATTAAAGGCATTGAATATCCTTCCTTGAAGTAATTCCAAATCTCCTCTTTCTTATGTGTACAAATTTAAGGACAGGGTCCAATTTGGAGGCATTATGTATTGGTTACGACTATAAACTCTTGGGTATGTGATAGAGCAGTGGTTCTCAACCTTCCTAATTGCTGTGTTGTTACAAATGGAACAAAGGGGTCACAACCCACAGGTTGAGAACTGCTGTGATAGAGGGACCTGGATTTGAATCTTAACTCCACTACTTGCTAGTAGAATGGTTTTCGATAGACACTTAGTTCAAGACTTGGGTTCCTGAGTTTTAAATGGAGTTGAAAAATTACAACAGATTATTGTGAATTTTAGATGAGATAAGGCACTTAACATAATGCCTATTAAACTTTATCCTCAATACATGGCTGTTATTACTATTATTTATCCATGTGTCCATTATTCAGCTATGTATAATTACCTTTATATATAGTCGATGCCTTATTTTTCACCCAAATTTATACTAATTCTGGGATGTATACATTTATTTCTTACAGATTAGATTGTATTTCTTTAGAGGATCTATAATACATCTCAAGGACATACAGGGAATTAACAGTTAATCATGTAATTGATTAACATTGCGTATCCTCTACAAATTCTATTCTACTAGGATGTTTAAACTGAGGCAATTTTATCTTGGGGAAGGTGGAAATGGATGGTGAAAGGGGCAGGATTCAAAGCCAAAAGTTAAGTGTGGTAGAATTCCTTTGAGTGGTAGTTTTCCTTGAAGGTATTTGGAGACAAAAGTTATCTTTTATTCATTCAAAAGTTATCCCTTAAGTGCTATGCTAGATGTAAAATAAAGAGACAGTTCCCAGTGAGGAAAGAAAAGAACTTTTATCTGAGGAACACAAGTCTTTTTAAGTTATCGGGCCCAGAGAGATATTAAAATGAGACAGCAGTCAGGTCCTTCTCCTCCCTTTAAGCCATGGATCCTTCTCTTAAAACCACTTGCTATTGCCACAGGTAGCTATAAATTAACGCATCAGACTGTCACAGTAGAAAAAAAATTTTCCTTGGGGCCATGGTATTTTATTAGTGTGAGTTTTATATGCTTCATGAGACCCTGGGCTCAAAAACAGCATATGTTAAACATAACTCATATGGCAGTTAATTCATTAGCTTAGTAAGTCACACTGGACACTACAGCCCATACCTTACAGCTGAACGAAGTATAGACAATCACTAATCAATGTTATTTATATAAAACAATGAGAATTCCTGACAAACAACTTGGTATTAAGCCACTCCCTGTTCCCCCTTAAGCTCAATGAAGTTCGTACACAAAGTCCTTTGAGTCTGAGTCTTCTGAGCAACTGTTCCCACTCTGGTTCAAATAAATACTTTAAATTATATTTTATACTTCAGCGTCTTCCTTTTCAGTTGATACCACCCTGAAGCAGCATACAGTCTCTTGCAGGAACTATTGAATGTAAAGCACAGACAATATACATAGACAAATTATGATGTATAAAAAGATACAATATGTTATCAGAGAAAATGAAAAGTGGATCAAATTTAGACCATCAAGGTGGCAAGGCTAAGAGGAGTCCTGATTAAGTAAATTAACCATCAAGTAATTAACACGATTGTTTTGGTATTAAAACAAATTAAGTTTTATGACATAAAGGCTAACTTCACACAAAACAAGAAATCTTTTCTTTGTCATAAGCTGTTTCCTAAGCAGTCTTAGCAGAATACAGAGCCTTGGTTCCTACTTCTGTGAAAAAAGCTGCCTGGTCTAGTGACAAGGAATTTTCAGAGACATTTCACTAACTCAAGAGAGCTCTCCAAATTCCTGCCAACAGTCATGCTCTTTTTCTTGGGCTGGATACCAGGGTTGGAGTCTCTGGCTTATTCTGCACTTTCAGTATGTGATAATTTTATCCTCGATTCTACTTAAAACACTGAACATTGGTCTTGCTTTCACTAAAGAGATGGTTTTATTTTAGAATTAAATTCAGCTATAGGTGATTTTGCATCTGTGTAGGCTCTCAATTTTTAACAAATGGTTAAGAAGGAACACAAAGAATCATACTTATTAAATACATTTCCGACTGTCCCTTATATCTTCGACTTTAATATTCTACCTTTCAAGTATTTAAAATTTATAGTAGGTAGTCCTATACAATTTTGTTCAGGTACATGTGTTTTCAACGTTATTTTGCCAACCAACCATAGAAGCCTTTATGTCCTTTTCTCTTCCTGGAACACAGAAAACAACGGCCCCCAATAAAGGCCCCAGAAGCAGCCTCAGAAATGAGTTTTTCTCTGACCTTCTCTTGTCTTCCTGTCTCCCAGGCACATCCTCCCCCAAAGCTAGTCATGAAAACGAGAATCATTCCCCAAGGCGAGTCAGAGAAACCAGAACCCCTTTAGCTAAAAGTCAGCCATAAAATATAAAATTATTCTTTGTAAAAACCTGGTCAAAATGAAATTATCTGTTGACTATGGGTCCTAAGACCTTTCCAGGGAAGGCCCTGCCCTGCACCTGGAAGGAAGGAATGCATGCTCAAGAGAGGCCAAGAAAAATCTAGACCTCTCCCCACTCAGTCTATTAACAGCACATTATATACATATTTCTACGTGGCTATCTACACTTTATTGAATCTAAGCCTATAAATGAACAATTTTCTCTGTATCTTTGGGTCTTCATTCTTCATTCATAAGGTTCTGATGTGTTTATGTTAAATAAATTTATATGTCTTCTCTCTTATTAATCAATTTGCCTCATGTCAGTGATTTTTCATTGAACCTTTAAAGGGCCAAGGGCCTTGGTCCCTATACTCTGTAATTATGAGAGTTACACATATTCTTTTCTAACATTCAAGGCATACAAACAATTATCAAAAGGAAAATAATCATTATCCACAATCGTATTTGGCACAGGCATATGGTTACATTATGGTACGCTTTCTTACAACTTCAGAAATAGCTCCTTGGAAGAATATATTTATATACAAGTATTTTCCCAATTTTAAATAGTACTTAATTAGGGTGTTATTAGATTCTATAATACAGTTTATGCTAGAATTGCTACCGATTCACCATAATCAAATAATGTGGCTTAAGTACCCTTTCATTTTTTCATATGGAAAGTGGCCATTTTAAAAGTTATCCATGTATTAAAATATTGCTTTTGGTTGTTTCCACTTTGCAACTGATCCCAAATATTAAATTATGCCCAGAAAATTCCTGGTATTGAGTTCATTTGCAAAACTAGTGCTCACAATTTTGGCAGTAATAGCAAAGTTGTACACTGATTGTAAGGTCTTTCATTTTAATCTTACTTCCACTAGAGAAGATTGATATAAATAAAATTTAAATAGAAAACACATTTCAGATGCCAGCAGTGAAAAAGACTTTGTCAGCCTAATGAAAAGGTATCAATTTTCTCTATTTTATTCAATGAATTGTGAGTCATTTTCTAAATGTATTAGATTAAAGGGAAGTTCAAACTCCCCGTGAGATGTTCTTGGTGCTGATGGAGCCTTTAGACAAAGGAGAAAGAACAGGGCATGTAAAACCTCTTAGGCCACTTCAGATCTATAAGAATTGATACCAGCCAGGAGAGAAGTGTCTCTAACCCTGAACTCACCTATTGCCTTAGAAGCCAAATCCTGGGAAATTGAATGAGACACACTGTTTCTCTTATTTTATTAGGATGTCAGGGGTGACTGAGTGAATTACAACTGAGAACATGGAAATCTTAGGAGGATTGAGGTCTGGACAAAAAGCCTGAGGCTCTCAGTGCTTTATATTCTTGTTTCACAGACACTTGTGAAGGTGTTAATGGTGATGTTTGATAAAATAAGAGAATAACAAGATATAATACTATTGTGCTCAGGTGGTCTCTGGGGGAGACAGATGCCTTCAGGTTTGTTATAATTAATTTAACTTCAAAAAATATAATGACTTTCATAATGAAGATGAAATGTAAAACTTTGATCATAGAACACTCTTGGAACTAATTGGATACGTGAATGGCAAAATAATTTGATAATTCTTTTTCTGTAATTTGGCAAGAACCGTCTAATATTTCTTTGGAATATGCGTTTGCACACCAGTCTCTTGAGAAATAGAAAATAACAACTGCATGCTCTTTTTTCCTATACATCACCACACAATTAGCATGGTTATTTTTGTGAAATTGTCTAGACGGTCCGGAAGAGGGTAGCTTTACGTATCAGAAAATGTTTGTAGGCCATCTGCTCTATGCTTAGCAATACTTAATATAGGCAGTCTGAGCTATATAAAAGCACCCCAGAGCTTTCACCTATGGGTTTTGAAAGTGATGAGGCAATGAAAGATAATGTTCTTGTTTTTAAATACTATTCTAAACAATCAGAATGAGCCTTTTTTTTTTTTTTTTTTGCAGTTTTTGGCCAGGGCTGAGTTTGAACCCACCACCTCTAGTTATATGGGGCTAATGCCCTACTCCTTGAGCCACAGGCACTGCCCCTAGAATGAGCCTTTAGAAACTGCCAACATACTCTGGGAAAATAACACTTACACCATTAGCGCTTTGAAACTAACTTTGTTCACGCCAATGGTGGCATTGAGAAAGCTAGATACATGTATCAAAGATGACCAGCAATATAAATGTAGCAATGTTTTAGTTGTATCCATTTGCAAAAAGTTCAGCATCATAGTTCTATTGCTTCAAGCCATGTATCTCCTCTTCTGGCTGGATTTTACAGCTGTAAGTTTAGCTAAACTGGAAACAGGATGTAATGCATTCCCAAAGTTCAACACAGTTCTAGTGATAACTAGAACCCTAGAACAATACTTCCCAATTTGAAGGCTCAGAATCCCTGGGAGGTACGGAGGGTTGTGACAGTTTGAAAACTTATTCTGCAATCGTGATTTAGTAATACTGATTCTTTTTTTAATTTTATTATCTATATTTATCACTTCTTCATGTCAAGTAATACTAATTTTACATTTTATGATTGTAACAAGGGCTATCATTCTTCTTCTCCTTTTAGCCTACCCACATGTACTGTGACTTTGCTTCTCCTCCTGTTGAGCACTGGAATCAATTTCCCCAGTCCTTCTATCTGGGTTTGGCCATGTGATTTGTTTGACCAGTAAGAGATTAGCAAACAGGATACAAGAAGAGGCTTGAAAGTACTCATACCATGCTTGCTGGTCTTTGGAACCCTGTTATGACCATGAAGAACAGAAAGATGCTATCTGAGCTAAAATCCTTCTACACCAATTAGCTTCCCAACCATCAGACATGTGACAGAGGCCTTTCTAGACTCCATTTCCGACCAGGAAAAACAACCCAGCCACACAGAAGCATTAGAAATGATACATTTGTGTTGCTTTAAGTCATTCAGCATGTGAAGGTTTGCTATACATCAAAAGGGAAAGTAGTGAGAAAATATCCTTTTAAAATGAATGCATTTAAATCATTGTAAAGAAAAATATCAAGCAAATAATAATGAAGACATTGCACTGGTAAGGCAAAACATATCAAGATGCTATGAGAGTGATCCTAGTTTAGAAAAAATTGATATAAAAATAAAGGATATTATTTACATAAATCCAAAACAAAGGGCTCTAGTCTGTATATGAGGTCTGATAGTTAAGTTCACTAATTCATCCTAGAAAAAGTGCTACATACCTCATTGCTGAATACCACTATGATCATCTTCAGGATACTCCCCTTGGGAAGCTGATCACAGATACCAGTGCTTGGTCCACCCCTTCAATGCAATTTTGGAACTCTTTTTCTGGAATGGCATCAGAGCTGTCATCATACGAGATCTAACAATTAAGCGCTACATAACTTCCCGTGGGAAGCTATGCCCTGATTCCAGCACGAAGTCCACTCTCAAAGCACTAGGATGAGTTTGTGAACTTAATTGTCTGATCTCATATGTATTTTCTCCTTGCATTTAAAGGGGATTAGGAATCATACCACGGTAAGGAGTCAATGCAAAGAAAACCCAGACATTTGAAAAGGAAAATAAAACAAAATCCAAGCATTCATACTCATAATAGCAAAACACTGGGGAGATGAAAATAGTATGCCAGATAATTAAGAATATTATTTTAGTACTTATATTTTTTGGGAGGGGGTATTTCATTTAAATCAAATTGAAGTATCATATAAATTTTTGCTTCTAAAAGCATGGTGTAAGAATTAAACAATTGAGGGCAGGGTTTTTTTTCATGGCATCTTGATCTTTGGCCTACTCACTTTACTAATTAAATTAAAGACATCCTTACCTGTATTCTCCAGGCACAGTAATCCTAATTACAAAACTAATTCATTTAACACAAAGGTCAAAAATTGGCAGCTTGTGTGTTGAAACTTACATGTAGATTCTTTTTTCTCTCCACCTAGTGATTTTTAGTCATTAAAATTAATTGCCAATATTTATAAAGAAGATTTTACATTCAATTTCAGATTTCAGGCCAGGTATAGGGGCTCACATGTATAATCCTAGCACTGTGGGAGGCGGAGGCAGGTGGATTGCCTGAGCTTACAAGTTCCAGACGACTAAGAATGAGACCCTGTCTCTAGTAAAAAATAACTTGACACTGGGGCAGATGCCTGTAGTCTCAGCTACTTGGGAGGATGAGGCAAGAAGATCACTTGAACTTATGAGTTTGTGGTTGCTGTGAGCTATGATGCCATAGCACTCTACCCAGGGTGAAAGAGTGAGACTCAGTTTCAGAAAAAAAAAAAAAAAAGAAAAGAAAGAAAAGAAATCCCATATCTTTCAGGTTCCTGGAAAAGAATGGAAAAATCAGGACCATTGGGGCTACATGTTTATAATAACAACTGGGTTTTTCTCCTTAGGATTAGGTTCATGTTCTCCAGTTTGCTGCAGTCCCTGCCTCTCCCTATTGTCTCTAGGATTCACTCATCTTATAGATACATCCATTATTCTTTCTAGTATACTTTGCATGCCCAAATCCTGGCTTAGATTGTGCCTCTGAAACATTTCAATTGACTAGAAAACAGGCCTGAAAGACTTCCTTTTTCTCCTTCAACAATCAAAATGGAATCTAGTTTACCAGACCTCTCTCTATCATTCCTCTGAACCTTTACTCATCTAGTTCTTACCACTGAGACTGTTCTCCTTCCACTGACCCAAATAGTACAGGCTCTTGTCATCTCACAATCTCAACCCAGATCCTTATTATTTTTGAGAATTTGTGATGAGGGAAGTGATTCCCACCTGCTGTAACCAAGTTAGGTGCCAGGAAACCGGTGGACATTGTACAAAATCAGCACATCACAGATACACCATAGCTATATTCTCAAGGTTGTCTCATAGGTCTATAGATACTGAAAGGTTTTTGAAATTTCTAATTGACTTATTCAAAGACAGAAAGCCTGGACTCATTTCTCTGCTTCCCCCTCCCCCAAATGTGCAAACAAATCTCATGTGTTCTACAGGTTTTATTCTTTCCCTTTCTTGTACAAGTCCTGTTTGTGTCTTTGTTCTTTGATTCAGTCTACCACTAAATCTTTCAAATACAAGGAAACAAATGATTTACCTGAGAAATAACAGCATACCAAATCATTAAATGTCTCTGAGATTTCTTGATCCATTTCCACATTTTACCAACTTAAGTCTTCCTTCTTTCAGGCTTCTATTTATTCCTATTTCTTCATGTATTTTATTTAAGAGTCTCTTTGCCTACCTTCCCTCTAAGCTGTATAACTTCTTGAGGTCAGGGATTGTGCATTTCCAGTTTGTGTGTTTAATGCGCCAAGCTGAGTATATGACACACAGAAATTGTGGCCAATCCTGTAACCTGGCTACAGATAATGCCATTTCCCAAACTTTCCTTTCTTGATATCTCCCACTCCAGCAGCTGGACATAAAAATAAATGTTGCACTAGTTTTTCTGGTAGCCGAGGTTGGTCATATGATCCAATTGTGGCCTAGGAAAGAAAGGGAAGGTCTACAGGGGACAGTGCTCTGGAAGAAGTTTGATTCCTGTTAAAAAGACAAAGTCACCGCTGGCCTGGTCCTTAATTCTCCAGTCAACAGTTGACAGTTGCAACTGTCGTAGCCATGTCAAAAGAAAGTTCAGGAAAATTGCTGCAATGCCGTCATATATGTCATTGCCCCAATGTTAACAACAAACACCTCTAAATTTCTTGTTATACAAGAAAGTCTATTTCTATTGCTCAAGCTCCTTTACTTGGGCATTCTTTTACTTGCCACGAAATAAAACCTATGTAACAACAAAGGTATTTGAAAAACATTTATGGAGTGACTAAATGATCAACTGAATCCAGGTGTTCCACTGTACCAAGGCCAAATCACTGGCCATTTTCTAATCATTTAGTAATGAATATTCATAACGACTGAAGAATGCTTTTTTTTGGCATTAAAATTCAGAAATTCTGTTGAGTGATAACCAATCCTGAGACTGGCTTTCCGTCCTCATTATATATTTCTTCACTTTGCATGCAAAATCTTAGTGTCCTTCCCAACACACGAGAAGCAGAAGGCACAGAACTAATATAGCTGTATGTAAATTAGGCATTTCCTAGAGCACTTCTGTGTCAGTCGTCTTTATTACAATCCATATCTGTTCACAATGAAGTAATGCAAACTGTTATAGTTTAGAGAAACCAAATGCAATTTTACTGAACTATTAAGATTCATTTGGATGTTTCTGGTATGATTTCAGCAAGAAGAGGAGAGCATACAGAAATTGCTCTCATGGTATTTTCTGAGGCCTGCTGTAGCACAAGGAAGAAATTGGGAGAAAATTGGACATCAGCTATCAAAAGAAAAAGGAAAAAAACAGCAAATAAAGAAAAGGCTTCTTATATTTATTTATGGTTTGTTTAAAATCATTTTCTGTTCTACCTGTGGTGAGCTGGAATCTATCTCAACCTGAGTCTGAACCACAGGGACAAAGTCTAGAAATCTTTGGGAATACAATTTGTGGAGGAGACAGTTCCAAATGAGTATTTTTTTCATATGCTCTGAATTTTCAGCTTGACTCTAGCCCAAGTGCCAAGCTCAAAAACCATTTTCATTTCACTTTCTGAGATGACAACTCCCCCCCTCCTGAAAAAAGCAATCACCAGTGCAACATGACCTAATGGGAACCCCTGAGTAAAGGCAAAGCGCTTTGCATTGTAGGATTTTGTTGGTCATAGATCCTTTTTGTACAAGAAGGAATAAAACAAAATTACTTTCTTTAAATTATAAATCTTATTATGCAAGTCTTCTTGAAAATGTTTCCTCTCAATTCAGAGAGGTTAAGTCATATGCAATATGTAGTTCACCCCCAAATTCCATGTGTTGAAATCCTAACCTAAAGTCATGGTATTAGAAGGTAGAGAGACTTTGGGAGGGAATTCAGTCATGAGAATAGACTAATGCCCTTATAAAAGGGATTCCCAGAGAACTCTCTCTGTTTTCCTACAATTAAAAGTCAGTGGTTTGCAACCCAGAAGAGGATCATCACCAGAACTTGACCATGTAGGCAACCTGATCTCAGACTTCCAGGCTCTAATACTGTTAGAAATAATTTTCTGTTGTTTGTGAGGTGTCCAGTCTATGGTACCTTGTTATAACAGCCAAACCTAGCTGATATACCTCTAGCACATATGAATATGAATCATATGAATCATAGTAATTAATTTCTGAAATGTATTATGGTACATAAGGTAGTTGCCACAAAATTATAAGATGATCATCAGCAATGTGTCTGTCTATTCAGGCTTCTCTAACAAAATACCATCGATCGGCAGCTTGTAAAGGACAGAAATTTATTTCTCACAATTCTGAAGGTTTGGAAGTCCAAGATCAATCCTTCCTTTCCCTTCCCTTCCTTTCTTCTTCTTCTTCTTTTTCTTTTTTTTGACAGAGTCCCACTCTATGCCCAAGCCAGAGTGCCATACTATTATAACCTCAAACTCCTGGGCTCAAGAGATTCTCTTGCCTCAGCCTCCTGAATAGCTGGGACTTCAGGTACCCACCACAATGCCTGGCTAATTTTTTCTATTTTTAGTAGAGACTGTGTCTTGCTCCTGCTCAGGCTGGTCTTGAACACCTGAGCTCAAGCAATTTTCCCACCTTGGCCTCCCAGTGTTGCTAGGTGTGAGCCACCAGCCCAGCTACATTCTGTGTTTTGTGAGGGCTTACATTCTGGGTCATAGATGGTGCCTTCTTGCTGCATCCTCACATTACAGAAAGAGGCAAGGCCACTCCCTGGACCTTTGTTATTAATATAAGGGTACTCATTCTATTCATGACTGTTCCGCCCTCATGATCTATTCATTTCTCAAAGGCCCATATCTCCCAATACCATCACAATGGTGATTAGACTTAACCTATGAATTTGTGAGGGACACACACCTTCTGATAATAGTAACAATCTTCTAATTAGCCCTTCCTAAATTGTATTTAGATTGACAAAGCTCAACATCTCAATACATACAGACTCATATATCCACTCATCTTATTTGGGAGTAGAAGGCTTACTGACATTTAAGATGAAATTTAATCTTATCATTCATATTAACTGCTAAAGTTACTGTCATGTAAAGATCCAAGAAGCAGTGTTACAGAAAAATAAAAATTGATTAAAAAATTAATCTGAAACCAGTTCTGTACTCATTTGTCATTTTTGCTTGTCAGTAATAATTTCACAGTTTTTCCTCTGATAGTGGAACTTGGATTACCACTAGGGAAACAACTTCCCCCACTCTTTCTATCCACATGGTCATGGTCATGTAACTGGCCTCAGTCTCTCTGTATATTCCTTCCCATTTCCTCAGTGATTGGTTCAGAGGTGAATGAAACTAGCCAGTGAGTCAGTTTGGGGACAGGCCTTTGACTGACTCTGTGGGAGAGAAGCAGCTCAATTTCCATGGTATTGCTAAACTAAGTCATAAACCTGAGCATCCAGGGCCCCCACATAGAGTGGTCCACTTTGTTTTTTTTTTTTTGAAGGAAGAAGCAGCTAAATTTTTATTTAAGGGTCTCTGATTAGGATTTTTAATCTAGTCCAGTCAAATTATTTTTGATAAAATCAAAGTGAAGAAAAACCATTTCAGCCTGGGGTCATCCCATCCAAGAAAAGGAAGACTGAGAAAACAACTTCTAAAAAACAAGATTACATAAGCAAATTATACTCATAAAAGCCAATACTTAATAACAGAAATACATAATATATGCAATATAAAAATAACTCTTATCCTTTATACAACATGTATCATTTCCCAGCCACTACACTTGATGCTTTACAATCATGATTTCCAAATCTAAAAACCATTTTTAGGTAGATGGACAAAGCCGTTAATTGTTTTTAATTGTTTTTTAGAACAGAAAAAGAAAATAAAGCTTATTAAAAGTCAATGACTCGGGTGGTACCTGTGGCTCAGTGAATAGGGTACTGGCCCCATATACAGAGGGTGGCGGTTTGAACCCAGCCCTGGCCAAACTGCAACAAAATAATGGCCAGTCATGGTGGGCGCCTGTAATCCCAGATACTTGAGAGGCTGAGGCAAGAGAATCACCTAAGCCCAGGAGTTGGAGGTTGCTGTGAGCTGACATCATGGTACTCTACCGAGGGCAATAAAGTAAGACTCTGTCTCTAAAAACAAACAAACAAATAAAGCTCAATGACTCATCCAAGCCCATACACTGGTAAGGTGGCAGAACTGGGGTCTGAAGCCATTTTTCTTCCACATCTCATAGCATTTAATGTACAGAATACCTGGATGAGCCAGGCATGGTGGCTCATGCCTGTAGTCCTATCACTCTGGGAGGCCGAGGAGGAAAGATCCATTGAGCTCAGGAGCTAGAGACCAACCTGAACAAAAGCCAGACCCATCTCTACTAAAAACAGAAAAAATAAGCATTATAGTGGGGGCCTGTAGTCCCAGCTACTCGGAAGGTTGAGGCAAGGGGATCACTTGAGCCCAAGAGTGAGGTTGTAAGCTGTAGCGCCACAGCACTCAATCCCAAGGTGACTGAGACTCTGCCTCAGTAAATAAATAAAATAACTGAAACTTAAAAAAAAAAAAAAAGAAAAAGAAAGACGATATAAAATTGTAAATGTAATATAATTTGCTATTGTATATATTATTTCCTATAAGCTTAGGGAGAGAGTTGGTAATAGTAAGGAATTCTAT
>NW_003852410.1:18605932-18648712 GCF_000181295.1 Otolemur garnettii
AAGACACAGTTAATCCTGGCTAAAAGGTGGTATCCTTGAGATGAAGTCTTAAGCTCTGCTGAATTGTCTAAGTCCAGGATTCCTGAAGCTAATTTGATATTTACACTTTTCAGTTAAAAGCTATTGAATTTTTTGTTTTGCATAAATCAGCTTAACTGACATCTCTGTAACTGACAATGGAAAGAATCCAAATTAATATGATTACCACTCATGATTTTGACGCAAATAGTGGCATCATTGTGAGCTTTATTTAAAAGCTTATCATCTGAAACAAACTGACAATAATCTATTACACATGCTCACATAAACATATACATATTATCTGAATTTTTTGATTCAGATAATATGCAAATCTTTAAAACACAGTTTTTAAGAGTGAATGCTCTAAGGTCAGACTCCTTGGATTTAAATCCTGCTTCTTTTTT
Source organism: Otolemur garnettii (assembly GCF_000181295.1). Taxonomy (NCBI): domain Eukaryota; kingdom Metazoa; phylum Chordata; class Mammalia; order Primates; family Galagidae; genus Otolemur; species Otolemur garnettii. The sequence continues at coordinate 18,606,358 of NW_003852410.1, forward strand.
TTTTTTTATTTTTAACATTTTAAATCCTGCTTCTAAGTTACAATCTTGGGCAAAGCATTAACTTTCTGTCTCAATTTTCCTATCATCTCTAACATGGGGAGAAGAATCTTGCCTAAAGGGATGCAGGAATGAAGATTAATATACAAGGTCTGACATTAAGTTCACAAATACATCTTAGAAATAGTGCTACCTACCTCATTGCTGAATATCACTATGGTCACCTTTGAGGTACTAGCCTTGGGAAGCTATGCACTGATGCCAGTGCCTACCCCACCCTTTAAAATAATTTTGGAAACTTTTTTCAAGAATGGCCATCAAAGCTGTCATCATACATACGTGCAGCCCCAGACCGATTGCTGGTACAAAGTGAGTCCTCAACAACCTATTTGTTGTACAAGTCATCATCAGTAATTAGCAATCAAGAACCATTAGCAGCCCTCATCCAGATGAAATTCAACATAGTTCACTTAAACACAAACTTATTGCATTTCTGATATTATGTTGGGGGCTGAGGACAAATAGAATAAATTTCAGGGCATAACCTTAAGGAGCCTTCAGTTAATAAAAATATAATTTAATTGTAATCAATGTGGTCAAGGCAATGATAAAATGTATACTTAGAAATCATAACTTTATGGGGCACTGACTCTGGGCCAGGCACCATGATAAATGAATTGTATTGACTGTATAATTTAATTCCTATAATAGTGCTGGGATGTGGACATGACTATTATTTCGTTTTGGAGAGAAGGAAATGAAAGCAAAAGAGAGCTATGTACCCTGCTCATGCTCACACAGCTAGTAAGGTGTAAAATTGAGAATCAACCAAAGCAACCCATCTCCAGAGCTGATGAGAGGTTAGAAAAGTGGTATCTGGAGAGGAGTGGTCAACGATGAGCAGGCTAGAGATGGCCAAATCTCAGTGGAAGTAAAGCTTGTGCACAACCCAGAGATGTGAGGTAGACTGTTGTATTTCTGGGGTAGAAGTGCATATGTGTTTGTGAGTGAGTAGGGCAGGCCAGGAGGGGTACATTTGGGGTACTGTGGGATTTAATGTCAGTCCACAGTCTTCTTAATTAACTAACATTCCATAAATGCAATTGCTATGGCAAATCAGAGATGCCACAAGAATAATGGAAATGATCACTTTTGATCTGGAGCAAGTTCTCTCTCGGTTCAGGCAGTACTATTCTGGCAGACATATTTCCCCTTCTGGGCCATGCTTCTGCATTTGCAAAGAGCAATTTTGTAGATAGCACTGGGGATAAATTAATTCATTTGACAGGAGCAAGCGGTTTGTCTTCATCAAATATTTCCTTCAGTCCAGATCTCCATCAGATGTTGCCTGGAGGATGCTTGTTCAGTATTCGTACTGCTCATCTTATTATGGCCACTTGACTGCATGCTTGCACAGCTTCCCTGTACCCAGGTCCCCACACAAACTGGGGATTCTTGGTTTATGAACAAAGAGCCAAGGCAAAAGCTAAAGCAAAACAAAACAAAAACTACACAAGGCCATGACCAAAGCAAAGAGCTCCACCTGAATTTTAAAACAAAGAGTGTCTCTTTTAGGAATTCTTTTACTTCAATGAATTTGTATAAATAAGAAATGTTAATTCCTTACCATAAATGGAAAGCTGGTAATATAGGCTCTAAGGTCAATATAAAAGCAAATACAGCAATAACAAAAGGTGACATCCGCCTAGAGTGAAGTCCTCAGTCTGTTTTGAAAAGCTGGAGATGAAGGCACATCAGAGAGGAGCTAAAGACTCGGTAGTACCAAACTGAGATCTTCCTCTTAAAGATATCAAAGGGATTGGAGGAAATGAAAAAAGGAATAATTTATTTATTTACTCTCTATGTCAATTGTTATTTAGTGCCACCTCTATTATTACTTCAAATGACCTCATAAATCATCAGTGGTGTGACTCTGACACACTGAACACAGTGAAACCTGACCTCCCTCTCTTGCCATCTTTTAATGAAGAGAGACTGAATCAGTTTGCAGATGTTGCACAATATCTTGATGGCATTCAATCTAAGATCACTTTTATTTAGATTAAATTCAAGAATGAGGCACTCTAATTGAAAAGTTATACAAACAAAACTGTAAAAGATGGAAGAGCAGCCACATATGCAGAGTAAGTTTTTCAGCTGGTGTTCACATTATAAAAAGGTATCAACTGGGCATGGTGGCTCACACCTGTGATCCCAGCACTCTGGAAGGCCCTGGTGAGTGGATCACTTGAGCTCAGGAGTTTGAGACCAGCCTGAGCAAAAGGGTGACCTCGTCTCTACTAAAAAGAGAGAAACTAGTCTAGCATTGTGGTGGGTACCTGTAGTCCCAGCTACTAGAGAGGATGAGGCAAGAGGATAGCTTGAGTCCAGGTTGAGGTGGTTGTGAGCTGTGATGAAGCCATGAAACTCTACCCAGGGTGACAGAGTAAGACTCTGTCTCAAAAGAAAAAAAATGTATAAACCAAGGCTAACATTTCTCGAAGGACACTCAGTTTCAGCAGCAACTCCATGATGAAAAACACCAGACTGAGAAGTCATCTGTCTAGTTATCTTAAGATACATTTAATCACTGAATTTGGAAGACAGATTCTAGCACCTGGGTGTCCAAGAAAAAATATCAAGTTATCAAGTGTTATCAGTGATAACCAATAAAAGAGAAAAGCTAACATTAGCCCTAGATTTCATTATCAAGATGGGTTGAGCAACCTCCAGTATCCTTAAAGGACTGATGGTTGAAGGACTGATCCTTGAAGGTTTTGGATCCTGAGAAAAATGAATTTCAAAGATGAAATGGGAAAGAGTATGTTATTGCAAAGATGTATAGAGGCACTCTTTCATGTAAACAGAGACCAAACTCTATCTACTTTTACTGATCAATGTGAAAGTGTGAATTGCATTTGAGAAATATGGACAAGTGTATCCTGGGAACAATGTTTAGTTTCTACACATTTGAACTCCTTGGGCTATTACATTTCATATAGTTCTCAAAGCAGTGCTAATTTCAAGAGGTTTCATCAGAAAAAAAAGGGAATAAATGTTGAGCAAATCCTAAATGTATAGTGCCTCATCTAATGCATGCAACAACCCTAAAAAAGGTCATTAATATTTGCATTTTATTAATAACAAAAGGATAGATCAGATTTTGAGCAATTAGCCTAAGTTAGTGAGTGGCAGAGTTTAAGATTTAAGCCTTTATAAATTCCAAATTTTAATATCTTTTTTATTCCATAATGCTTGTTAGAATCGTAAGGGTTGGTGATGTTAACAGCAAATTGTAACTTAGCTCTTAGTTCTAATACCTAGCATCTGCAATCTCGTCTTCTGGCAGCAATATTCTAATTTTTCTTTGGGGAACTTCTCTATGCACTGTGTTAGTCAGATGCTTCGGGTGGAGCTGACTTACCTCAGTCCCTCAAAACAGAGGTGTTCAAACATAACCAGGCTTGTCCAATTTGTGCATTCCATCTCTCTATAGCTCAAATATTGTTAGAAAAATTTAGCTACTCTGCACATTTACAAGTATCATTCCTCTCCTGTTGAACCTGGGTTGGCCCTCATGATTTGCTTGAATAATAGAATATAACCAAGGTAGCATTTTAGAATTTTTAAAGATCATAAAATGTCTTATGCTTCCACTCATCCTTCTTATACTCTTTTGTCTGGGAGTCCTGAGGCATCCTGTAAGAAGTCCAACAAACTGAGATGACCATACTGGAAAGGGGACATGTGGATGCCAAGTTTATTCTCCCTCCTTCTAGTCATCCCCTTGAAGCCAAGGTAAATGAGGCATTTGGGGTTTCCTAAGGTAAATGAATACCACAGAATAACCCCTGTCAGAGCCATGTAGAACAGAAGAATAACCTTTCCAAAGCTTGTCCAAATTACTGACTAATAAAATCATGAGATGTAATAAAATGGTTATTATTTTAAACCATGATATTTTGGGGTTATCATGTAGCAATTAAAAAGTGGAATAGTATCTTTGGCCATAGTGACTGATTCAGAGATGGGCTTGTGACCTGAGCCAAACAGTAATTTTTAATTACAGGATGTTTGCTAATGTTATCAAGAAAGAGATGCTTTGTCTGGGCACCTGTAGTTCAATGGTTAGAGCCCCAGTAGCTTAATGGTTAAAGCCCCAGCCCAGTGTATTGGGCTGGTAGGTTCGAACCCAGCCTGGGCCTACTAAACAAACAAATTAAAAAAAAGAAAGAAAGAATAAAGAAAGAAAGAGATGCTTTCTTTTCATTTCTGGGTGGGGTAGATAGAAAACTGGGGTATCTGATAGCATTTTTATCACTACTGAGACGCAACTTGTTGGAGATGAAAGTTGATACAGAAGAAAACAGAACAGAAGCTGGAGAGAGAAGTTGTGATGTCTGAAGTCAGCTGTTGCCTTGGCCTTTGTCTCATGGCTAAAAAGCTTTTTGTTTAAATCAGTTGAATTTTGTTTCTTGCCACTGAAGAAATTGCAAGCAAGGAAAGCTATACTATGGGGTAAAAGACAGAAAGGCAAAATGAAAAGGAAATGATAGCAAATGATGAAACCTCTCATTGTACCTGTGATTATTTAAAATCATTATCAAAGGCATTGCTTCGAAGCTGGGGTCATACAAAATGAAAAAGACAGACTGAATGACACATCTAAAAAGTTCTGTCTTACCTACAGAGAAGGGCTCTCAGTGAAAAGGCCATTTTGATTTTTCCAAGTATACTTTGCAATGGACTGAATTTTATATCTCCCCCAAATTCATGTGTTGAAATCCTAACCAGAAAGGTAATGGTATTAGGAGGTTGAAACTTTGAGAGGTCATGAGGATAGAGCCCTCACGAATGGGATCAATACCCTTATAAAAGAGACTCCTTGCCCTTTCTGCTAGAGAAGAAAGCTGCCTGTGGGAAAGTGTCCCTCACCAGGAACCAAGTCTGCCTGTTCCTTGATCTAGATCTTAAACTTTATAGCCTCTAAAACTGTGGGAAATAAATTTATAAGCCATCCAGTTCGGTATTTTGTTATGGTAGCCCGAATGGGCTAAGATAATGTCTAAACAGAAAAAAAAAGTCTAGATACATAGTTTGATCAAAAGCTATTATGGAGAAAATAATAATAAGCAGAAGAGCATGATGGTCAGAACTATCAGCTTGTGACTGAGTGGGCAAGCTATGTTCATTTATGGCCTGAGTTTTATGCAATACCTGTCCTGCTTCCTTCACAGGATTTTTTGTTTGTTTTGAGACAGAGTCTTACTCTGTCACCTGGGCGAGAGTATAGTGGCATTAGAATACCTCACTGCAATCTCAAACTCCTAGGCTCAAGCCATCCTCCTGCCTCAGCCTCCTGAGTAGCTGGGACCCACCATAGGGCCTGGCTGATTTTCCTATTTTTTTTTGTAGAGAGACAGGGTCTCACTCTTGCTCAGGCTGGTCTCAAATTCCTGTCTTCAACTGAACTTCCTGGTCTGGCCTCCCAAAGTGCTAGGATTATGGATGTGAGTCACCACATCTGTGTATATGTGTGTGTGTTAGTGTTTTTGAAACAGAAAGTAAAGTCAAGTTAGGGCTCACAGTTTTCCGGGACTTATTTGGGTGCATTGATTAAATTGATTAATTTAGTTAAGTTTAAACTAATTAAAAGTAAATGCAATTAAAATTCCTCTTTAGTCATACTAGCCACATTTTATCTGCAAAACAGCCAAACATGGCTAGGGGTTACCATATTGGACAATGCGGAGTGGAACATTATCCTCAGGGCAGAAAGTACTACTGGACAGCAGTGAGCTACAACACCTGACATTCCATCTGCCCAGCTTCCACTAGCCATCACTTGGCACAAACCCACCTCCTCCTTCGCCTTCTTTTTGTGTGTTGTGTTTATCACTCTGGATGTGTTTGTGGATGACAAGTGGAATGGGATCATTACAAGACGTGGCTCTGATACCATGTCTACCCTGGATGTCAGTAAAAACTCCCGACAATCAGGTCATGTTATTGAGCCTCAGAGTCTCACTCACAGAGTGGGTCTACCTCCCACTTGGCACAGTTGTTGAAACTGCCAGAGAAAACATTTGTGCTTTGAAAAATGTATAAAGATCGAGATTGACCAAGTCCTCAAAAGGTGACACTTTTTTTTGAAAAGAGGAATTTCTCAAGATTTAATCATATAGTTAATGTAGTAACATAATCAAGGTCATGACCTCTGACAACAAGGGAAACAGTTTTCTGCGTGTTTATTTAATCCCACTTTTGGTCACTTACTAGTTGTAAGATCATGTAAACATTTTTAAGCTCTTTTAACCTCACTTCATAGAATGAAGGAAAGAGACTAATAGTGATGTTGTGACTATTAAATAAAATAACATGTTTATGATATTTTATCTGGAACACAGAATGGACTAAAAATTATTAGCTAACTCTCTGGGCCTGATCTCCCTCTGCCATTCCATACACTTCGATCAGTATGTGTGCACTCTAGCTATGGGAGTGCATCGGTATTGATGGTGGGTGGAGGAAATTGCAGAGAGTTATTTTCCAGCATCCTTTTTTTTTTTTTTAAGTACATTTTCTTAAGCTAGCTGCCCACTAAATAATGAAAGGAATAGAATGAAGTTTTTAAACAAATTGAGAGGACTAGTTATTAATGTTCCTGTGTTCACCATGTGATGTGGTTAAGTAAGTGATATGGTTAAGAACTTCAACTGTGGTGTTGGTGATGCCTAGGTTTAAGGGACCTTAACCAAGTCACTCAACTTCTATACACTTTAGTGCCCTCTTTTACCAATTAGTGATAATCCTACTGTTCTTCCCTCATAGGGTTGTTGAGGTGATTATATATGAAACACGTTGACATAGAAAGACCTTAGAACAGGACTTGTCATATGTGAGTGCTATATATGTCATCAGTGATGATAATTATGGCCAGTACCATCATTTACCTTACATAGAACAATTCCCAGTATATAATAAGTATTTAACTATTGTATATTACAACATAATCTACTGTAATTCTGCAATAATATATTTGGTTTTAATTAGAATAAGTAAATGATGTTGAAAATTATAATAAAGACAGACAAGTGATATCAGTAAATTAAATTTATCCATGGTAACTGAGACTACTGGGAAAATGTTAAAAGATAATAAGTCTGGTGAATACTATTCTCAATTTAATATCTTTTTAAAATTTAAAATTATATATTTTTCTTACCAAATAACTTCTAACATTTATTTATTTAGAACAAGAATCTTAGAATCATTTTTCAACAGGAATACCTCATAGTATTTAACTAGCTCATGCCTGACTTTCTCTATTCAATTAAATTCAGGTTTTTATTGTTTTGATAAAAGAAAAATGGCTACCCTTTCTGGTATATTTCAAACCAAGGTCTAGAGAAAATTAGTTATTTCAACTTGTCTGCTAATAGAAATATATGATTAGAGACCTACTGTAGCTATGAAAATAATTAAGTTAATAACATTATGGCAACTGCATCTGCTAATGGTATTATTTTCACATTTGTTTTCATACTATTACTTCATGTTTAAATTCATCATAGCAAGAAGCTGAACCTTATTTCCATATTTATTGCTACACAGATATTTATACTATATGTTTATTTAAAAAACAGCAATGGATGTAATCTTGAACAGGGCAAAGTAAATGAAATACGATTGCAGAAGATCTAATGAGATTTTTCCCCTTTCAGGGACAAGAAAATAGCTAGCATAGCAAAGAGGTGCATTTGCATTTGAGCCTTCTTAATATACACTCTGAAAAATCAATACAATAGATACTTGACCTTCCTCTTGTGCTTCTGAATAAACAGGTGCAAACTAAAATCAAAAGGTATAAAATCTTTAGGACTGTAGTGAGCTAGTTTCTACGAGAGGGCAATTTTCTAACTTACGGTAGCCAAAGGAGAATTATAACTTACCTGTTTCTTCAAGTTACTCTTTGTAAAGCTCAGAGTCACTTTCTGCATTTTCAGAAATGTCACTTTCTTGCATTTTTATTTGTTTTATTTATTTTTTTCCCTTTACTATGCAAAATGATACAGTGGAAAGAATATTGAATTAAGAGTCAAAACTCCCAGGGAAATCTACACTCTGTTGTTCATTGTGTCACCTTGTTTGACTTACTCAACTTTTTTGAGTCTTAGTTTCTTTAACCTAAAAAGTTTTAGGTGATTTAGATTATCTTGAGCTTTAGGTACAACATAACATTTAGTAATATTGTGTGGATACATGAGAGTGTAGACAGCAGAGGCTTTTGTCCTAAGACATACAATGAAGAGATGTGATGCTGCACTCAGTCATCCATCGGTAGATCCCTGATTGAGCAGAGATACAAGCTTCTCTTTAGGAGATGGGAGAGCTAAGTGCTTCCTATAGTTGAAGATAGTGTAACTGGGCCTGAATTCTCACCCCTGAATTTTCTACTTTCTGTACTTAGGCAATGTAGTGCAGTGATGGCCAAATCACTGCCCATTCTTTTTCCTTGACATGCTCAATCTAGTGGGGAAGATGGCCAGGTCAATATGCAATTATGGTTTAGTGTCATCTGTTTCAAAGGCTACTGGAAGCATAAGTGAGGGTCGCCAAACTCATTGAGGAGAATGATCAAGGAAGATTTATGTGAGTGGGTAGTGATGCAAAGCAGGACAAGGAAGAACACTGTAGGTGAAGGCATCAACCTTTGCAAATACCTGCACCTGAGAGGAAGCACGGAGCAAGGAGATGGGGGCAGAACATCAAGGATCTTATTAGCCATGATAATGGTACTGGACTTTACCCAGAACAATGCAACTCAAAGTCAGAAAGTTATGCACAGTATGAGTCTTTCCCATCTGGAGTCCAGGAAGGGTGGTTGTAAAGGCCTCTGTAGACAGGTACCTGGAACTATTCTTTTACCGTACATTTCCCACCCTCTGCCCCCCACCCCAAAGTGGCCACTTTCTGGGAACCTTCCTTTGTTTTTCTTTGTGTAATTCACTCAAAAGACTTGTGATCTCTGAAAAAGATCAAACTAAGAAATTACTTTCACACAGCAATAGATGATAATGACAAGATATGCTATCCTCTCCAAGGGCTTTGGGTTTTAGAAACAATTAGAATTATAACATCCTTTTTTTAATCTCACATTAAAATTAGGAGTAAATTCATTTTGTCTTGATAATGGGTTAACCTTGTGGAAAAGTACAATGAAGAGAGGTTTGCAAGGGAGCACACCATGACAGGACCATGAGGAAAGCCTGGCCCATGTCCTTCAGTGAATTCACAACTACTTGTGTACATTTGTGGAGGGTAGTATGAACATGAAATGAACTCTAGCAAGGCCACATGTGCTGTTGGCATTTTATTGAATAACATGGTATATCTTTTTCTTTTCCCATGGGACCAAACAAAGCAGACTCTCCCTAAGCTTCTTTGGTAATTGTCCATGACAAACAATTAAACACAATCTCATATAAAAAGCACCTAGCACTTTTCCTGGCATGTAGCATATTGCTAGGTAAATATATACATCATTTGTATTGCTTTTATTTTTATCTGATTCTCTCCATCAGAATGTAAACTTTTCAAGGGCAGATATCTTTTTCTGTTTTATTCATGTATGTATCTCAGGTATCCAGGATTGTTTCTGTCATAGGAGGAGCCCCCAAATATTTGTTGAATGAATGAATGATTACTTCATAAGTTGTTTGATTATTGGACAAGATGTTTGATCTAAACATCTAGAAAGTAGGAATAATAACAGTATCTACTACATAGAGTGGTTGTGAAGATTAAATGAGATAATAAAGGGTTTGACATCCAGTAAAAACTTGGTCACTATTATAAAACATATAAAGCCAAACCCAAGGTGCCCTTCTGGACAATTGAGATTTTTCCATATTTTTATGGACTTCATATTTTGAAGCCCTAATCACTAGTGTTATGTTATTTGCAGTAGGCAAGTTATTAAGGTTAAGCAAGGTCATATGGGTGGGTCCCTGATCAAAAGGATTAGTGTCCTATAAGAAAAGACATCAGAGAGCTCCACCCACTACCCCTCTGTACATTCCAAGGAAAGGTCATAGGAAGCTAGTGGGAGAATTTGGCCATCTGCAAACCAAGAACAGAACTTTCGTTAGAAATTGAATGGACCAGAACCTTGATCTTGACCTACTGGCCTTCAGAACTGTGACAAAACAAATTTCTGTTGTTTAAATTGTTTAGTTTGTGGTATTTTGTTATGGCAACATGAGCTGGAAAATACACATAGATATATTTATTTTGGTGTGTCTTGCAAAAGAGAGCTTATGTTTAAATAAATAATACTTTGCAATAATACAATATCATGATATTTTTGTCGATGCAGATGGGGAAAATTTGAAAACTCATTGGATTACCTGTTAAGAGGTTTGGATGATAAATTTATAGTGGGGGATAAACAAAGAAAAGGTTAAATACAATTTAGATTTAGTAGATTTTTCCTTTCCTATTTGGAGGGAAGATGTGAGGACACTTGAACATGGTGACATGACATGGATAGCTACCGGTTTTATCATTGTTCTTCTGTGTGCATGAGGTAAAACTAATCAAATCAACTGAATATCCCAGTGGCAGATACCACAGGCACAATGAGACTGTCATGCTTGAGTCCTGTTATAATCCCAGTAAAGATGCTTCAGGAATGCATGCCAGAGTCTAGGGAGGTCCCTCAGTACCATGCCAGGCAAATGTATCCTGCGCTGGGAACAATTTGTGCTTGGAGCAGTTCATGTTGGGAGGCAAGATAAGGAGCTCTGCTGGGCTTCAAAACAAAGCCCTAGCAGGCAGTTTCTCTCCAACTCAACCTGGTGAGCCAGGCAAGGGAAACTTGGTTTTACAGGAAGGATCTTTATGAAATAATGTCCATAGCAGACTAAGAGGATATACAAACTCCATGGCTCCAAAGCTTTACTCTTTGCTTTTTTTGATTGTATATAAATGACACTAAAATGCGGTTATTGATCTTTTTCTTGCCCTGTCATCACAAAATTATGCTTTAAATTTCAAAAAAAAAAAAAAAAGAAAACAAAAATAAAGCAGTTAAGTACACACCAAAATTTTAATTTGTGTACATTGGATTTTTTTTCTGTGGTTATCAAGTTTGTCCAAATCTTATGATGATGATATAATGGTCATGATGATAAAGGTCATTGTCAGCATCATCTTTTTACTCAATCATTCTCTCAGCATTGAGTGCTTAATGAAAATATAAAAATAAATGTATGAATGCTGTTTCACTGGCTCTCTTTCTAAAATATGCATTGCTAGAAAATGATACCACTTCCTAGGGAAATTGAAATACACTAGATTTTCATTGGGAAGTCCTCCAACCATGAATAATTCTTAATTTTTTTTTAAGCTACAGAGGTAAAATCACATAACTACAATTTACCACTTGAATCTTACTAAAGTGTAAAATTCAGTGACTTTTAGTAATTTCACAACATACAGCCATCACCACGATCTAGCTCCAAAACACTTTCAGGATTCCAAAAGGAAAATCTGTAGTCATTAAGCATCACCATTTTCTTCTCCCTCTGCCACTGGCAACTACTAACCTGTTTTCTATCTCTATGGATTTATCTATTCTGGAAATTTCATATAAATGGATTTGAAAAACATGTGGCCTTTGCATCTGGCTTCTTACATACAGCATGTTTCCAGGTTCATCCAAGTCAGCACAGGCTGAGTATTATCCCTTACCTGAAATGCTTTGGGACTGAAAGGATTTTTCTTTTTGGGAGGGACAGGGGTTGGATTTTGGAACATTTACATATACATAGTTAGATAATGTGGAACCCAAGTCCGAACATGAAATTTAAGTGTGTGTTCTTCACATTGTACACATAGCCTGGGAGTAATTGTTATTTTCCCTTGGAGGATGCTGAATACACTGTGTATTTTACACCTCTGTTTTGACTGTGACTAAGCATATGAGGTCAAGTGTGGCATTTTCCACTTACGATGTCATGCTGGTGCTCAAGAAATTTTAGACATTGGAGCTTTTTGAATTTTGGAATTTCAAATTAGGGATACTCAACCTGTCCTTCATTCCTTTTCATGGATAGGTAATAGTTCATTGCATAGATACATCACATTTTATTCATCTATTCATGGACTGACAGACATCTGGGTTGTTTCTACCTTTTCATTATTATAAATGATGCTGTCATGGACATCTGTTTAAGAGTCCTGGTGTTACTACATCTATTCAATTCTTTGGAGCCTGATGATTTTAAGGTTTTATTTTATGTCTTTTGTTAGGAAAAACTTTAGACCTGGTCAAGATTGTTTTTCACAACACCATAGCCTTTTGCATATTATATTTCCTGAGAAAGAGATGTTTGAGGATGTGAAGGTAAATATGGCAGATAAAATTACATGAGCATGGGGGGAGTCAGGGCAGGAGAAGCATGCTGGAGAAGACTGGGTCTTCTCTGAAATAAGTCCAATTTCTCATAATCTGTTATATTGGCAGTGTTTGAGGTTGTGTCTACTTGCCTATGATTACCATGACTCTCTACATTCATCTGTGTTTCTAAAACTATAATCAGTTTCCCAAATCACAATATTTGGGCATTGTAGCCTAGCTTCCATAAACCATTATTTTGTGTTTGATGACAGTCTTTGTCTCTTTCTATTTGTTCTATAGCACAAAAACAAGCCTCAAATTTATTTATTTTTCCTAGAAGACAATAAAAAGAGTAATTATAATCCTTATTTGTAAAATGGAATTAATAATAGGATTGCTATGAGGATTAAGCAACTTAATATAGTTAAATTGCTTAGAACTTTGCCCTTGATATGAACCAATTATATCATTACTGTCACTAATTCAATATACAATAGCAAAATTGATGTTTAAAAAATTGTGCTCACCACTTGCTTAAAACCCTTCAAGTTTGTTTCATTTGGCTTAATCAGTAAGAATTTTCACATACTTGTCTGAATGATCTGGTTACTAACCTCCCAAATATTTTTGTGCTATTTTCCCTTCTAGCTTACTTTAGCTTTCTTTGCTACAACAGATCAGGAGTCCCTGCTGCAGGGACTCGACCCCTGCTTTCCCTTCACACATCTACACCACACTTCTCTTGGCTACTTGGGCCTTTTGTGGAGCTTTGCATGCATACCACATTCTCACAGATACTTTACTTGCTAAAGGAGATTTTCCACTATTCATTTTTATTTCTACTCTTTTTTGTTATGGTCAAATTCTAGACTAATAATGACCTGAAGTTATTTCATTTAATGACCCTTGACTATAGTTTTGGGTCATTAATGACAGACTATAGTCTGTCTTTCCAACTCTCTGGAAAGGGCCTGTCCACCCTGTTTAGCACAGTGTTTAGATAGCTATCATATATATTTATTAGCTATTTGCTAAACAAATATAATTTCTAAATAGTTTTTTTTCACTGTTCCTGGAAAATAAAGTTAAATAAGTATTGTAGAACTATGATTATTTTATATAGTATCATGGTAGGTATTATCAATTCTCTCATTTTAATAACATTTTCACATTATTTTACTTATTTGCATATTTTATCCCTCTTTATCCCTCAAAAGATTTGAGATGACAAATTATACAAAGCCTTGGTTATAGCCTAAATTCATTTAAGGTGTGTTTTGACTTTGCAGTGTTCATTTTATATAGGAATTCAATTTTAGGTACAGTCAGCAAAAGATGAGGAAATTAAGAATTAAAAGATCTAAATTCTGAAATAGATATTTGAAGGTTGCTGGCTTCCTAAATCATTTTTCCCTCCTTTTGATGTCTGGATCTCAATTTTCTTTGACAACCATCCTGTTCCTACTCTCTAATCATGTCCTTCTGAAGTGGCCAGGCACTTCTGTCTTGGCCAATCATATACAAATCATAGTTTTCTGGTCATAGTGATTGCTTTGAGTAGAATATAGACCACACACTCTTTGTTACAACAACTTAACTCTGTCATTGTTATTAAGAAAGCATCATACACAATATGTAAACAAATGAGTGTGGCTATGTTCTAATAAAACTTTATTAAAGAGTGGTGGTAGACCAGGCCCAGACTGTGGGCTGTTGTTGGCTGACTCCTGGCCTAGAGTATGGTTCCTCAAAGTGTGCTTGCTTGTTACTAGTAAGTAACAAGATAAGTATAGAAATTGAGAGTGTTCCCAATATTTTATAGCAATTCAACAAAGTAATTTTATGTCTTCAAAGTCTAATAAAAATTTGGGCTTGTATTTTTAAGCCTTTCTTTTTATTTTATTTTCATCCTAACTTATTTTAATTGTATTTTATGAAAATATTAGTCCAGGACCAATCAGATATTTTTAAAAAATAATGAAAAGGTCTTTAAATGATGGGAGAAAAGCACTGGTTTAGAATACAACATGATATAAGCAAGCCTGTCAGCCCAAACCAAGCTGCTCCTGTGACTTATTTAAAAAGACACATTCCCACCTGTGGGCACCTACACCTAAAAAGCCTGGAGCTGTCTGGGGCCACCTACAGGGCCTAAGAAGGAAGCCAATATATAGGAAGGTAAACAAAGAGCTATGCCTGAAACTGAAAACAGATTCTATTATTTGAAATCATACCTTATTATACCTTTCAGTTTACTTCAATTTTTTACTTGGGGTCTGTTTCCCCAACTAATAAGTTTTACCCTGGTCTTTACTTGTACATAAGCCAACAATTTCCTCCTCCTCCTCTTTAAAAAAGAAAAGCCAGGATCAGGGTCTGCACTGCACGCTGGGAATTTGGAAACCCTAGGCCCAGATTGGTTGACATTTCTTAGACCGGCCTGTGTTGCTGTGCGGGAGGGAGCTCTACTTCCTCCAGATGAAAGTGAGCCGTAGATCTGCATCCACACCCCACCAGGAAATTACTAAAGTTCCCCAGGAAGCAACGAAGAATTTGCTGAGAACATTATGGATGGAGAGGAGAAAACCTATGGTGGCTGTGAAGGCCCTGATGCCATGTATGTCAAATTGATGATCTTCTGACAGTCATGAATTTATTGTAAAAAGAGAGCATGCACTAACATCAGGAACAATAAAAGCCATGTTGAGTGGCCCAGGTCAGTTTGCTGAGAATGAAACCAATGAGGTCAATTTTAGAGAGATCCCTTCTTTAAAAAAAAAAGAAAGAAAGAAAGAAAGAAAGAAAGAAAAGCCAGTTTGAATTGGGTTTTCTGTCACTTGTAGCATTTTCTTGCTTTTTAGTCCCATCAACCACCTGTGAGATGATGGGAAAACACTTCCTTATTCATTTATTTATTTCCTCTACTATGAAAATAACAGTATTAACAAATGATACCTTGGTTCTATTAGAACTTTAAGATGCATTTTTACTTACATATTAATAGTGAAATTGAAGGTATTTGTGTTCTCCATTTAAAATGTGAATTCGGAAATTGTATACTATAACACCCAGACTGCTTTATGAGAGTACGAGAAAATGTATCTTTTCAATGATTTCTATAGTTTTGTCTTAATGACACAAAGTTGACTACTTCAGTTTCTACCAGGATAAAGGGAAGGGATGTTACAAAAGTAGGAAAGAGAAAATTCACTTTAGCCAACGCATGGCAAAAATTTCTTTTCCTGGAGACAGTCCTTTAAGGCTCCATTTCCCAGTAAGTGTTAAAAATTTATATACATCTCCAGTAACTCATGAAAGTCCCTGAAGTCCCTGTTTCAATCACCCAGGCAGCTTCCTGTACACACGGCTACTTCAAATGCTTCCTTTCACGTGGTAGCTGCCAGAAGAGTCTCCCCTCTCTCTCAGTCTCAACAAACAAACAGACAACAACAATGACAAAAACCACTAAAAAAACTTTTGAAGGAATTTTCATGATCCAAAATAGGCTTTTTCTAATCCTACACTTGAGTTAGCCTTGGAAGGAAAACTATTTTTCTGTCCTCAAGCTGCCCAGCATTTCCAGTAACGTCTTCCGTTCTGTAACTATCATGTTTTTAGCCAAGACTTGGCCTTTTTTCTTAACATAAAAAACTCTGCTTTAGAGAGAGGTAGCTACCTGGGCCCACATTCCCACAATATACTTTCCGAATTTGCTATTCATATTTTACATGGCTGCAGCATTGTTCTCAGCCTCAGCTCCTATTTAATACCCATAACTTACTAATCAGCACTTTCAGATATATCTTAAGAGTGGGGACATTTACTAACTCATCTCCAAGGTCTGTCTCAGTACATACACAAAGTCTACCAACTAAGTTCATGAACTCATCCTAGAAAATGTGTTATCTACCTCACTGCTGAAGATCACTATGGGTCACCTTTGAAGTTCTCCCCCTGTGAAGCCATGTATAGATATCTGCCAGTGCCTAGTTCACACTTCAAAAATTCACATTTTCAGAATTCTTCTTCCTGAATAGCCATCAGAGCTATTATCTTAGGAATGCTGGACAAATAAATTTCTGAACCTGTTACCATGTTTTTACTTTGGCAACACTGTAAAAACAACTCAATAAAGGTTCATAACCTTGGTATATCAGTTTGTGTCCATGTGTGGCAATGTCTTGCTGAGTGAGATTTGTTATTGTTGTTGTGTGCCATATGATAACAGTTCTGATGGTCATTCCAGAAAAAAAGTTCCAAAACTGAAGGGTGAACTAGGCATTGCATCACTGTATAGCTTCCCAAGGGGAACACTTTCAAGGTGACAATGGTGATACTCAGTAATGAGGTATGTAACACTTTTTTTAGGATGAGTTTGTGAACTTAATTGTCAGACCTTGTATGTGGATTAAATGATTATAACATAATCATCGTTACTGAGGACTTTTTCCATTCCAGATGCTATCACAAATATTTTTCATACTTTTAAACCTCATTGCAACCCCACGAGGTAGAAGCTATCCTTATGCCCATTGTACAGATGAAGAAACAGGCATAGTAATATGATGTCTTTGTGGGTTAATGGGAGCTTAGCTAGTAGTTCTTGCTTGAGGTCTCTCATGAGACTGTAGCGAGGTGTTGAATGGGGCCTTTTGTCATTGGGGGGGGTTCCACCTTTTTTTTTTTTTGCTGTACATTAAATACATGATAAACACTAATGAAGCTCCTGAGCAAAATCCATGTTTACTTTTTGTGAGATATCCAACACTATATACAGGCCAAACAATCCTTAAGTAATCTGCATGTGACCTGTGGACCACAGGTTGGACACCCCTGTAGTTTCATCTGGTTGGGGCATCCAACATGGCTTATTTATAAGACTAGCAGTTGATGCTGCTGTTGGCTAGGAGCCCACTGTAGCTGTCAACTGGAGTACCTACATGTGACCTCTCCAGGTGGTTTCAGCATCTCACAGCACTGAGGCTACATTTTAACACCCCCATGGGAGCATTCCAAGATATTAGAGAAATGAAATATTTTATGTTCCCTAGGCTTAGAAGTTCAGAATTTGACTTTTCTCCCATTTCTTTGGTCCAAGAAGTACTCAGGCCAACTCAGGTTGAAGGGAGAGGAATTACACTCAACCATTCCATATGCAAGACAGCATCCATGCATATAGAGAGAAGGCTTTGATGAAGGCCAGCTTGGCAATTCTCTGTCCCAACACCCTCTCTCTTTCCCTAATTGCTACCCTCCTTGCATAGCTCATTGGGGAACAACTTCAAACTTCAAGTATCCCTTAGACAAACCACAGACACAGTGATATTTGATGTGAGAAGGTCTGTTGTCTGGTTTTTTTTTTTTTTGCTTGAGGGAAAGGAGGTTGACTATCTTTGTATTTCAAGAGCCAAGTGGGAAAACTTTGCAGAATAAACAGAAACACTTCAAAGGATGCCTCTTAAATCACTACCCACAGAAATCACATTTTCCCTTTTAGCTTGTGAAGGAAGTTTGCTTGGCATCACCTAACTTGCTTTCACATAAATTCCTTCCTCAGTTTCTTTCTTTCTTGATCCACGGATAAGCCAGGGGAGTTCGTGTCTTTCTGAGTCCTCAAAATCAAACCTGAGTTGCTTTAGATATCTGTCCTCAGGCTATGCCTGCAGCATCATGGGCTCTGAATGGGGATTAAAAATGTGCCACCCCCAATTCAAAATGATTGAGAATGATATTTGATAAGTTAGTTAAAAAAAATCAGTGAAAGCAATAGATATCAAGTTGATGCACAAGCTTCCTAGACATTTTTTGTGTAACTAAAAACAACTTAAATGCCTGCTTCTCTGTCAACTCTTAAATAGAAGGCCCAGGACATTTCTTGAATTAAGAGTTCATACATTGATGTCCCAAGTAATCATTCTTGCATAAACTATATTTATTATGCATCATCTTTGAGGCCCAGTTTTGTTTTCTTTAAAGTAAAATGAGAAACAGAACATAGAATACTTCCAACAGTTTTTAATAATTTTACCACCTGCAAAATGGTAATGTTTCTCTTTTATCTAGCCTTCTCTTTTCCTTCTACAACTTCTAGTTCCTTCTCCAACTTGTAGTTTATATAATATTTAACAAAATGATATATTTCAATAGCAAATGCCACCGGCATAAATGGTTTGGAAACACTGCATCTTGCTAAGTATATAACCCAATTGATGACAACAGAAATACTCAGATGAACTAGAAAGTGACCTAGTGGTCAGAAGCCTGTGTGAACTTCCGCTGGGATTTCTCTCCCCTGAGAGAATGGAGACTATTGGTTGGCCTGGCATGCTGGTTAGATGTCAGTTATAAGGGCTTCTCTTTTTATCTTTTGTTTTTCACTCTGGTTGTCCATTTCTTTGAATACCATATTGTCCACAGAATAATCCAGAATAGAAGCCAGGTTTTCATCATGAGCTTTTGGTAAAGTTCTATGTGGAATCCAAGCCCAATTTAAAGCATTTTCTATGTGCCACGCATTGTTACGAGTACAGAACATGCTTCATTTAATGTTATCCTTACAACAACATTATGAGGTAGTGTGCCAATTAGGAATTGCATTAAGCTGCTAGTGCAGAAATGACAGGGGCTTAAAAAAAAGTTTAATTTTCTTGTAAGGAAAATGACAAAAAGTCATCAGCCCACAGCTTGTGAGGTGCCATTAAGAAATTATTTCTCATGTGTGCCTTCCATTTTCAAGATTACTGCATGATCCAAGATGACTGCTGGCAGCTTCGCATCTGTTTTCTGGCAGCAAATGATAGAAGGGAAGAGAGTTCTCTGGGAGACGTAGTTATGATCTGGAACTTACAGGCCACCCCTCTCTGTGAGGGAGACTGGGGTCTATATTTTTCAACTGTGCAAGTTTATATTCAGCATAACATCTGTGTTCTCCTGCTGAGGAGAAAGAGAATGATATTGGGCATCAACTAGCAGACCAGGAACCAAATAGTTGCTGTTACTATTTCTGTTCCATAAAGGAGGGAACTGAGGCTTATCAAGGTTAAGATCTTGATCTCCAAGGTCTGAAACTTATACCAGGTTTGCTGCTATACTTAACCCTTACAAGCAACCCTGGGAAACTGGTGTTATATCAGTTCTAATTTTCGGAGCTCATAATATCTCAGGCTTGGAGAGGTTAAGCCCATGATCACACAGAAAAGAAGATCGGAGACTGAAATGGAATACTACTTTAGCAGATTCCAAGGTGGGATCTCAAAATCAACACACCATGCTGGCTCTACTGGGTGCTTTGGGAAAGAGTCAACATAAATGCTGTCTCACCCCCCTATACATGAAGCCCCAGGGAATAGTGTTCCGTGCAGGAATACATCAGGAACTTCCAGAGGCAATGTGTCACCTTCCTTAAATCTGCTTTTAAATTTTCCAATCACTTAGGGTCTAAAATTTGCCTGATCATAAAATTATCATAAAATCACCTAAGCTATTTGTTTAAAACACCAAATTTCCCTTGATATCCATTAGTCTGGCTACTATAAACACAACACAACAAAACAAGACAAAATTAAAAAAAAGTGTCAGATTGTGTAGAAATTGGAACCCTTGTGCACTGTTAGTAGGAATGTAAAATAATACAGCTGTTATAGAAAACAGTATTGAAGTTCCTCAAACAGTTAAAAATAAAGCTACCGGAACCCCTAGCAATCCCACTTGAAGAGATACTTGTACACCTATGTTCATAGCAGCATTTCTTATAATAGCTAAATGTGAAAGTGACCAATGTTCATTAACAATGAATGGACAAATGAAATGTGAGTTTTGTACCACAGTATAAATGTACCTAACACTACTAAACTATCTGCTTAAAAATGGTAAACTTTATGATATGTGTATTTTACAACAATTAAAACACCAGATTTCTAGTTATTTTCCCTAGAGATTACATTTCATACATTTGGGGTTGGAACCAAGAAATCTGTATCTTTAAAAGCTGCCTCAGCTCATTTTTCATGATCAGGTTAATGGGGGAAAATCTACCTTTTATATTGTTTGATCAGGCACTTTTTCCTTTTAAGTCTTTCCAATAAAAAGGAAATGAACAAACAAAAAACAACTCCCACAAAACTTTTATTGTCCTTCTCTTGTCTACAAAATAAGTATGAAAACATCACAAGAAAACTATCATTCAAACTCCAAAATTACTTACCTTGAAATTCTAGCATTAAAAACTCATCCATGCAGCCCTACTATAAAACCAATTTATAAGCACCCACACTTTCATTTGAAAGCTACAACCCAACTACAGCCCAAGATGAAGGGGAAGGAGGAGGGGGAGGGAAGGGGAGGAGAGAGGATGGGCAGAGGGAGGGTAATTGGTAGGACCACACCAATTGGTGCATTTTACAAGGGTACATGTTAAATCTACTAAGTGTAGAATATAAATGTCTTAACACAATAACTAAGAAACTGTGGTGAAGGCTATGTTAACCAGTTTGATGAAAGTATTTCAAATTATATATAAAACCAGCACATTGTACCCCATCATTGCATTAATGTACACAGCTATGATTTAATAATAAAAAAAGAAAGGTGGAAAACAAAAACAAAAACTCATCCATGAATAAAGTCAAGAATGCAAGACTACTGTGAAACAGCCGAGAACTAGTGCAAACACTCCTTTCTGATTCATTCATTGTTTTTGTCTTTCATTCATGGAGATCAGATGAATTCAGAGAGAAAGGAGCAAACATAGACTATCAGACAAACAGCTCACTCAGAAATTCTCTCTGTAGTCTGGCTTCCCTTGCTGTCTTAACCCTTAACTTTTATAAAAGAAAATCTTGGTGAGATTCCACTGAGTGTTTTGGAAAGAGGTTGATGCAAAAAACAAAAAAAAGAGAGAGAGAAAGAAAGAAAGAAAAAGAAAAGAAGCCACTAGTTCAAATAGAATGGGGCTAGATGAAAGCAATGTTTCCTAATTTATCAAGGCTCAATCACAGTAAGAAAGGGAGTTTTACAAAGCTTTCAGTCTGTTTTCAGAGTAATGCAATTATAACTAGGAATCCATATGGGAGAGTCTCTGTATAGATGCGCATTGCACAGAACAGCAAATATCTCATCGCCTAGTTTCTATTTTTTTTTTTGTTGCATGTTTTTGTTTTTGTGTATACTGTTCATAACATATTATTACACAATTGCATTTATATGGACTAAATAAATAAGTATACCTAAATTGAGGGAATGTTCTTAAATGTTCTTTTACTAACAAGATAGGCGATCAACACGGCTTGCTGCAGCTCAGAGCTTCTCTCCCGCTAGCGGACCTCAGAATCATCTGCAAGTCTTGTTAGAATTCAAACTTTGGGGATCTACATGTGGGAATTCTGATTTGGTAGATCTAAAGCAGAGCCTGAGAAACTGTTTTTTAATCATTTCCTGGGTGGTGCTGCCATCACTCACCCATAAATAACACTTTGAGCACCATTATTCCAAAGAAGGGGTTATCATACAATTTTAGTATCAGGATCCCTTTTAATATCTTAAAACATTATGGAGAATTCTGAATAACTTATCTATTGATACACATGTATTTGTTGGTATTTACTGAATCAGAAATTCAGAAATTAACAGTAAGAACTTTAAAAAAATGTTTAAGTCATTTAACTATAACAATAATAGACTCTTTAACATAAATGGCATTTTTTTTTTTTTTTGAGACAGAATCTCACTATGTCGCCCTTGGTAGAGTGCTTGTGGCATCACTGCTCACAGCAACCTCAAACTCTTGGGCTTAAGCAATTCTCTTGCCTCAGTCTTCCAAGTAGCTGGGACTATAGGCACCCACCACAACACCTGGCTAATTTTTTGTCATTGTTGTTTAGCAGGCCCAGGCCATGTTCGAACCCACCACCCCTGGCATATGTAGTTGGTGCCCTAACCACTGAGCTATGGGCGCTGAGCCTAAATGGCATATTTTAAAGAAAAATAACTATATTTTTAAAAAAGAATGAGCAAGAAGAATGACTTGTTTCACAAGTTTTAAATCCCTTTTTCTTTCTTTCTTTTCTTTTCTTTTCTTTCCTTTTTTTTTTTTTTTTTTTTTTTTTTTGCAGTTTTTGGCTGGGGCTGGGTTTGAATTCACCACCTCTGATACATGGGGCCAGCACCCTACTTCTTTGAGCCAGTCTCCCTGGCTCTGTCCCCCTTTTTCTTTTTTTATTTCAGGTTAATATGAGGGTACAAACAGCCAAATCACAATATTTGAATCTGTTAGGTAGAGTAGCTATGCCTTGCATCCAAAAGTTGTGCCACACACTCCTACATTGTACCCATTCAATGGGAGCACTCCCAAAGCCCCCTCCTCTCCAACTTGAATTGAAATGAGTTTTTCTCCTATGTGGGCACGAATTAGATCATCTACTGACTTCATATTAGTATTGAACACATTGGATACTTGCTTTTCCATTCTTGTAATACTTTGCTGAGAAGATTGTGTTTCAACTCCATTTGGATTAATACAAAAGATGTGAAGTCACCATGTTTTTTAAGGTTGTATAGTATTCAACAGTATATATATACCACAGCTGGTTAATCCATTCCTGAGTTGATAGGCATTTAGGTTGTTTCCATGTCTTGGTGATTGTAAATTGACCTGTGATAATGTCTGGCTTAATAGCAGATAGCTACCATTACATATGGACTTGTGTATTCTATCTATTGTGATACATCATTTTGCTTGAAGTACATGAAGAAAATATATTCTCATGTAGATATGCAGTAGGAAAAGGGGGAGTTTTATGTGGCAATATTATGGTATTATAATTGCCTTTTAAGATAATTGTGGATATTCTTCTTTGGTATTTAAAATTCAAAACACAGTAAAGTTTCTTAAAGTTTAATTGCTATATAGCTCTGACACTTTATCAATAAACTTTTCATACTAAGTTACCTGAAAATCCACTGTTCTGTGTTACACTTTAAATGACTGTATAACCATGCAAGATTTTGTAATATGTGTATGATAAATTATTCACTGAAAAATATTGGTTCCCTGAGTTAAGCAGATTTTTGAAATGTTGACATTCTTTCACTGTATAATGTAAAAAATTGTGATACCTAACATTGTGACCAATCACATCAGAAAAGTCTGTAAGTATTGGGAATTTTTCAAGCTGAAGTTTTCCAAATTTTTAATTTTTCACTTGAAAGCTTGAGCTTTATCACTGGCAATAAACAGTATCTGTTATTTTCCTTGAAAGTGACAGTCTCAGTTTTTGAGAAAAAGTCTGCCAAATGCCAAATCTGAATAATCATAGTTTGTCAATTTTTCATTTAAGTAAAAATAATATGCCATAAAAAAGGTGGCTGGCCCAGCTTGCCATTTTATCAATGACAATATATGCCCTTCCCATTTTGTCACACATAATATGTGCGTTTGAGAGTCTAGATTAAAAATAAAATAATTTTCGCTGGTTTGTTAATAACATTCTTAAGAAAACAGTCATTATTTTATTTTGCTGTGAGTATATGACAGTGAATAAGGGTTAAGACGTACATTTTGGTGCCACTGTCTTGATTCATGCTAAGGCAACAGTAGTTCTACCCCTATTGATTTTGCACCATCAGTGCAAATGTCAACACAACGAAAAGATAAAGGATGCTTTATTATAACATTTTGTGATAATAATGTTGAACATGCAGACTCATGAAGAGTCTTAGAGGACAACCAAGGGTCTACAGACTGCATTTTGGAACTGTTCTTCTAGATTGAATTGCAAATGGAATTTGGTTTACAGAAAAATTTTCTTCAGCTATTGTAGCTTTTAAAAATTAAACTGATTTAAGTGTGAACCCTTAATAATCAGGAGATTTCATGTCAAAATCTATGTTCTAGACTTTCCTTGATCAATTATAGGACCTGATATAAGTGGCCTCACATTCTTTCATTGCAATAATGAACACTGGCTTCCCCTTTACCTGAGGCAGATGCCTTCTCAGTTGCCACAGTTCCCACCTGCTTTATTTCATTAATTACCTTTACCTTCCTCGGTATGAAGAAATCTGAGTCTGTGTATCCTGGTATTACAATAAAATGATGAAAAGCAAAGCCTTTGAGTTGAAAATGCATGAGTCAAAAATCCTAGACTCTTTTGCCTGTTAGCTATGTAACTCATGTATAAGCTTAATCTTTCTTATTTTCACTTTTTTTTTTATCTTCCTAATGGGGGTAATAACATGAAAATTATAAGGATTAAATGAGATTATGCACACAGCTCAGAGCCTGTCAAATTTACAAATTCAGAATAAATGTTAGTTTTGTTGGCAATGCTCACTAAAACAGAGCCACAGGTCCACTCCATCCTCATGGTAACCCTATGAGGTATGTGATTCCATTTTAGAGATGAGGAAAGTGAGAATGATTAAAAGACTTTCTCCAAATCAGATCATCAATAAAGAGCAATAGCTTGAATACCACCACTAATAACAAGGAGATAATAAGGACATGTATTGGATACTTGCCATATTATCTCATTTAATCTTTATAAAACTCTGTGATTGAGGGATTTTATTACCTTTATACAGATGGAAAAATGAGACCTGGAGAGTTTAAGGAATTTGCTCAAGATCAACTGTAGAGCCTGGATTTGAACCCAGGTAGGGTTCTGGTGTTTTTGTCCTTATATCTCTGAGTACTGCTCTCCACATACACTAGCAGGTGCAGAGAAGTATGCTTCTATCATTTTACTAGAAACTCTATTGCTGGTAAGTGGAGGCACCTGCAAAGAAGAACTCTGTGCTCCTTACTGCTGGCCTCTGGACGCCAAACCACACAGACATTTCTTTCTGTGGGAACCCTCCAATATGTGCCGATAACAAGCAGAAACACCCTCAACAGGCTGTTTCAATAAAATTAATTTATAATTGACCACTTCAGCTTTTTGGTAGATAGAATAGTTTAACTCTGTTAGAAGTTCCAACAGTTACAGAAGTAAACACACACCTCCATCTTTACCAATATGCCATGTCTTGCGAGTCTTATAAGGAAGCATAATTAACTGGCTGTGAAAATTTTAAAAAACTATGAACATGGTATTCTTTCTCTTTTGTCAAATTTAAAAGTTCAAAGTAATAAAGAAAATTCACAGTATGTTAAAGAAAAAAATAAAGAGATCACACTGGTTTCTGACTATAATTAGAACCACCTGAACTTTGCTATGGACGACTACCAACTTTCCCCAATCCTTTCCTGACATTATAATATCTTAGATTTAGGTCACATTTCTAGGCAATTGACGTACTCTCTTATTTGCAATTAAATTCTGAAGTTTTCAAACACTCTCTGACCTATCATAACATTTCCATCTTTTCATAAGTTTGAGAATGACCTTGCTTGGGTTAATTGGATCCCAAAGGGTCTATAATTTCTGGTATTTTATTTCATTTTGTCCTTGTTTTATTGTCAAACTTACTAGAAATAAAACATCACAAGAAACTCATGTTTAGTTTTAAATGGTTTAAAAAATAAGCATACTAATACCACATAGTTGATACCAAACTGTCTCCAAAATGCTGTGGAAAGCATTGCTGATAATGAGAAAATGCCAAGCAGTCAGATGAGAAATGGATAGTTCAGTGGTGTAAATGCCCCAATACAAAGCCACGTGGGTGATAAACCTAATGCTTACCTTTTTATGAGGATGCTGTGTTGACATCATTTCACAGACTGAGAGGTCATTATTGTCAAATATTTTGCTATGTGCCACACGTTGGTGAGCATAATGCATTTGCGTTATCTCCTACAACTATCTCCTACATCTATCATTGAATAGATGAGGAAACTGAGACTTAGAAAGATTAAGAAACTTTCTACAAATCACAGAGCTAGCAAACAAATTGTAAGGCTGAGATTTGAACCCATGTCTGTTTTTCAAGTCCATACTTTTCTCACGTTGGAGGCATGGTACACTTTGGTGACTGCACATGGAACGGTCAGGGGCCAGGCAATCTCTAGCTCATAAGTTCACTTCACACACAAGTCAGCTGGGGAAGAAAGGTAACCTGCAGCTTCAAAAATGGTGAATTTATTTGTTTTGGGTGAATTATAGGCCCTGAGGCTGGGGACTGCAACCAATGGGCCCTTTCATGACTACTCTGTGTGTCTAGAAATAGTCACACCTACCTTCTTGAAACTGCAATAATACCTTTACCTTTGCAAGACTGTGTGCTGCTCTGGAAGGCAATCAAAAGAGTGGTTAAAATAGCCCTGGTTATGATTCTTGCCTTGAAATTAAACCCCAGCCAGCAAATTGTTTCCCTTTTCCCTGAGAAGATTTTAAATCCAATTTATTTGAGGTTTCTATTTAAATTGAAAATACTGTAGCATCTCATGCAAAGTGAAATCAATCTCTTTAGAAACAGGGGAGGAGGAGTTAGAAGGGGAGAACATGGGCCAAGTGTATAAAGATTAAAACTTGCTTTTTCGGAGATTCTGAAATATGAGAAACTACTTCTGTCTGTAAGATTAATGATGGATCCTTGGGACAGAATCACACTGTTCAACTGCTTTCCTAGGTGCCTAATAGGCATTTTGAACTTAGAAGATTTAAACCCAAGCTCCTCATTCTGCTTCTTTCTCTCGGAAGCTTTGCTCATTCAAAAAATAGAACCAACAATCTAGTTGCTTATGCCTATCCTGGAAAAATTCCTTAATTTCTCTCTTACTCCACCCCCTGCTAAATCCAATTCATTGAACCTACCTAACAACAGGTCCTAAACTAACCCCTCTCTGCTATTCTCACCTTGGACCAAGCCCTTCCACCTAGACCACCGCGACAGCCTCCTCACTGGTCCCCTTGCTCCCACCCATATTCTAGGGATTTCATTTCCTGCTCTGTAGTCACAGACATCTTTCTGAAACTATGCCATATGACATGGTAGACATTAGACACATGTGCCTTTGAGCCTGGAAAGGTGGCTAGTGTCAGTTGAGACTCAAGGATGTGCCTTGAGTCTAAAACACACACAGAATTTTAAAGATTTAATATGAGGAAAAAAATGCAAAATATCTCATTACATCTTTTTATATTGATTACGTGTTGAAGTGACAATAAATATTTTAGACGCATGTGGAGTAAAGAGAATATTATCAAAGTTGACTTTATCTGCATCTTTATTTTTAAATGTGACTGCTAGAAAATTCAAAGTTATATGTGTGGCTCCCGTTATATAATGTGGAACACTTAAGTTCTTGAACTCATCTTAGAACAAGTGCTACATACCTCATTGCTGAATATCACTATGGTCACCTTCAAGGTACTACCCTTGGAAAGCTATGTACTGATGCCAGTGCCTAGTCTACCCTTCAAGCAATTTTAGAACTTTTTCTGCAGTGGTCATCAGAGTTGTCATATGAAAAGGTCTGGCCAAGAACACAGTAAGTAAGGCAAGCAGACAGCCCTCAGAATGGGAGAAGATTTTTGCAGGTTATGTCTCCAACAAAGGTTTAATAACCAGAATCCATAGAGAACTTAAATGTATTAGCAAGAAGAGAACTGGTGATCCTATCTCAGGGTGGTTAAGGGACTTGAAGAGACATTTCTCTAAAGAAGATCAGCGCACAGCCTACAGATATATGAAAAAATGCTCACCATCCTTAAACATCAGAGAAATACAAATCAAAACTACTGTGAGATATCATCTAACTCCAGTGAGATTAGCCCATATCACAAAATCCCAAAACCAGAGATGCTGGCATGGATGTGGAGAAAAGGGAACACTCCTACACTGCTGGTGGGAATGTAAACTAATACATTCCTTTTGGAAAGACATCTGGAGAACACTTAGAGAACTAAAAATAGACCTGCTGCTTGACCCTGCAATTCCTTTATTAGGTATATTCCCAAACGAACAAAAATCGCATTACAACAAAGATATTTGTATCAGAATGTTTATTGCAGCCCAATTCATAATTGCCAGGTCATGGAAGAAGCCCAAGTGCCCATGGATCCACGAATGGATCAACAAACTGTGGTGTATGTACACCATGGAATACTATACAGCCATAAAGAAAGATGAAGCCTTTAAGTCCTTCATGTTCACATTGATGGAGCTGGAAAATGTTCTTCTTAGCAAAGTATCACAAGAATGGAAGAAAAAGTATCCAATGTACACACCCCTATTATGAAATTAATTTATACCTTTTATATGAAAGCTATAACCTAATAACAGCCTAAGAATACGGGGAGTGGGGAGGGAAAGTGAAGGGGGGAAGGGTGGAGGGAGGGGGATTGGAAAAAAAAAAAGAAAAGGTCTGGTGATGAAGTTCACAAACAAATTCTAGAAACAGTGCTACATACTTCATTGCTGACTATTGCCATGGTACTCCCTATGGCCATCGCATGACTGTAGTAACTCATTCAGTAATGAGGTACATAGCACTTTTCTAGGATGAGTTCACAAACTTAATTGTCTGACACATTGGACAATGTTATTTTCAAATGTATGTATCAAGTCATGTCTTTTCCTCTTTACTGTCCTTCAGTGGCTTCCCAAGGCATTGGCTTCATACCTCAGCCAATAGTACCCAAAGTGGCCTGGACATTATCTACTGTGCCTCTCTATAAACTTAAGGCTCTAATGACACTGGCCCTTTGACTGTTTTATACCCATGTAAAAGATTTTATCCTCTTAAAGTCTCAGCTCTTGTTCATCCCTCTGCTCTGCAGATTCTCTTCCAGATGTTCACCTGGATCAACCCCATCAAATCTGTTTCAGAGAAATTTCCAAACTGCCCAGCTACAGCAAACTCCACATCTTTCAACTATTTCACCTTCTCTATAACAATCATCATTCTCTGAAGTTATCTTGCTGCTCATCAATTTTCTGTCTTCTCCTCCCATTTGGGAAGGAGGGCATTTCCTTCCTCTCTCTCTCTCTCTCTCTGGTGGCTTTCTTCTAAGTCACTTCCTCACTCACATCCTATGCTGTGGCTAAGGCAGACCATTTGCTGGGGCCTGAACACCATTTTCTTCTAGGGGACATGTCTTTCTACCTGTTGAGTCTCTGGCTGGGAATACTTGTCTTCCATATTCTTGGTGAAAACCTGTGTTGGTTGTAAGAGACAATAGTATTGACTCTAACTGGCTTAAGAAAGAAACTGTGTACATTGGATACTTTTTCTTCCGTTCTTGAGATACTTTGCTAGGAAGAATATTTTCCAGCTCCATCCATGTAAACATGAAGGAGGTAAAGTCTCCATCCTTCTTTAGGGTTGCATAGTAGTCCATGGTGTACATATACCACAATTTATTGATCCATTCATGGATTGATGGGCATTTGGGCTTCTTCCATAACCTAGCAATTATGAATTGGGCTGCAGTAAACATTCTGGTACAAATATCTTTGTTGTAGTGTGATTTTTGGTCTTCTGGATATATACCTAGTAGAGGAATTATAGGATCAAATGGCAGGTCTATTTTTAGTTCTCTAAGTGTTCTCCAGTAATGTACACAGCTATGATTTAATAAAAAAATTAAATTAAAAAAAAAGAGAAAGAAGTTGAATTCAGCAACTCTGTGTACTGAACTAGGAGCCTAACTTTAGGAACTGCCAGGTCTAGGGGATTAAAATGCACCAAAAGAATTTAATGTCTTTCTCTCCATCGCTCTATTCTTCCCCTGTGTAGCTCAGATCTCAATAGATTTTTTTATTTGTGATTGCAAGAAGTCTTCTATAAGCTCCCCAAAACCCACAACCCTTCACCCTGGCCAGAAGAATGTGCCATTTTAATTGGCTCAGAACCGGGATAAGTGTCAGCCTGCTGAGAGGTCTGCAGACCTACAAAAGGCAGAGAGTAGGGAGGCAATCTTCCTGGGGGAGAATCAGGACTTTGTGACCCAAAGCAGCAGGAAACACAAGCTGTGTGGAGAAACTCTTGGATGTCTCCTACTGTGTCCTTTAAGACTTAGTGGAAATGCTATCATCTTTTGGAAGTTTTTTCTAACCTCTTCCTTCCCCATGTTGTACTAATTTCTGCACCCAGTTTGGTCTCCCTGGGTTTCATCCAGGTCAGCACTGCCAGTAATAATTGCTTAACTTGCTTCTCTCCTCCTGAGGCTTCCAGCTTCTTAAAGGGCCTCTGACTTTCTTCTTGGTGTCCATAATATTTAAACACAGTGTCTGGCATACGGGAGGACACCAGCAAATGCGGAATGAATGCTGTATCTACTCTTTTCTTAAGTAAGGGATCTGGTATTAAAGTCGTATTTTAGGAGAATTAATCTGGTAGTAAATTGTAGGGTAAATTTGGAAAGATTGCAGCTTGAGGACATCCCTGTGTTCTGGGGTAAAATGAAGAGGAATAAGACAAAGGGATGGGCTGTGGCAGAAGGAAAAAGATGAAGGAAATTGATGTCCAGAAATTCTTTCTCTGTATTAATGATTTAGAGACAAATTTCTGATTATTGATCAAAAACTTAGATCAATTTTAAAAATCTATTGTTAATATCCTATGCATTAGACACTGAGTTGTCTGCTTTATATAATATAACTAACAAATTAGAGTCTCTCAATACCCCTGAAGGTCTTACTCTAATTTTAGAAATAGGAAAAAGTTTTAGCAATGTTAAGCAAGGTGTTCAAGGTTATTCAGTGAGTTACGGCAGAATCTAGATATGAATGAAATTCTGCTTTTGAAGGGTGTATATCATTAAGGCCAAAAGAGGTATAATAATATTGCCCAGTTCTTCTATAACTCTTACATTTCAAGATGAGTGACTTAAGATTGACAGTCTATAATAAGTCTTAGCAATTTGAGGAAGGTACCACTTATTTGTGGAAATACTCTTTAGACCCTCCCATATGAAATCTCTCACTGTTCATAGATCCCCAAAGTCTATCCTCATAATAAGATCTCAGTAGATTGCCCTGATGGAATCAGGTAAAGTCAGAATTCAGAGAATGGTTGAGAATTGAACAGGGAGAGAACTCACAGCCTTGTTTTCACAGGACCAAGTTTAAGATCTGCCAGTCAAAGAGATACTGAAAGTCTGTCATGCAGTGTAAAAATATGACAGTTTGTAAGGTGGCCAAGCTTACAGGGATTCTCATAGCACTCACTCCCTTTTTATTTGCTATATGAAGTGATAGCTACTGAAAATTAATTTGCTTTCTCACCTACCTTTTGTTCTTCAAAAGCTTACACTCTAAAAGAAAGGAAAGAAGTTCTTGGGGATTTGAGAGGTTCATAAAATATTGGGAGGGATATTACAAAACATTTAGGTCAGTAGTTCTCAAAGCTTAGTGTGCTTTAGATAACTTGGAAGACATGCCCAGAATTTCTGATTCAACTAGTCTGGAATAGACCCCGCAAATTAACATTTTCAGCAATATCCAGGTCAGCTGATGCTACTTGTAAGGGAACGACATTATGAAAGACACTAATTTGGTCCAAGTACCTCATTTTGTGAATGAGATAATCCAGGCCCAGAGAAATGAAAGACTTGTCTCAAACTCTGTTAGCTAATGTCACAGCTGAAAAGGAGGCCAATAAGTTGTGGGTTTTTCCCTAAAGTGGAGATGCATATGTGAGAGTTTGTGTATACAGGTGTATGAGTGTGAATGTGGATATGTGCAGGTGTGCATACATAGGTTTATTTTAGGGGCCTATAAAACATCCATTCCTCCTCCATTACTCTGATTAAAGCAATGACTCCTGTCCTCTCACTCCCTATGAGTTCAATGAAGTTGACATCATGCACATCTGCAGAGAAAAGATTGTAGGGGAAAAAACCTGGATATACTTTCCAAATTCACATAATCCCTCTGATTGAGCATGTACATTATCCAGAATCTGTCCTACAAATCTAGGTCTCATATTATATAAAGATGTCAAGTATGGATGTTTGTTCCAGTAGTGTTATAGAAAAAAATCAAAAAAATTTATTAAGGAAAGACTGTTCAACTGAATTATAGTAGGCATCTATAATGGAACCTTATGCAGCAATTTCAGAAAAAAGAGAGAGAGAGAGAGAGAGAGAGAGAGAGAGAGATGTACTGACATTTGTTCCTGAAAGTCTTATGGAGCTTTCATTTAGGACACTGAAAGAGCTCCAAGATCTAAGAAGTGAGAAAATGTGAGATATAAACAAAGTCTGGAGCTTCTGTTTATATGCAGTAGAAATATGTGTCTTCCCATATAGGGTGTCCATAAAGTTCATCTGCAATTTGAAATAGTTGGCTACTTTAAACTGAGCATGAACTTTATGGACACCTTGTATATACACATCTGACATATTAAGTGTGTATGTGTGTATAGAGCCACCATTTGTAGAGTATAGAAATATATATTTATGCTTTATATATATATGCATATATACATACACACACACACATATATATGTACACAACATATCTGTGTATATGTGATTCATAAAAGGTAATGTGTATTTAAATGTTTTTATAAGATAGTTTTTTGGAATTTTTCACAATATAGAAGTACAGAATTAACTATTTGCATATGTGACACCTATTTTTCAGGAAGTCATTTATTCATTTAAATATTTTTTTTATTATACACTTAACATATTACAGCTCAGGCTGTTCTTATGTGAATTTTAAGAAGTGCTCATTGGTGATGGGCATGGCAGCTATAATCCCAGCACTCTGGGAGGCCAGGGCAGGTGGATTGCCTGAACTCACAGGTTCAAGACCAGCCTGACTGAGAGAGAGAAACGCTGTCTCTAAAAAAAAAAAAAAAAATAGCTGGGTGTTGTGGCGGGTGCCTGTAGTCCCAGTTATTTGGGAGGCTGAGGCGAGAGAATTACTTGAGCCCAAGCATTTGAGGTTGCTGTGAGTTATGATGCCATGGCACTCTACCAGGGGTGACAAAGTGAGACTCTGTCTCAAAAAACAAAAAAGTGCTCATTGTTTCAAAGTAGAAGTTGAGGACCACTTATAATAATGTCTTAGAATTTATGTATTCAATCTACATAAACTTATATTTATTCATTGTATCTCATAGTTTATAAACTACTTATAGTAACTACCTACAAGCACAGAAATGATTCCAGAATTTGAGGCAAGAGGGATTATTTCAGCTTTTAGCATCTTATGGAGGGAGAATAAATAGTCATTGTAAAAGAATTCCATGTTTTACAGATCTAAGCCTTTTTGAAAATAATTTTTGCTTGTTTTCCTACTTCTTCTATATATCATAGAAGTTTCTGGATGTTTTATCTCAAACAGATTGCTGAAATTCTTCCAGATCTCTCATTTAGAAAGGGCCTGCTGACTCTCTTGCTGAGGAGCATGAACAGACCAAATAAATATGCACAGGTGTCTTGAGCACATTATAAGCATCACTGAGAATTCTCCTCCACTCTTCTGTCAACTTGCCATACCATGTTCCAATTTGTTAAACAAAGAGAGTGGCAAAGTTGGGAATACCTAATGAGACAGCAAATGCTGCTGCTCTCACCTAGGAGAATTCAAGAATCACAGGAATTGTGTCTGCTCAGACCTCCAAGGACCAACTTCAGTCTTGATCTTTGACAGTCCCCTTTGCTCATGAAATTTCATTCCATGATATGAAAAATGTCCCTCCTTTCTGGTGGATAATGCACTAGATCCAAATCATTCAGCAATAGAAGAATGACTCCCAAGCCAGCAAAAGAGCTGTTTCCATGTTGCTGGTAATCCATGTACCTCGTGCTAAACTCACATTCTAAAACTCGAAGTAAAACAACAATGAGACAGCTTTATACATACAATAATATGATTTTCTTAAAAACTGTAAACCTGATTATATCAAGTCAAGGAAGAACCTCTTTGGAAAACGGGCCATAACTTTAAAAGCTGAAAATATGTATATTTTTTGACCCAGAAATTCCTGTCTTAGGTTTATATTCAATAGAAACATTTATGTATGTTTGCCAAAAGACATGTATAAAAATGTCTAGAAAAGCATAACTCATAATCATCTCAAACCAGAAGCTACTCAAAATATCCATTAAGAGTAGAATGAATTTAAAAACGTACTACATTCATTCTGTGGAATGCTTACAGCTATATAACTACATAGGGAGGATGAGAAGAAACATCTGTTATGTGCAACGGTATGGGTGAATCTCACAAACAATTTAAGTTTAAAGATATATAAAAGAAGATACTGTATAATTTATAGCACAAAAAGAATTAAAACAAATACAGTATGTTAGGAGTCAGGGCAGTGGGTATCCTTGGGGAAAACAGAAGTTGGAAGGAGACCCAAGGGGGGCCTTGGGGATCATGCTAATGTTTTATTTTGTCATCTGCATGCTGGATACATGGGTGTGTTCACTTTGTACATTCCAGCAGCTTAATACATATATTATACATAAAATTAATAAAAAATAACAACAGATGTTGTGATAAAATTTACTCATTTCATCTTATTACTGATATTGAAAAGACCAATAATAACTAATATTGGAATAGCATATTTCAGGTAACAAATCGATGTTATCTCTCTCTCTTTTTAAATAGATCCTGGCAACAAGTCATGTTTGAAAAGATATAGAAAATAATCCACTCAGGGTTAATTTAGGTGAGATCCCAGGCTATACCATACTATTTTAGCTTCAACTGTTGAAGAAGCAACAGATATCTGATGATAAAGCCATCTTCACCCTATCCAGAAATGATATTTTTTGGACTTTTTTTTTTTGTTGTAGAGATAGTGTCTCACTCCGTTGCTTAGGCTAGAATGTTGGCATGTTCATAGCTCACTATGGCCCTGAACTCCTGAGCTCAAGTGATCCTCCTGCCTAATCCTTCCTAGTAGCTGGGAATATCAGAACATGCCATGAGGCCTGAC
The DNA here is from genome assembly GCF_000181295.1 of Otolemur garnettii. Taxonomy (NCBI): domain Eukaryota; kingdom Metazoa; phylum Chordata; class Mammalia; order Primates; family Galagidae; genus Otolemur; species Otolemur garnettii. Next base: position 18,641,607 of record NW_003852410.1, read on the forward strand.
AAATTTTTAAAAAATTACTTTTTGTTTAAATGGAGGTCTCACTATGTTACCCAGGCTGGTCTTGAATGTCTAGCCTCAAGCAGTGCTCCCATCTGGACCTCCCAAAGTGCTGAGATAATAAGCAAGAGCTACCATTCCCAGCCTGGACTTCTTTAATCATGTGAAACTACTTGTTATTACTCTATATTTTCAGACATTTAGAAATAGATAACAGAATTTAGAGTGGTTAATCTTGAATTCTTCACTCCTTTATATATGACCAAAATCATTCAATGCCTGGTCTCTGCATTTTTAAAGGCTAGTTGAGCTCCATGTTCCCTTTTCATAACCTTGTGTCAAACAAGGTCAGTTCCAAGCAGTTTTCTTGAGGTGTTGAAGGCCTGCAGGCTTTTGGAGACTGTGGCTATGTCAGACTTGGCAGCTTAAGCTCACGTCCTTTAAAATGAGAAGCCAGCATTTTAAAAGTGGCTCTGGAGAATGGGACCAGAATCTTTTCACATCTGACCCTGAGCAAGTATGATTTCCAATTCCCACATCAATGGTGAACTCAAAGAACCAGAGCCTCTTTGATAAGGAAGTGGGACCTTAGCAAATAGGTTCAGAAGATCTCATCTCAGCTGCAAGGAACTTTCTCTACATTTCTAATATTCAATAGAGAAACATAGTCATACTGAAAAAACAAAGCCATACTAATTTGATAAACAGGAACTTTGTCCTGAGAGTCAAAGTTATCTTTGCAACGTTCATTGCTTCTCTCTTGTGCTATTTTTTTCCTCTCTGCAAGAGACTGTATCTTAGGGATGATTTATTTGGCTCACTTTGTCTTAATCTCTCATGTATGCCTTTCCCTATCTGACTCCGTCTACATTTGTTTTAGTAGGGAAGTAATAGAAATAGTTGGGAGTATAGTTAGAGGGGAGTTTTCAAGGATTTATGAAACCAGGATGCAGAACCTGGTTTACTCCCATGTAAACTTGGTCCCTTGATGACCCCCACTCTCTGGAAGCTGTAATTAATTATTTCCAGTTACTAAAGACCAAGTCTGCGTACTGAGTCTAGACATTCCTGAGGTTGACTCTGATTTCTACAAAACTTTTTCCAAAACTTTTGAATGCGGATCGAGTTCTGACAGCTGGCTAGCTCTGGCTTGTTCCTTGTGCAGGCCACAGTCAACTTGCTATCATTGTCAGTAATGAAGCACAGGTGTGGAAATCAATGCTTAGGCAACACCTTAGTTCATTAATTAAATTATTTTTGAAAGAAGTTCAAAGCATGTAAGTATATATATATATATATATTTTTTTTTTCACTCTCTTTATTGGTCAACATAATTTAAGTGTGTTGTAGAAGTTTAACTATAGGCTTAAGTGTGCTGTGAGATAAAAAGGGTTGAAAACATTGCTTATATTCTCAAATGGATGAGTAGACAAATGCTTCATTCCTATTGCAATCCTTGCTCCTAGCCCCTTCAAAGAGGTGAGGCAGCCTGATGTAGTGGTGACAATAAAGGTTCTGGAAACATACAGTTTTATTAGTCACCTTGGTTTATTCACTTAATCTCTCTAGCCTCTGTTGTGTTTGCTATGAATGGGATCAATAATAACTACATGCCAGTATTATGGTACTGAAAACAGCTCTGTAAGGTGCCTATGAAATGATTTGATACTTAAATTGCAGTTAAGACTCAGGTAGTTTGGCATTTTATTTATTTAAGGTGATACATTTTCTTACAAATGGAGTTAGTTCATTTTGCTAATGGTGACCTTTTTCTCCTTGAAGACTTTGTTCATTCAACAAATTTACCCAGAACCTTCCATGTTTCAGGCACTCTTAAGCCCCCTAGTGCAGAACAAGTTAGAAAAAGTCACACCCCTCTTGGAGATTATATACTGGTGGAGAGGAGAGAAAGAGTAAACAAGCATACAAATAAACATGAGAAATCATTACAGGTGGTGATAAGCTCAAGGAAGGAATACACAATGTAACAATTGATAGAATAACTAGGAACCGGGAACGAGTATACCAACTTAATTAAGGGAAGGCTGCCACTCTGGCATCTTTTCTGAGCACATAGCAAACCGGAAAGTCAAGTGATTAAAACCTGGAATAATGTTTTTTGTGTGCAGGACTATTTGCTTGCACTAGGGCAGATGCAGAGACCTGAGGCTCATTATCTCAGGGGATCCTTCTACCTTTGACCAATTCCAAGTGGGGAGGCAAACTAACCAACAAAGTTATTGGTGTCTGGTGGCAAGTTCCATTATGGAATAATGACACCTATTAACACAAATGCTGGATTTTTAGTGTCTGGTAGTAAATGCTAAATGTAAAAATAGAAAAGTTTAAAAAATTGATTTAGTAAGTCACACAGCTAGAGCCGTGACAGATCTGTTCTAGACAGTCTGTCATTAACTCACAGCATAATCATCATTATAACCATCATACCCGTCTACATTTCCTCTTTGTCACTGGGAAGAAGCTTCAACTATATCTCCTAGAATGCCATTCTCCTTATGTTTCCTGGTTAGATACAGTCAATCAGAGGCAGTAAGTCTGGGAGGTGGAAGAAAAGCAGAGGCCATTATTTTCTGGGAGAAGTTTCAAGCAGACAGTTGAGATCAACAGTTTCCCTGATCTACTGAGGATTCCCCAGTAGCTGAGCGAATGGGCTTTACTTTATCATCTATGGGTTCTCCTGAAAAATCAATCACTTTGATCTTGGAAGCAGCTGGAACTACTGGCTCTGAGTTATTTGTAATTATTTCAAGATTTCTTGAAAGTAGTCTGTTAGCCATTTCCTCTCTCCAACACCCCAGACCTCATGTCAGCGCTTTAAACCTGTCTTTCATGGATTAAATGCCTAGCTAATCAAGTGGCTTCTGTCTTTCTGTTCAAAGCTTGACTGAATACCATTCTTTATTTTCACTGTTCTAAGTAATTTATTATATGAGTGAGCCCTTTTCTGAAAAGCATTAATACCTATCACATGTTAGATGTTCCAGGAACTGAGCTATTTGCTTTTCTTTTTTAAATTGAGATAATTGTATACTTACATGCAATTGTAAGAAATAATAGAGGGAGATTCTATATGTTTTTTGTCTAGTTTCTTTCCATAGTAACATTTTGACAAACTACAATACAGTATCAGAACTAGGATATTGATACTGATATAATCTACTATCCTGTCCATATTTTTTTACTTGTATTTATATATGTTTAATTCTAAACATATACAATTCTATATTTTACTTATATATGTTATAGGCTTGTGTGTATACCACCATAGTCCAGATACTGAACAGGTAATTCCATCACTCAAGGACTCTATATGTACTTTTAAAGTTCAATCCTTACAGCATCCCTATAGGTGCTATTAACATCTCCATTTTTCAGATCAGAAAACTGAAGTTGAGATAGTATCAGTCATGGATACAGGGTTATGTAGTTATGAGAAGTAGAATTTGAATGCAAGCTATCTAACATCAAAGCCAGTGGCCTGGCTCAGTAGGAGAGTGGAGCTATTCCTGTGGACAGCCACTGAAGCTCCAAATGCCTCACTGAATACCTCTGACTCTTCAAAAGAGAAAATAGGAAAGTCAGTCTTTAAAGGGAGCAAAAAATGATAGGCATGATAGGTAATGTAAATTATGCTTTTACATGGCTGACATGCCTCCTTTCTATTGGACTGCAGTTACATCTTCTGGGTGTTCCTTATTGAATTTCTTTTTCTTAGCATCCCATAATACCAGGATACTACAATTTTAACATGTTACTAATTGTTATTGTATTTTATGCACATTCTTATTTATAAAATATTTTATGAATATTAATTTAATATTTTAATACATAAAAACACAACCTAAAAATACCCCCAAATGCATTCTCTCTGATCTTTTAAACCTTTGACAACTCTGATTTTAACAACTGCTTAGCAAGGAGCTTCAGTTGTAACCACTGTGGTGCATTATTCTTTTTTTCTCCTTCTGTGACTTTCCAATGAACCAACCACTTTGATAAAGAATAATTTGACACCTCATGGAATATATTTCTCAGTAAAAATGATGTAGCTATTGATGAGTTGGCAGTTTTTAAAGTCATTCAGGCAGCAAACATATGTCTTTCTTAGAAATTAGATTTGAAGATAATGGGAAAGTGCTATTAATGTAGACTCCAGGTTGGGTATAGCTAACCAGTGAAGAGGCTCCATAAATCTCCATGATATTGCCAACTCTAAACTATTGATAGTAATAGGGGTCTAGGAGAGCACAAATGCTATAATTGAAATCCACTGATAATCTAAAAACTTCAATTTATCTGATCGTTTCAGTGCCCTCTTGGGCTAAACTCTTGATGGAATGGATAAGAAGTGGTCAGTGTAACCAATTTGAGTTTCATCTCCATCTTCCTGTCTTGGCTCAACCTAGCAGTGGAGGTGATCTGCCTGGGGAAAGGCAACAAGCAGTAAGCAGAGCCTGTGGTACCCAGAGAATAATTTAATTCATGTCTCAGAAATACAAAGAACTGCAATTCAGCCTTTTGAAGACATCTTCAAATAAAGTTTTATATACCTAGTCTTAGCGGCACATATAGGATTGAAGGAAGAATATCCTTTGTACATATTTCAATTTCTATGCCACTTCTAGTTCCCCACTTCCCTGGTATAGATATCATAAATTAACATTTTTACTTCCCATTATTATGATGTGAGTAATGATGATGCCTTGTTTACTTTCATTTTGAATTGAACCATAAATTTGTTAAATGTAAATGCTTAAAACATACAAACATTTCAAATGTTAAAATCTTTTTAAGTATCTCTTGTTTTTTTATGTACTAGGGCCCTCTCAAAGTAGAAGTGACTGGTGTCACTGGAAGAAAATTTATGAGAATTTATGAAGGACTGAATAATAATATTTTGACATCACAGTAAGGTACATAGTTATCTTTACTTTTTGAAAGCAGAAGAAACCCATTAAATCTATACTGTAACATATATAAGGTTTACAACTCTTTCTAGTTACTGGAACATTACAAGGATTCTGTCATTAACCGAATTCTCAGATCCCCTGAACTATTTTTCAACTTGGCATGACTTTTAGACCTCCATGTTAGTCTTTGCATTTTTCAGTTTTAGCAAGAAGCCTGCTAAGTCAGTTTAAGCAGAACCTCCTACCCTCAAAATCTGCTTACTCTCATTATCTAATTGGGTTCCTAATTCTGCATCATCTTCCCTGTGAAATCTGACCAACCAGCTCTGCCTTCAGCAAGAATCATGTTTCGTCAGTTCAGCCAGAATATTCTGTTACCCCTGATACTACTTCCTTTTAGTAATATTCTGACGCCCTCACATCCTGCTCCTTGGCTGTAAATTCCAACCTCCCCATGCTGTATTTGGAGTTGAGCCCTATCTTTTCCCCCCACCACAAGCCTTCTTTGCAGTGATCTCAATGGCTCCCCTTGAAAAAAGTTTTTTTTTTATTATCTTTGACAAGTATCATTGAATAATTTTTTCTTTAAATTCATCCACCCTTAACTATGGTCTTAGAATGATTGTTCCTTGATTAATGATTTAGTGTTAAAACAAAAATATTGAAATCAAGGGTTGTGAGAGTCCAGGAGGACTTGAATGATATAAATACAGTTTGGTCAATAGTATTTATCATTCAAATAAATAAGCAATTCAACATTAGGATAGGAGAATGGATAACTGGCTCGAGGGCTTATATCCCAGTGTTTCAAGGGATATTCATTCAGAGTTCAGTGTTTCAAGAGGTATGGTCTTTGATAGGTCACTTACCTTTTATAAACATCTGAAAAGTGGAGATGGTAACATTTACATTTTAGGGTTGCTATAAAAGTTAAGAGAAAATACATGTATTGTATCAGTCAAGATAGGCTGGGTTACACCATGAGAACAATCAATGTTCAAAAAAGCTATGTTGTTTAATAGGATGTAAACATTCCAATTTGTACAAATAATCATCACATTGAATCATATAATGGCATAAATGTATTTATGATCTATGTATGAAAGACTTAATAAAAAAATAAATAAAAAACCTCCCAAAAACCCAATGGCTTAAAACAAAGATTTATTTCTCATTTATATGCCCACCATAGATCATTTGAGGTTTCTGCTCCATCTCATTATTGTTTATGTTCTGGGAATTAGAATAACAAGGCAGCTACTATCTGGAACATTGCCAGGTATTGTGGCAAAGGAAAACTCAGTGTATGGTCTCACATTAATAAACAATGCTTTGCCAAAAAATGAAGCATGTTACTTCACTCTTACTTTGCCCAACATTGAGAGTGCCAGAAAATTCAGAAACCCATCATGTCCCAGAAGTAGAAGGAGAAGTGCAACATTTGGTTGTCAGTTCAAGTATAGAGCCTGATACACTCAACAAATGGTAGCTACTACAGTAGCACTTATACAGCACAAACAGTTCTCAATAGACTAATTATTGCTGTCTCCTGATTCAATGTCTATGGTGCAGAGAATGTCTGTTATTTCTCCCACCCCGCTGCCTAGTATATTTCTTCTTTTTCCTTCAATAATTCCCTAAGTTTTAGCTATATACATAATTTCCTAGCAAAAAGTCAATATTTTCCAGCTAAGAGTTTTCATGTGACTCAAGGCAGCATGAATATATATGTTGTCCTTAAAAGGAAAGGCCATATCCTTCCCTGTCTTTCCTCCTTTCTGTGGGTCAGAATATGGATGTGGTAGCTACACACTGGAGTAGTCAGCCACCTTGCCCATGAAGAGGCTTTTGTAATGGACTACACCAGAGGTGAAAAGACTAGATAGAGGACCCACTACTCCAGTCTTGAAATATGTACAGCTAAACTTCAACTTGAGAAATAAATTTCTAGGTTATGTGCATCACTGCTACTTTGGAGTTCCATGATTCTTTCCCTTTCAATTATCAAGAGTTGGACAGGGATTAGCAAATTACACAGGTGTATCAATTATAATGCATTTGGCTGCAAGTAATACACCATCATATCAATAATAGCTTAAGCACTACAGGCACTGAGAAGTGTTTAGACACGGATGGTTACATAGTTCTTGCTGGAGGTGGTGTCTTTTTTTTTTTTTT
>NW_003852410.1:18651652-18690207 GCF_000181295.1 Otolemur garnettii
TTGGTTATTTCTTTTCTTCTGCTGGGTTTGGGATTGGAATGTTCTTCCTTTTCCAGTTGCTTAAGATGTCCCATTAAGTTGTTAACTTCCTCTTGGAGGTGGTGTCTTTTAAGAGATGGAGGTCTCACTCTGTCACCCAGGTTGGAGCACAGTGGTATGATCACAGCTTACTATAACCTTGAACTCTAAAGTGCTGGGATTATAAGCATGAGCCAATGTGGTCAGCTGAAATTTGATGTTTACTAAACTCAGACTCTAACTTTCTAGTCTGTGATTCGCAGCATGTTAAATTTGATCACTATATGACTACAAGGTAGCTGCTGCCACGCTAATTGTCCCCAGTAGGATTTGACGCACAAAGAGGAGGGAGGGGTCCTGTTATCTATATTTTTATCAGGCAACTATAACCTTTACAGATATTTATCATTGCTCTCCATTCAGCTCTCCTCCCACTACCAATAAAGAATCTTCTCCTTCAGTGTCTATTATAGAATTAAGTCACATGCCTACCCTAAATCCGTTGCTAGCAAAGGGGAAGAATTTACTATGTATGACTTGGGATGCTGTGACTCATCTCCAGGCTAGAGAATGGGCTACCTTTACCTAAGCGTATTGATGCCCAAATAAAATCAGGATTATATATATTCAGGTAGGAGGAGGAACAGTGTCAGAAATTAAAATATCTCTTTGATTTCTCCTCTCCATTTATACTTAGCAAGTCATGTCGTTTCGTGTTTATGCTAAATATAGAGAGCTACCTGAGAATGTAGAAGAAAATATACCTTATTACTACTCTGCCTTTAAACCATCCTTCTACCTTCAACTTATTAAAATAGCAGAAATTAGGTACATTGCTTTTTAAATCATAAACTGTTCATGCTAAAACCCTCCAAGAATCACCCAATGCACAGATCACAACATCCACACCTCTTACTGCGTTCTATATGGCTCTATGCTATGCGACTATGCTGTCCCTTAGTTCCACATCTCATGCCACTCCCTTTTTTATTGTGGTCCAGCCAGAAGGGCTTCTGACTATTCTTTAAAAGTTATGGACTAATCCCTACCTTGAAGATTGTGAATCTGCTGTCACTGCTTTTCAGAAATTGTTACCAGACTAGCTTCTTTTTGTCCTTTCAAATATACCTTCCCTGGCAAGTCTAAAGGACCTCCCTCTACCACAACACTCCAGCCCTTTACCTGATTTTGTTTTCCTTATGATAATTTCACTACCTGAGATTATGAATGCATTTATATACTTTTCCATTCCTATTTACCCTTCTACCTCCATTCAATATACTGAGAGCTGAATGAGAGCCGGGGGTTTGTCCACTTTCTTTATCTACATAGCTCTAGCAAATAAAACAGCACCTGGTACATGATAGGTGCTTAATAAATGAAAAAAAAAGTTGGGCAAGGTTGGTGGTATTCCTGGCTCCCTTCTGCTTGGCTGAAGAAAATGGTATGGAACCGATTTTCCTTTGCCTATAAAAATGAAATAGCATCCTGCTTCATCAAGAGTATACCAATTTAAATCTCTAAAGTGTTATATAAAATAGTTATTTTTAAAGTAAAGTGAAAAGCATAAACCTGTCTACCACCTAATAAATAGTACTGTTTTAATCCATGTAGCCCACTGAATTTGTCTTAAACCCAATATTCTTTTATTTGGTAATGGCATTCTTTTATTTGGTAATCTTATTGGAAATGGTTGTTCAAGAGGCTATGAAATTGCCTGTTAGGCTGTGGTTCATTTTTTTTTTTTTTTAGAGACAGAGTCTCACTTTGTTGCCCTCAGTAGAGTGCTGTGACATCACAGCTCACAGCAACCTCTAGCTCTTGGGCTTAGGAGATTCTCTTGCCTGAGCCTCCCGAGTAGCTGGGACTACAGGCACCTGCCACAACACCCAGCTATTTTTTTGGTGTGGTTTGGCTAGGGCCAGGTTCAAACCCACCACCCTCAGTATATGGAGTCAGCACTCTACTCATTGAGCCACAGGTGCTGCCTAGGCTGTGGTTCTAATTCAGCAGATATGAAGAAGAATAAATTGAATGCCAACTACCCTCCCAAATTTAAAATATATATATCTGTCATCAGATTTTGACTTCACCCAATATGACATCCAACATCAACTGGAGCTTGTTTTGGGAATGTAGACAAGCTCAGTATTTTATATTGAACTATTCTTTTCAATAAAAATACAGAACACAGGACACAGATTCAAGATTCACCATGGAGATGGAAGATGAGTTTACAAATGACAAAGATGGAGTAAAGAAGAAACACAACTCAACAGGTAAAGATAGTTGGGGCATATGTGGATAGAAAATCAAACTTTTATACAAAGAAAATTCCCATTTTCTTGTCAAAAAAAGGAGAGGGCTAATCAAAAAACTAAAAAAGTGAAGCCTTTTGTTAAAAACCCTACGAGTGACAGCATTTGAGTTCCAAGTTGTTTACAGCAACACTGAGATGAGACAATGGTTTTTCCACTGTGTTCCAGGAAATAGATGCTTGCTAAATAACTGCTAACTTATTTTATGGCATTTATTGATTATATCTATAGAAATTAGGAGAAGGCAATGAAGCTTAAAATTTAATGGTGTTCTGGGGCTGCTAATTTACTGGCTGACTCGATCAATGTATGACCCTGGATAGAAATCTATGCCCACCATGTGTTAAAAACTTTATGTGGCCCTTTCCACTAAAATTATAATAATCACAAGAAACCAGAGGACTGAGGAGCAGGTACCACACAAATAGGTGAGAAAGTGACTACAGTGGCCTTCAACTGTTACCCTAGTCTACAATCCTTTAAAGAGGCCATTAAAAATGAAGATAAAAAATTTTGAAAGTTGTTTTGTTTACCTTACTACTTGCCAATTTGGGGATTCATCAAGTGGTATATATATCATACTCATAACAAAAGGTAAACTTTCCCTACCAATGAGAACTGAAATATTTTTATGTCATCAAATTTCATTTTGCTTTTCAGGCATTGAAAAGAACTTCCCAGATATATGTTCTCATTTAATGTGGAAAATACCAGTCTACTTCCAAAGGGTATCGATAATTCCATTGAACACAATAAGCCTATGGCTCGCTCACATCTTTGTCGCAATCCAGACAACAGCTCTAAGAATGATTGTGCTTTTCTCCAAAGGTATTAGCAGCTATACATTAACCACAAAATACCATGGATAAGAGTCATACACACAGAATACCAGAAAACCAGCAGAGAGGGACACATCTGGTAATCATTAGTCACAGGATAGAGCAGCTAGAATTACCTGGAAGATGAAGGGAACTATCTCTGGCTTGAGAAGAGGTGAACATAATAAGTGAGATAAGCTTTTATTCTTGTCGACATGATGACAGTATGTTGGGGTAGGGCTGTGCTCTGCTAGCACTAGAGTTTCCACAAAAACCATACAGGCCATTATTATGGAAGGGGTATAGAAATACAGTGAGGGCTATATACTGACCAAGGTTAAAATTCTTCTTCAAGCTGCCACCCCTACTAAGATAAAGTGATTCAGTGAGAATACTCAGAGCAGCTGAGAACAGTTTGGCTGCTGGTTGGGAGAAAAATTGTTGGATCACCTTACCAGGTCCAACGAGCTAAAAATCTTTGGATGAAATTTGTACGTGAGTGCAGCATAATTGTTCTGAGGTCCTTGAGGGTATCCTTGCCACATTATGTGGACTTTTATCTTCTCTATCTTGGGCTCTGAGAGCTGCTCTTTCTTATCTGTTTTTGGAGAAAGATTTTAAGATGCATTCCTCTCTATAAACATGTTTTAGTGTGTGTGTGTGTGGGGGCATTCTAGTACAGTGGTTGTCAATATATGGTCCCCAAACCAGTAGCATCTGCATCACCTGGGAACTTATTGAAACTGGGGCTCAGCCCAGGTCTATGGAATCAGAAACACTGGTGGGTAAGGAGTGGGGAGGCACAAACCTGTATGTTAACAAGCCACTTCAATCTGTGGCAGCTATGTAAGTGAGTATCCACTCTGTTTCTCTGGGCTCCACTCCTGGGAAGGAGCAGGGGATGCTCTGAATCTGGAATTCAGAGAAGAGAGGGAGGATGTGTTCACAGAGCTCTTGCCTCTGAATGCAATGTCTAAAACTGTAGTTCAACTACTTCCATTAGGACAGTTCTGTTCCTGCTGGCATCTGTTCCTGCTTGCTACCTTACTATGCTTGCTACCTTAGTCTTCTCTGGACCTGAGTGACAGTATAAAAAAGAAACATTAAAATACTTTATTTGAGAGGAACCAGACCCAAAATAGTGAGTATCAAGGGGAAAAACAAAATCTTCTGCCCTCTTCACATGGACATCTTCCACAAGGTCAGAAAGGAGGACTTGGATGTGTGTTAGGTTGGCCAACTCAACCACATCTTGAAAACAATTCTGTGAGACTCTGTTATAGGTGGACATAACTCAGATAAGAGAAACATGCTGCAGGCTCATGCACTGGCTGAGTTACAGACACATCTGAGAGAAATATGCTGACATTCTGATAAGAAGAACCTGCCAGACAGTCCTGATAATGTGATAATATCTTTGATGCCCTGATGAGAACAGCAGTTTGGTGGTCCTTGATAGAAATCAGTGCCCCCTTGTCTGGCTAAGACTGGCCTTCCTCCCCAAATTCCTGCTGACATCTTTTACATCTCAGCACACTTGCACCTAAGTGTCAAAATAAACAGTGCCAACTTTGTTCTCTTCTGTCTTGAGTGTTCTGATCTTCTCCTTTTCAGTATAACCTATCAGGATGCATCAGATGGTCTGAGATGGGGGAGGATGTTCTCTAGTTTTCTAGTTTCCTTCCAGATCTGGAATTCTGAGATTTAAAAAGACACATATTGTCTCATCCCTTTTTTAACTTCACTAATGCCACCCCCAGCCAATTATCAGCTAAATTTATGCTATAGGAAGAGGAGGCAAAAAAAAGCCTCATTCCTCCTTCCCTTTGGAGACCCAAAACAGCTAATTCTTAGCTCTATGGGGAGATTGGGGGAACAATTCTGAAGTGATTTTTTCAGAGATAAGGGTGTAATTGTTCAATCTCAAGTCTCAATAAAGGGCCTTGAATGTGCTTCCCTGGAGGTCTGCCTAAACAACAAAACAGTGGTTAATTACCATGTGAATCTGAACAAACTAACTAATATTGAAAGCACAACCCAAATTTAAGGATAATGAGCACACCTTCATTATGTTTGCCAGAGTTTCAGGTACCTCTGATTACACATGGGAAATTTACCTTCATCAATTTCTTTGATTTCACGGGGGATAATATTACTTCATGAGCATTTGACTGGGGCATCTTAAAATGAAAGTTTTATATGGGCAAATAGGGAATTAGGGAAAAAGCGGTGATGAGATTTCTTTGTATTGATCTTATCACTCATTTCAAAAGATGTGATAATACTTTCTAGCAACTGCAAACACTTTTATTCAGCTCCCATAAAACTAGTATTAGTTCCATTTATTTTTGTCCTCAGAATCAGGATTTAGTTATATTTACTCAATTCTCAGAACTTGCATTTTTCAAAAATGAACACTTAAATTAGAATCATTGCTTACTTCTTCTAGTGCATTAAAAGATAAAGAGAACAAAAAGATCACATTTTTGAAATTAGGCACTGCTTTAAAATGTTTATTTCTAATGTATAGATCTTAGATCAAAAGTATAGAATGAATTTTGCAATAACTCCAAGTGCTATTAATATTAAAATCTGTCTACTTTTTTTAAAACAGTGTTGTTGTTTAGTATCCTACAGGTTAAGGAACTTTTTACCTGTGGTAGATCCTGTGGTGTGCTGCCTAGGTCCTCCCTGCTCAGGACAAGGTACTCATTTTCCCAGCTTCTGTGATGGTGAGTAGTTCATTGGGAATTGCCTTCAGCGGAAGAGAGGTTCCGGGCCCAAAGTCATATGCCCTCCCAGGGACATGACGGGAAAATGTGAAGATAGAATGGCCTGGTTCTTTGCCAAGTAGGGGAATGATTCTGAAGGGCTCTCCCTGTGAGATGGCCGGAGGTTCTGTTGTAGTTCCATCACCACTCAATTCCTTTCTGTGCCCCGCCCTACATTCTTACTCTATCTCTCCCACAGATGGTGATCCTGAGGACATTACTCAATATACCTTCTGCAAGCAAATCTTAGCGTTTGTTTCTCAGGACCCTGCCCCTGATATTACTAAACATAACCTGATTTATTCTAAGGTTCACCCTTTCCTCTAGGAGCAATGATACAGTTTTTAAAAAAAAAAAACTGGGAGGCACTGTTCAAAAATGTCTCTGCTCTAACCATAAGAAGATGGTTCAAGGTGACCTATATGTGGAGTCATAAGACATCTGGAAACATCATAACAGTGGGTGCCCCAGGTCATTCATTTCCTGTTGTGAATCTATGGAGCCACTTTGGGAAAAGTGAGGTAAATGATAAGCTTAGAATCAGAGTCCTGTATCTTAACATTGGGTTCTGAGTTAATGACTTTGGATAGACCACTTAACACACCTGAGCCTTCTTGGAAATTATAAAACAGCAAACAGATAAGTGGTCCTTGTGAAAAACATGTGGTAATATCATCTTATCAAGTATCCATGTACTAATTCATTCAATATGCTGCTATAGTACAATATAGTAGAATAATACCAGATGATGAAAATGTTTCATGGATTCATCTCTTTGACTAAAGACTAAAGACCTAACACTAAACTGTTTTAAAACATGATTCATGGGACAATGTCATAAGAGTCACCCAGGATGTTAAAGATGCAGATTCTCAAGACATGGAAACAACCCAAGTGTTAACCCATGAATGGATTAACAAACTGTGGTATATGTATACCATGGAGTACTATTCAGCTATAAGAAAAGATGGGGACTTTACATCTTTTGTGTTTACCTGGATGGAAGTGAAATACATTCTTCTTAGTAAGATATCTCAAGAATGGAAAATAAAGTATGCCATATACTCAATACTAATATGAAACAATTATAGGCCCACACAAAAGAAAAAACACAAGTATATTCTAGCAAGGGGGAGGGTAGAGGAGAGAAATGGCAGGGGGTAAGAGGAAGGTGACTGGCAGGAGGAGGAAGGTCTATTGATGGGATCTCACTTAAGGCACACAATGTGAGGGTGTTCAGCATGACCCCCTGGGTGAAGGGCTCGGCAACAACTTGAACTTTACCTTGAAATTGAAAACAATGTAACCTAGATGTTTGTATCCTCATATTAATCTGAAATTTAAAAAAAAGCAAAGTAACTTCTCCCCATAAAAATTTTTATATGTGCATAAATACACAAATAAGATTTAAAAAATGAAGATTCTTATATCTCATTTATGTGTGGAATCTCAAACAGTGAATGTATAGAGGAAGAACAGAATGATGGTTACTAGGGGCTTGGGGAGATGTTTGTCAAAGAAGACAAAATTTCAGTTAGAAATTCAAGAGATCTACTATAAACATGGTGACCACAATTAACAACAATATATTGTAATTTTGAAAATTGCTAAGAGAATAGATTTTATGTGTTCTCACTGTAAAAAATAAGCATGTGAGGTAATGCATATGTTAGCTCGATTTGGTCATTGCACATTTTTCTAAATATGTTCTATGCTGGCTTTTACATAGTGTCCAGACAGCTAAAGATTTCTAGCCCTTCTTATAAGTATAGGAATGTGCATGGAGTTTATGGGCTCCTCTGTTAATGCAGAGCTGGGGCTGTGTCAAATAGAATACAGGGATGGATATGGGCTTCCAAGTTCACGGTTTTGGTGTAGGGATGTTTGAAATAGCTGCCCCTGATATCTGAGACTGAGGAGGAAGGATGTGGGCACCAGCTGGGATCTGATAGATGGGGGAAACAGGGAGGGGCAAAGGAGGTTCACAGTCATAGGGAAATCAAGTTCAGTATAAGTGAATGGTTGTGTGTGATGAAAAGTGTAAAAGTTTAAAGACAGGGAAGCACATTTAAGGGACTCAGTAGATGTGATGATTCTATTTCTTATAAAGATAATGCTAGAGAGCCTGGAAAAGCTGCCACTATTCTTTTGTTAATTCCTGGGTCAACTACAGTAGGTCTCATTTTGAAGTTGCAGAATGTTCAGTTAACAACACAATTGCAGTCACTGCTATAAATTTACAAGTTGCTATAGGTGCCCCACTGGTACAGAACATCTGTTAACCTGCTTCGACTTCCGCAGGATGTGCAAAGAATAATTTCTCATTTCAGTCCTTCACTTTAAGCTTTTATTTACACAGATGCACCTGAGAATGAAGTTCAGATTTCCAGCAGAATGTCAAGGTGAAGGGCTAGAGAAGTTGCTGCATCTTTATCAATAAAGAATAACATGGAGGATTACAGAAATGTGACTGCCTAGACTTCAGTATAAACCTTGGAGCTAATTGTCTTTTAAATCATGGGGTTGATGAATAACATCTCAGGAATAATGAGTATTCAGCCTGACAAACAGTTCTTTAAAAATCATCTAACACAATTTTGGCATATTGCTGTTTGTCAAATTATTCCTAAGCCAGATGCTTACACAAAATCTGCTGCCCATTGCCAAATGGCCTAGCTGTACATTTTCTCATTAGGTAGAATTGATATTCTATGCAAAGAAAGCATCAACTGTAATTAAGGACAAAGAGATTCATATTTTCATTCTCCACCTGCAATGCCACTCATGCCACACCTCCACTTATCTGCTGGTTCAAGCCCATTTATATGCCATCCTTCTCATCTGGGGCATCCAGAATGCTCCAGAGTTTCTGAGTAGAGGATTACAGCTTGCACTTTGATCAGAACAGGAGTGAAAAGTGGCTTAAAGAAGAGTTGTCTTTAGAATGTGCACCATTTCTGTCATTTTGGAAACATGCTCTATTTTCTGATTGCAGACATTTTCACATCTTAATATAGGACCTGTCACTCTCCACCAAAATTACACCAGGGTGAAGGGAGTCTGCAATGGTTTTCCTGTCAAAACAGAGGCCTTGGGACACAACCTTTGACCAATTCAAACTCTATCATTCTTAAAAAGAATTCAAAAATCTTGAGTGGGGGTAACTCTCAAGGTTATCAAGTGGTTATGTATCCAGAGATTAATTCATTTGTTTAATCTTACTGAAATAAAGCATTGCTATAGCGTTGAGGGGGAAAAAAAACCTTCCAAGTATCTAGCTACATGTAATATTTCAAATGAATTTATATTATCATTCAGAGAAGTGAGTAGATAAGCCCATGATTGACAACTACAGTTTTCAACATTTACAATTCCCTCTTCAGGGATATTCTCAATCGATTGAAAAAGAATACAGTGTTTAGGAACTGCTCAGGGGTACTTTCAATAAAATGCTTTAAATAATGATTGTCCAGTGCTTGCTAGACACTTTATAAATGTCAGAAACACATTAAATATGTTAAATGGGCATGTTCAATATCTAGAAAACAATGCAAGTGATTTATAATCAATTTCAAACATGCCTGGGAATGTCTCCCTGGTGGGAGACAAACTGTCCCTGATGCCTGGGGCACACTGATTCCTAGTCTTCATTTTGGTATAGGAGTTCAACTCACATGGCTGCTTAACAGGTACCATAGGACAGTACCTGGGAGGTAATATGACGTTGAATTTGCCTCCCAAATCTGAGCAAGGATAATGGTAGATGTGTTCCTGCTAGTAGCAGAGTTCAACTCAGTTCCTTACAGTTGGATTGCCCTTCTCAAACCACAGCCCCTTGTCCTTGAGGCCTTCTCAGGCCTTCCTTCTCCCCTTCCCTACTCTCTCCCATGGGGGAGACATTCAGGCCCTTGGTCCCTATATTGTCTCCCAGCCCATCCTTCCCTCTCTTGGCCTTTCATTCTTTCCTGAGTGATTATCAGAACTGCTTCCTCAGTAGCCACCTACATGCCTTCATGGTTCCACTCTACCATCACCATGTCCAGGAAAACCTCGATGAGGAACAGCACTATACTCATCTCTTCACCATAAAATGAATGTTCTCCGACCTTGAGCCATTGGAACTGCCCTTTAATCCTTTTATTAGCCAACTCTATTGGCTCATTTTGGAGTGGTCATTGTATATTCCAAATTGCCCCTCTCCCCTCCAACCTGCAAAATTGTCTTATAGTGGTTCTCAACCTTCCTAATGCCACGACCCTTTAATACCTGTAGTTCCTCATGTTGTGGTGACTCCCAACCATGAAATTATTTTCATTGCTATTTTATAACTGTAATTTTGCTACTGTTATGAACCATAATGTAAATATCTGATATGTAGGATGTATTTTCATTGTTACTAAGGGATCGTGACCCACAGGTTGAGAAGTGCTGGAAGCAGAAGATTCTAACCCCAGTGGCATGGAAAGAGTTTAATCATCAGCATGGTCTGTGTCAATTTTCAAAGTAGTGTCTTTACATACTGTTATACCCATATACATCCTCACTTTTGTTTTTGCTATTTCTCTTCTTTTTTTTCAACCCCCCTCTTTGTGCTTAGCACATTTGTTGAGTGTACAGATGGAGTGAGAAAATAATAGGAATATGAATTTAGGAATAGAAATCTAATAGCTTTTATTAGCTTTTATCCAGTAGGAGTGTCTTCAACACCATTATTCTCTCCCTCTTTTGAGGCATCACTGAATCAGTCATTCACTTTCTCCTATATTCACCTTCAAGTTCCTCCTCTACTGACAACTTCCCTTTGGTTTTATTAATATGTTCTAGTCTTTTCCCTCTAGGTATCAGCCAATTTCTCTTCTACCCACATAATCCTCATTTCTGATACATTCATTTAACAAACATTTTATCAAGGGTGTAAGAATTGTGAGATACTAAGTACAAAGAATTATCTTGGCTCATGTGTTTACTTCCTTTTCATGCATTTGCCATATCAGTGGGGTGGCCAGAATAACTTGTCATCAAAATCTGGAAAGAGACTGCTCCTTAGACTGCATGTTGGGACAATAGGCATAAGCTGGGTTAGTCTACTTGTTACCTGTTGCAATCTGAAAAGATAGTTTAATAGTAATGACATTCTGAAGCTGGTCCCTGCAGCAAGACCGCCCAAGTTAGAAACTTTAGATCTATAACTTAGCTTGCTATGTTTCTTTAGGAAAGTTATGGAATTTCTCTCCCTAAGTTTCCTCACTGTAAAATGGAGGTAACCAAAGTACTTATGAGATTGCTGTTCTAAATGGGTTAACATGTAAAACACTTAGTACTATGCCTGCCGTGTGTCATATAATTGTTATCTGCTATTGTCCTTAAACTACTACCAAAATTCATTCAGAGCAATAATGAATTTCAAATATCCACAATGATTGTACATTTTTTTTTCACCTCTCATTATTACATTTGACCCATCTCAAAAATACACCTCTTTGGCTTCCCTAACACCTTGATCTTCTCATTCTTGTCCAGTTGTGTGTAAGTGTGTGTGTGTGTGTTTTCTGGGTCCATTTTGTGAGCTCTGCTCCTTAAATGTGCTGTTCCCTGGCC
Organism: Otolemur garnettii; assembly: GCF_000181295.1. Classification (NCBI taxonomy): domain Eukaryota; kingdom Metazoa; phylum Chordata; class Mammalia; order Primates; family Galagidae; genus Otolemur; species Otolemur garnettii. The sequence continues at coordinate 18,663,176 of NW_003852410.1, forward strand.
ACTTGCCCACAGCCATTCTTGTTTTGAGCTCTCCTTGAGTGATAGGATTTACTCTTACAGCTTCACCTATAATGATCTGTGGCTGACTAGTTAAATCCAAGCCTTTACTCCCAGAGCTCTCTGCTTTCAGGCTTACATATCCAATTTCCTATTCAACATTAACTGTGTATCCCAACTTTATCCCAAACTCAACATGTCCAAAACTGACCCCATCTTCCTTACTTGAAATCTGCTGTTCCTTTCTTATCCCCTAGTTGACTGAATTACTACCAGCCTCTGAGTACAAACCAGAAACCAGGAAAATTATCCTTTTCCTCTTTTATCCTCAAAGCTAATGGATTGTGAATCCTATGGTTCCATCTTCTATGGATTGTTGGAATTGACCTCTCCTTATATCCTCAGGACTATAGTATTAATACCTAATCTTTTGCTTTGTTTTGTTTAGAAAGATCATGGCAACAATCCAACTGTTCTTCCTGCCTCCAATTTTGTCCCATAAACTCCATCTTCCACAAGCCTGACAGCTTGTGCAATTCCTGGCAAGTAGAGCTGCAGACTTGAATGTCAAGTCTACCTACCTCTAGGCAGGTATTGTGTATGAGTGAAACAGTCAAGAATAAGATATCATCTCTCCCATTTTTTTCCTTGAAGAACATGAACCTTTTGTTCTTTCACTTTCCCACTTTTGGCACAGACACGAGTACAAAGAAATATTTCTTTACTATAAGAAAAATGTGCCATGAGCCCGATGATAAATGGCCACACTCACTTGGTGCAGTATTGGCAAGGGAGCAGAGAATGGTGAGGTCACGACCACCTGGAAAGACCATGTCTCATCTAGGGACATCACTACTCAGATACCAAGTACAATGTGGACTCAGAGATGTTGATTTTTCAGTATTGGAGGGAGTGTAGTCTCTTGTTGTTTTTTTTTCTTTTCTGGTGTGGATTCCCATCTCCTTTTTTAAAATTAAATCATAGCTATAAAAATTCAATAGATTGTCCAACCATATATGTGAGTTAGATTTTTCCAGAAGGTCACCAATTTGTAATTTCTTTTCAAAACACAAATTTAACCATGTAAATCATCTACTCAGAAGATATTAGGGTCTCCCATCCCCTGTGAACTACTTTCCAGGGGCCTTAAAACAGCAGGTAAGATATTCCATGTTCTGGCCTCTACCTCTCCCCTCTCCATTATCAAAAAACCTCTCTCCTCTTTAGCACTTCATGATCTGACCCTATGGCTTGTTACGTCCCCTCCTAAGGGAAGCCTTCACTGCCTCCTCTGTGTGTTTCTCTTTTACTGGAATTCCTTCACTAGTTTGCAGAGCTGTGTTTGTTTTTCCCACGGTAGACTCCAACTTCCTTGAAAGTAAGGACTTGTCTCATTTATGTTTATACCTTAGCATGAAATCTAACTTAGTGTGGACACACAGTAGACAGCCAATACAGTTTTTTTGTTTGTTTGTTTGTTTGTTTTTAACAGTATGAATAAAGGCCAAGTAATAGGCAGCTCAAATTTTTATACTACTTTGTGGCTGCTTCTCTGAGAATAAAGATCTCTTAGAATTAATAAAGGGTTTTACAGCTCACAAAGTCATTCCAACTAGATTATTTTTCCCCCTCTATATCAGTCCTATAAGAGAGATTTATTCCCATTTTACAGTGAGAAAATGAAAACTCAGAGATGTTAGGCGACATATTCAGGTTACTCAATTACAGAGAAGTTATTAAATTGCCTTCTGCCTTTTGTTCCAGTTTTCCTTTTACAATATTACAGCTGCTTTCAATGTAGTTCAGAGATTTCGTGGATAGAATTTGGCGGGTCTTTGACCTTAAATGGGGGAAAAATTATATCTTTCCTTTCATTAACCTTTAACTGCAATTGAGCCTATTCTTCAATTACACAAGAAAGTAGCAAACCACACTCAAATCAGTAGTACCAGCAACTTTGCCACCAATAAAAATCACGAAGATATTCACAGAATAGGACAATTGTAGAATCTTTGAAATGTAGTTTATGTTCTTCATTTAAAAACTCTGGTTGCTGTTAGACTCACTGATGCATCTTGTTATTTACTAGATTAATAAAGAAGCATGCAGGCTTGCTGTCTGTAGCTCAAGCCGCTAAGGCCTCAGCCACATATACCAGAGCTGGCGGGTTCAAATCCAGCCCAGGCCTGCCAAATAATGACAACAAAAAAATAGTCGGGCATTGTGGTGGGTGCCTGTAGTCCCAGTTATTTGGGAGGTTGAGGCAGGAGAATCACTTAAGCCCAGGAATTGGAGGTTGCTGTGAGCTGTGACGCCATGGCACCCTACCCAGGGTGACAACTTGAGGTTCTGTGTCAAAAAAATGAAAAATAAAAAATAAAGAATCATGAATATTATGTTCTCACAAATTCATATGTAAAAAATATTTTGAAAACTGGATTTCAATGTAATTGCCTTATGTATTTTGTTTTATGCATTTAAAAACATTATCCTGAGAAGAGGATAATGGTCTGTGAGCTCTATATGCACTATTAAAGTCTCCACGGCATAAAACAAATTAAGAAGCCCTGGGACTTCCTCTTTTTCTTGTCCCTTCACTAGGAGATGATCCCCAGGATGCAATGTTTTCCATACACCCTACTCTTCTCTCTTGCAGAAATACTCATACCCTCCACAGATGCTGCAGGAGACTTCCTGGGCTCACATCTCAGCTCTGCTGTTTAATAATGCTAGATGTGTGGAATGGGCAAATTATTTAACCTTAGTGATTTAGTTCCCTCCTTTGTACCTATCTTTTTGTATTAACTGAGTTAGAAAAGTGTTTAGATATGTAACTAGCAAGTTATGCTGTACATGCTGATTCTTTTCTTTACTAGTTATAGCATTCTTTCCTTCTAAGGCAGAAAGTAGCTTCAGAATTCTTTTCTTGCAGCTGTGATGTAACTGATCAGAGTTGACTTGAGAGGTTGAAATTATTTTCCAGCTTGGTTTAATTCCATAAACCAGTTATTTTGGTTCATGAGCTTGGGCATGCTTCTCTATGCTGTTGAATTACATTACTCCATGCAAATTTATATACTTTTTATTTACAACTACCATTCACACTTATCCACCTATTGTCTAGATCTTTGGACAGATCTTCTGGCTTATTAATGATTAGACCAGAAACTAGAGTTTAGGACCAATGTCACAGAGTTGTGGGGTGAGAGTATTTTTTGTGTAGTAGATGAGAGGCTCATTAGGAGAACAAGTGGGTCCTGGGGAAGTGACCCATGTGGATGAATCTGTTATCACATTTAGAAAAATCTAGGGAAGGGAATTTCCAGGAGGCACAGTGGAACAGCCAACAGTTTGTTGTTAGCACATAGTTTAATCCTGCTTCTGGCAATCACTGGTGGTGTGAACTTGAGAAAGTTCTTTTAGCTTTCTAAATTTCAGTTTCCTTCTCCATAGAATAGAATAATCTTAGCACTAAACTCAGAAGGCTTACAGTGTGTGTGTTGGAGCTGATAAAAGTACATACTTACAATAGTACATGGCACATTTATGGATGTTCAACAAATGCTAGCTCTATTTTCTTGACTCATGTTTTATATATGGGGCATTATTCCAATGCTATGTGAATTCTTTTAAAATTTCTTTTCCATTTATTGTCACCACTGCGACAGTAAGTGACCCAACACTACCAAAAGGATCTGATTCCTCAATCCTCACTGTTGGACAAACTCAGTAATGCAAGGGACAGATAATTGATGCCCCAAAGGTAAACCATAGTGATCAAAGCCAAGAAGTCATGAGATTGATACAGGTCTCTGCCTTCTAAACTACTCCACACCACTGATGATGACCTCATTAAGCAGTGATGGTATTCAGATCATTTGATTCTATGTTATGGATATTTTGTTTCACTTCTTGAGCTTCATATGCAGATAAGCATGTGTGTCTAATTAATTGGACGTGGCAGTGAACCATTCATCACATTGATGGAGTCCATTTGTCACCTCAAAAAGGAAGGTTAACTGCTATGTCTTTTCTAAGAGCTATAGGTTTGAGAAAAAAGCTGATTTTGTGATTTTTTTGGACTTAAGTCTTCTATCCATCTTATAAAAATTGGGTACTAAAATGGGTAATTCGATTTTCTCTAATTTTCATTCTTTAATGACAGACATACAGAAATGATTTATCTTTATAACAGAATATGCTGCTAGTGAGCTCATAACTAATCCCTAATGGAGGGTAATGAAGGGAATTTATGTGAGCTTCAGCTGGAAAAGGGGGTGCCCAGGACTCTTGCTGAATCTTCTACACTCTTTATTCTTTAGTCAAGGATCAGCAAAATTGTTCTGTTAAGAAACAGATATTAAATATTTTTGGCTTTGCAGGCCATATGGTCTCTATCACATCTATCCATTCCTGACATTATGGTGTGAAAGTAGCCATAGATAATGCAGAAATAAATGACCATGGGCTATATTCCAATAAAACTTTGTTTATAAAAATAAGTGGCTGTCCAGATTGGATGTACAAGTTGTAATTCCCCAACTTCCACTTTAAGCTTGTGGTTCTCAAGAGCAGAAGCCAAAGTATTTGGAAAGCACTTAAAAATCCAAAGATTTGGTCCCTGCCCTAGAACTATTGAGTCAGGAACCTTGAAGATAAGATCTGATAATCTGTATTTTAAGCAGCCTTTTATGTGATTCAGACATATGCTAACAAGAAGCACCAATTTAGGCCAAGGGGACACATATCCAAACAGAAGAATTCCCTCCTACTCAGTTTATAGCTAGAACTCATTTTAAAAAATTTTTATGCTGAATGTTCATTTCAATATCTGAAACTGCATCAGTACTTACATATTTATTCAATATATATTACCTATGGAGATAACATCCCTGAGAGAAAATGAGTTTTCCATACTTTATTGCATAGATCATTTGTTGACTGATTAAAACAATAATCTTGTGAAGGAGATAATCCTTCAGGGCTAAATTCTGCAAAGGTGTGCATCCTACCACTACACAATTTTGGATCAAAAGTGCACAATCAGAAGACTTTCTTCCATCTAAATTGGAACACTTAAACATCACTTTCCCACAATGAAAAAAAAGAAATTTCAGAAATAGAAAAGGTACTATATATAATCTGCTAAGCAGATGTCATAGTAAACCAGCTAGTTTAGCAGCAAAGGAAATAAAATGCTCAGAACACAAAATTTATATTGTTAAGTATGAAATCTTAACAATGTTAATATCCAGCAGGTCCAAGTTTTGTCTAATTACCTTTAGGCTATGAGACAAACTGAACACAGATATGGGCTATAATTATCAAGATAACTTTTCACATTCTTTAAAAATTATTGGACCTTATAATTATTTGGTTCGGCGCCTGTGGCTTAAGTGGCTAAGGTGCCAGCCACATACACCTAAGGTGGCAGGTTCAAATCCAGCCCTGGCCCACCAAACAACAATGAAGGCTGCAACCAAAAAATAGCCAGGCGTTGTGGTGGGCACCTGTGGCCCCAGCTACTTGGGAGGCTGAGGCAGGAGACTCACTTGAGCCCAGGAGTTGGAGGTTGCTGTGACCTGTGATGCCAAGGCACTCTACCCAGTGGGACGGCTTGAGGCTATGTCTCAAAAAAAAAAATTATTGGACCTTTATTGGTAAGTTAGAAAAGGGTATAATTTCATAAAATAACCCTGATTTTGTAGATAAAAAAATATGTTATTCAGAAAGGGTAGAGTAATGCTTGAGATTATAGAAGTTGTAAATGGTGAAGGTGGGATTTAAACACAGATCCATTGTATCTAAAAGAAGAGCTAGTAGCTGTAGCAGCAGCATTTTATGTTACATGCACAGGGATATCAATATTCCTGCAAATATTTTTAGGCAGTTATAGTATTATGGTCAGGTCCTCACCAAAGATTTGTTTTCCCTTCTATGGTGTGGTGTTATTACAAGAAAGCCCAGCCAAGGTCTACATTTCCCAGGCTCCTTTCAGTCAGGCAGAGGCAAATGACTATTCATGGCTAGTGGCATGTGAGAAAATAATATGCATCACATAAGGGTGACAGAGGAAAGAAAGCAGACTTGAGAACTGTTTCTAGGAATAGCACTGAATGGGATCACTAGAGGGTAGAAGTCTTGGGAGAAAGATAGACCTGGTAACTTCTGAGTATTTGAGGGCACTGTGGTGCCCAAACAAGATCAAGAACAGTATTTCACTGTTTGAACCTATAAAAATACTTGGATTCCCAAGTTTGTATAAGAGCCACAGAGCCCCAAGGTTGGCACACTTCCTTCAGATGAGTCCATGCAGGATGATGGACAAGGAAAACTTGCCAGAGAGCAGAGCCAAGGCCATGGAGGAAAATGCACCAGAAGCTCCTCCCAAGTACCCAGAGTAGGGATCCTCACAATGCTTGCCCACAGGGTTTCACTTGTTAGGAAATAGTGACCTTGTTTCTTTTCCTTTCTTCCATGCTTTGAAAGGGAGTTTCTGACAAGTCATGTTGTGGTTTATAGGGAGGCCAGACTACGAGGAGGTGTCCCATCTAGATCTAATAGAGAAACTGCATCACCTGGAGATCTTAGACAGTGGGCTGAATGCTGAAAGGATAGGGCTTAGGGCTGTTTCTTTTTGGTAAGGCATAAGCACAGTATTTGTTACCCAGAATTTAGCATGGTGGAAGAAACAGCTAGCTGCCTACAGGGCTCCATGCTGATATTTCATAGAGAAAAGATATTATCAGGAAGAGGCTGTCTTGCCAGGGACTATATTTTCCAGGCCTCATGCAACAAAGTGAAACTCCTCACAGGTGAACTTTGAGTGTAAGTGCTGTGAACCATTTCTGGGCCTAGGGCAGTTAAGAAGTAGACAGGTCTTCTGTACTCTCTGCCACTAGATGTGGATGCCCTTCTGGTAATGCCTGGAGGAGTCACAATATGGAGGGACTGAAGGCTTCCTGAATCACATCATGGAGAAGAGCCATGTGTCATTCATGTATCCCCAAATCAGTTTTTATGTGAATGAGAAGTAAATTTCTATCCTGTTAAGCCACTGAATCAAGCAGCTGGAGTTGTGAAGGAGTGTAGCATGAAATTCTTATCAGATGTCTGATGGAGAGAAATAATTTATAGGAAAAATTCCCTGGAATAGATTTAGTCTATGCCTTTCTCTAGGCCAGGGGTGTCCGACCTTTTTTCTTTTCTGGTACACACTGGAAGAATAAGAGTTGCTTGTGGCCACACAGTAAACACACAAACACTAGCAAAAGTTGATCAGCAAAAAAATAGTTCAGGCATACTTTTCATGGTATCCAACACCACAGATAGGCAAAAAAAGTCCTCATAAAATCAGCACGTGGCCCATGGGCTGCAGGCTGGATATACCTGCTAAGCACTAAGAATTATTTCTGGTTTCAGTTGGACTGTGTAAGTGTCAGTGCCCACACTGGGCCATTTTATGTACACACCTCTAGAATTTCTATTTTTTTTTCTTTTCCTTCTTTTAAAATTTCAGAATATTTGGGGATATACATGTTTTGTTTACATACTTTGCTTTTGCACAGATTTAGTCAAAGTTATGTGTGCCCTTCACCTAGATAGTGTGTACTATACCCAATAGGTATGAATTTACCCCTCAGCTTGTCTTCCCTCCCGTTTGCTTGATTTTCATTGAGATTTACTTCCTATGTGTACTTCAGTGTTGATTGATTAGTCCCAATTTGGTATTGAGTACATGTTTGTTTCTCCATGCTTGTGATATTTTACTTAGAAGAATTGTTTCCACTTCCTTCCAGGTTATCACAAAAGATGTTCGATTGCCATTTTTTATGGTGGAGTAGTATTCCATGGTATGCATATACCACATTGTAGCAATCCATTCATGTATTGATGGGCACTTGGGTGTTTGTGCATCTTTGCTATTGTGAACTGTGCTGCTATGAACATTTGAGTGCAGACGTCCTTTTTATAGAATGACTTTGTTTTTCCAATATATCACACTGTAGGTCTACTTTAAGTTTCTAAGGTATCTCCATACAACTTTCCATAGAGGTTGTACAAGTTTGTAATCACACTAACAGTGTATAAGAGTTCCATTCTCTCCTCATCCATGCCAACATCTGTTGCTCTGGTACTGTATCATGTAAGCCACTCTCATTGGGGTTAGGTAATATCTCAGTGCAGTTCTGATTTGTATTTCCTTGATGATTAGAGATGATAAAGATTTTTTTTTTCTGTGTTGGTTGGCCATTAGAATTACTTGTATTGAATTTAGGGGGCCATCAGCCCAGATGTTAACAAAGCATCCCATGAACTGTGTGGATTTATAGTACAGATGTCTCCATCCCTTCCTCTATCTCAGTTTCTTTTTTTTTTTCTCTTTCATTCTTCTTCCATTCACTCAATAAATACATATTAGCAGCCACTGTGTGTCATGCATTCTACTGGGATGTTGAGATGTGATAAGAATATTACTATTGCTATGGTTTGAATGTCTCCTCCAAAACTCATGTTGAAACTTAAATATTACAGTATTGAGAGATGGTGACTTTAAGAGGTGAAAGGTCATGAGGGCTCTGCCCTTGTGAATGGATTAATGAAGTAATGGATCATCATGGGAGGAGAACTGGTGGCTTTATAAGAAGAGGGAGAAAGACCTGAGCAAACACATTAGCATGCTTAACTCCTTGCCATGTGATGCCCTGTGCCACCTGGGACTCTGCAGAGTCCCCACCAGCAAAGTACCCATACCAGATGTGGCTCTCTGACTTTACACTTCTCAGCCTCCACAATTACAAGAAATGAATTCTTTTTCTTTAGAAAGTGCTCAGTTTTGGATATTATAAGCCACAGAAAATGGACTAATGCAAAAAATTGGTACTTAGAAGGGGGTATTGCTGATCATACCTGAAAACGTGGAAGCAGTTTTGGAACTAGGCAATGAACAGAGACTGGAAGAACCTGGAAAAAGCATAGATTCTAATGAGGGCTTTGAAGATGAAGACTTGGGGAAGTTTGGATTTCCTCAGAGATTGGGTAAGTGGTCCTAACTAGAATGTCGTAGAAATGCTGCTGCTCAACTGGGCGCATCTGGCTGCTGCCCAAGAGGAAGTCAACCCCCCAGAGGGGACAGCAGGGTCTAGAGCAGACAGAGTTTATTCTGCATAGTGCTAAGCAGGGAGACGGGGCGAATTTCTTAGACCTGGCTCACTGACAATCTAGCAGACAGGGTTTTTAAGGATAGTTTGACAGGCAGGGGATTAAGTAGTTTTGCAAATTGGATAAGTTTTTGGGGAAATTATAGGGATGTGGAAATCATCTTCATGTATTGTTCTAGCTCCTGGGGTCACAAATTCAAGTGAGTTGGTGGTTTCTTGGTATGGGTGGGGTAAACCGATACACCAGAATGCAGGGCCTGGGACATAGCTTAGAACTATTTTTAGGGTTCCAAAAGGTGCTGTTGTCTACAGAGAAAGTTAAGAATCTTTATAACCAGCAGCTGTGACTCCAGAGTAGTGATTATAGAGAAGCAAATAAGGAGACAGTGTTTGATTATTGTCATTATTTTTAGCTAAGCCTGTTCTTTTATTGAGTTTTAGGGGCCTTACTTTAGTACTTGTCTTCTACTCCTTTGTCAGTTTGTAAGGGAAGTTTCAGAAATACAAATAGCATTCTGATGAGGTCTCAGAAGGAACTGAGGAAGAAAGTATTGGAAAGTAAAGGCCATCTTTGTTATAAACTGGCAAAGAGCTTGGCTGAACTGTTGTCCATGCCTGGAGGGTTTTGTGGAAGGGTGAACTTAAGAGTGGTTAACTATGGTACCTGGCTAAGGAAGTTTCTAAACAAATAATAAAAGCACCTGCATGGGTACTTTTGGCCACTTACACTGAAATTTGGGAGCAAAGAAATAATTTAAAGACAGAATTTATAATTTAAAGTGAAGCAGTGAAGAGTGATTTGGAAAATTCTCAGCCTCACCAGTAGAGTGAAAAAGCATATTTCAGAGAGAAATGAAGGGTGTAGCCCAGCATTTTGCTAAAGAGATCAGCTCCAGTAGAAGATAGCCAGGCGCTGTTCCTTAAGACCGGGGGAGGAAAGACCCTAAAGACATTTTAGAAATCTTCAAGGCTACTCCTCCCATCAGAGGCCCAGATATCTGGGAAGACAGAATGGTGTCAGGAGGTGTCAAGGGCCAGGGCCACCTTGAGACTCTGGTCTAAGTACCCTGACCAGCACTCAATAGCCACCTCAGCTATAGCTAACATGGTCCAAGTTGTAGTTCAAACTATACTTCAGAGATACAAGCCACAGTTGTTGGTGGCATCAAAATGGTGCTAATTCTGCACCACTTTGCAGAATTAGTACCACTAAATTTGCAGCAAGAAAGGCTGTTGAAACAGATAGCCTCCACCTAGATTTGAAAGGATATATGGACAGCCTGGGGGCCCAGACAGAGACTTGGTGTTGGGTGGAGCCACTGCAGAGATCCCCCACTACAGCAATGCTGAGCAGAAACATGGGGGAGTCCCCATGAGGATGAGGCCTACTGCATCCATGGGCATGGAACCACCACCGAGACCCCAGAACTGCAGAGTTAACAGCACACAATGCCAGTCTGAGAGAGCTAGGGGGAATGTGTGGGGGTCCAACCTTAACTACTGTCAGAGGATGCCAGATGTGGAGTCAAAGGGGAATATTCTGGAGTCATAATTTCTAATGCTTGCTCTCAGGTTTCACATTTTCTTGGGGCTGTCACCCTTTTCTTCTTGCCCATCTCTCCTTTTTGGTATGAGAATGTGTACCCCATGCTTGTCCCCCATTGTGTCTAGGAAGTAGATATGTGGTTTTGATTTTGTGGGCTCGCAGATTAGATTTTAGAGTTTGGACTTTTGAGTTGGTGATGGAACAATGTTGTGGGGATGGATGTATTTATATATGAGAAGGCATGAGTTTTAGGGTGCCAGAGCTGGGGTGTTATGATTGGATTCTCCAAAACTCATATTGAAGTGTTCTCCCCAATGTGACAGTGTTGAGAAGTAGAGGTTAAATAGGGTGATTGGGTCATGAGTTCTCTTCCCTCTGGAGTGAATTAACGTACTCATGGTTTAATGGATTACTGGTTTATCATGAGAGGAGAACTGGTGGCTTTATAAGAACAGAAAAAGATACATGAAGGAGCACACACTCCCCTCACCACGTGATACCCTGAACTGCCTTGAGACTCTGCAGAATCCTCATCAGCAAGAAGGGCCTCAACAGATTTGGCCCCTTGACCTTGGACTTCTCAGCCTCCATAACTGTTACAAACAAATTTATTTTTTAAAATAAATTATCCATTTTCAGGCATTTTGTCACAAGCAACAGAAAATGAACTAATATAACTATTTTTCCACAATATCCTATTTAAACCTGAAGATATTTCTCTTTAGCATTGTGCCAATAATAGATGTGTCTTTCCTAAGAAACTGCCGGGATTAGGTAGGGAACACATTCTAAATCTTGTAACCAATCTTATTTCCCTCTTTGCATTGCCTTTTGGAAGGCTAACAGCTAAATGTGTAGTTCACCGGCATATTTCTAGGCCTCTGCAGCCTTCTCCTGGCATGCTCGCTCCCCACTAGGCTTCCGCTTTGGCTTTCTACTCACATTTCCCCTCTATTTTAGCTTATTTTTTTTTTTTTTATCTAATTACATTTTATCTCTAACTTGCTATGTAGGATATATCTGTGCAAGTCACCTTTAATCTTTTTTGGAGTATTTATAAATGAAAAAAAAGAAAAGAACAGAAACAGTTCTGAGCAACCATTTGGAGTTTTCTAATAAAATGGGCAAAATCAGGACAGAAGACGGAGAGTTGGCTGTATCTGCTAATGAGAGCCAGGGTATCACCAGGACAGACAGCTGCCTTCCTGAGTCCTACCCACTGGCTTCTTATTTATCTTTGAAGCTCTATGTCTATTTAATTTCAACTTTTCACAGTCTTCTGCTGGTTCCACATTTGGGATAAATTCAAATCAGAGCCCAAGTTTGGAATGGATTCAGAGCAATCCTTAAATCTATTCTACTTTGTACAATATACACCTGCTTGCCTCACCTGCTTGAAGACTGTGTTATTAGATGACCAATTAATGAGCACTTGCTCAAATTCAGACACTGGCCTAGAGCACAAGAAAACAATTTGGCCCAAACTTGACTCTGTAATTTTTTCCCCATATTTCTCCCTGAGGCTCCAGACAAACTAATTGGTGTCTTTGAAACATGCCTTGTGATTTCTGAGCCCTCTGTCCTGTCTCTCCTATTAACTTCACCCAAGTTAAGAATAGTAGCTTATATTTATCAAACAACTTAGTTGCCAGGTATTTGTGAATCACTTTACCAACTTACTTAATCTTTGCATTGATCATATATAGCAGAACTATAATAATCCCCATTTTACAAATGATGAAACTGAATCCTTTTCATGTCTATGATACACATTATACCTGGCTGTATTGGAAATACCTGCATAAGTTACCCTTAATGCTTTGTGAAATGTTTACAAGTGAAATATTAAAAGAACAGATATAATTTTGTATGCAGAGGGAGCTGGAATTTCAACCCATTCAGCCATATTCTCCAGCCCATACTCTCAGCCACTGTACCTTTGGTTCTCAACTCTGGATATACCTTAGCATTCCTCATGGAGCTTTAATAAAAATACAAATGCCCAGGTTCTGCCCTACTCCAATTAAATAAAAATTCATAGTGGTGTGGCCAAGACAGCGATATTTTAAATGGGTGATTCTAATGTGCAGCCTAGAGGGAGATTCACTGTACTCCTCATTTCTTTTCATTGTTGTTATTTATTAATTTATTTATTTTTAATTTCAGGTTAATGCGGGGATACAAACAACCAAATCATAATATTTGAATTTGTTAGGTAGAGTTGTGCTGCTGTGTCCTGCACCCAAAATGGGTGTCATGCACCCCTATATTGTACCCATTCAGTAGGAGCACCCCGAACTCCCCTCTACTTTTCCCCCTCCCTTGTTCCCTCTCCCCTCAATTTGAATTGAAATGAGATTTTCTCCTATGTGGGCATGCATCAGATCATCTGTTGGCTTCATGTTAGTATTGAGTACATTTAATATTTGCTTTTCCATTCTTGTGATACTTTACTAAGAAGAATGCATTTCAACTCAATCCAGGTTAACTCAAAAGATGTGACGTCACTATCTGTTTTATGGCTGAATAGTATTCCATGGCACACATATACCAACTATTTGTCAATCCATTCCTGAATTGATGGGCATTTAGATCGTTTCTACATCTTGGTGACTATAAATTGATCTGCAATAACAATATAGTGCATATGTCCTTATGATAAAATGACTTTTTTTGTTCTGAGTAGATGCAATGTAGTGGAATTACGGGGTCATATGGGAGATCTAATTTGAGTTCTTTGAGGATTCTCCATTCTTTCCCCAAAGAGATTGTATTAGTTTGCAGTCCCCCCAACACTGTAAAAATGTTCCTCTCTCTCTACATCTGTGCCACATCTTCAACTTTGGGAATTTGTGAAGTGGGCTAATCTTACTGGGGTTAGGTGATATCTCAGAGTGGGTTTGATTTGCATTTCTGTGATTATTAGGAATGATGAACATTTTTTCATACTCCTCACTTCTAGCATAGAGCACTGCCTCTTTCATGGTTAAGACATCTTGATCCCAGGCTTTTTCATTTTTTCTCCATTATTGGAATCAACTTTCCCCTTGCCCTAGTGATCCCTGGTGAAACACCAAAACCTTCCCTGAAGATCCTTGGAATCTTCTCCTAGACATCTACACCATGCACATTTGCACAGTCACATGACTAATAAGATGCTAAGATTATCTACAGGAGGCACTTCTTCCATAACTGTGATGTAACAATGTTGTCCTAACTATCAGAATGGACCCACATCCTTTCTGCCATTTCCTAAAGATGGGGCCCAAGTATAAGGAATGGCATTTATATTTGAAGCACTTGAATTCTCATGCTATCTATTGAATTCTCATGTATCTATTGATACATCCAAACACAAATTTAAGTATGTAATTCATCTGCACAAAACTCTTCAGTGCCAGCTTCCATTACTCTTCAACAGAGTTTCAGCGCCTTCCCATGGCCACTGGGCTGCTGCGTGAACTCACTCCTAATGACCACACTGTCCTTGCCTCTTTCTACACCAATCTCACTCTTCTCTCTGCTCAGGTACATTGAATTCTTCCATCAGGTTCCTTGTTGATGCTGGACTTTCCCATATACTGTCCCTTCTTCTTTGACTAATCTATCCCATCCTCTTATCTGGTCACTTAGGGACTCAGTTTGGAGTGTTCATTTTACTGGGAAGCCATCTAGAGCACCTGTCTTCCTATAATTTATTTAGTACCTTCATCTCTGCTCTCAGAGCACTCTGGGCTTAGACACATCACACAACTTTGTAATCACTCATTTACTTGTCAACTCCTCTGAACTTTAGAATCATTAGAACAGGCATCATCTCCTGCTGGTCACTCCATCTCTGATGCTCAGCACCAAAGGGGGTAAGTAAGGATTTATGGAGTGAATCTTCTGATTTGGGCATTTTCTTAGGCCTTTTATATATCATTTTTTGTTCAGTCAGGAGGTAGAATTAGACATGTTTCTCTTGAATTCCACAGATACTGCAAGATGAAATTCTCAAAAATGACAAGTTGTAGACAAATGATGTTAACTTTGAAATGTGTACCAAAGTTGTCAATTGATCAGGAGGCTGGCAGAGCCATTTGTGGAGTTTTCCCATCTGAATGATTATGGAGGATATTGAATAATTCTATCCTTGATCAAAAGTTATATGTTAATTCATTGTGATGTGTTTTGTCCACTTGGAAAATTAGAAATAGTCAAAGACAGACAAATGTCTGCTTGAATTCATTTCTGTTTGTATCAAAATACATGCAAAAATTCTTAGTATATGAACATAAAGAAGGAGGTAGGCACTATCAAGCTTTTCCATGTACTTTTAAACAGACCTTTTAAGTGTTGGATTCTATTGTTAGACCTGTTTACTTTCAGTTTCTGGTAAGTAGCAGCCAAGAGAATATTTACATTATCTTCTATTTCTTATAACAAGTTCATAGCCAGAAGAGGCTGTATGCAGACAGAAGAACACAGGCAGCAGAGGAATCTTCCTCAGAACAATCCCTTAATTGCTGCAAAAACAGTCCACACCAATCTTTTGTTATCCAATCACTGCAGCACTAGCAACTCAAAACTAACATAACATAAAAACTTAAGTTGATTTTGGAGCATATAAATGCTTAAGAGAGTTAACTGCCATTTCAGGATTGTTGCTCTATAGAGTTTAAAAACAAATCACCCAGCTTTTGACTTGCCCCTGGTAATACCAGGTCTTCAATTTCACTCTGATATCCTTATATAGAAAAATGAACGTGTAGATAGTCCAGCCGAGTCTGTAGACACGAACACTTAGGCCTAAAGAACATCCTATTCTGCATAAACAACACTCAGATGCAAGTCTGGGAACTGTTTCCGTTCTGTCTTCATTTCTCCATGTTAATAGGAGAGAATCCCCAAGATTGTCTACCAAATCTCTCATATTAATTATCTCAATTGTTAGAAAATTTATTAAGTGCTCATTCTGTGCTAAGTGATTCACATGAATTTCCTCAAATAATCCTCATGATTACCTGTGATGTTGTTATAGTTCCCATTCCCAGATTTGGAAACTGAGGCTTAGGATCACAGAAGAGCTGAGATTGGAAGATATCTATCTGTCTGATATATCTCACACCTAGGTACAAAAGGCACGAATTGTTTGATTATGAGGCATCTGCTAGGTACGGGCCTACTGCTGTGAACAAGACCATCCTGAAATTTGCCTTTGTGTAACATCTGTTGTACAGTGGTGAAGTTAGCACTGAAATGTAAAGTGGGAATTGTGTTCCAAAAAGGGAAGAACAAAATGCCTGATAGCCTGAATCTGGAGGATGTAGGTTAGTTCCTAAGTATGATAAAGACTTTCGGCAGGTGACTGCGGCTGTGAGGGCTGCTTTGGTGCTGGCTGCTGCTGGAGCTGGAGCTGGAGCTTTCCGGGGTGGTCATGACCAGCTACAGTCTGTGAACATATAATATGCAGTGTTGCACAAGTGGAGGCTTTTGCCACAAGTTGTGTGAGAAACGTGATAGAAGTTCTGTGTGAGGGCATCTTGACTTTCACACTTTTGCTAAGGACTGTCCAGAGTGTTTTTGGTGGCTGGTTGGAACTGTCTGAAACAGAAAGTCTTCTTGGTTCCTCTGTCAGTACAAAAGATTAAACTCTACAGAAGAATGCAATCAAGTGATGGCTTTTTTTTACAATTTGAATATGGAGGCCACAGGAACAGATGAAGTTGATAAGTTAAAAACTAAATTTGTATCTGCTTGGAACAACATGAAATATAGTTGGGTATTAAAAACAAAGATGTATTTTAGTAGAAATTCCCTTGTATTACTACTTGCAAAATGTTACTATTTTAAATATGAAGATGAAAGTGGAATGTTACCTGCAAGATCAAGATGTACAATAGAAGATCATGTAATTGCGGGAAATATAAAAGAATTTCATAAAGATTTTATTTCTAGAATATGGCTGACTTACAGAGAAGAATTTCCTCAAATAGAAGGCTCAGCTTTGACAACAGACTGTGGTTGGGGTGTACATTGAGAATTGGCCAGATTATGTTGGCTCAAGGACTCATACTACACTTTTTTGGTAGAGCTTGGACCTGGCCTGGTGCTTTGAATATCGAAAATTCAGACACTGAATCATGGACTTCCCACATTGTAAGAAAAATTTACTGAATCATTTGAAGCATTGCTTTCAGGGGAAAGTGAACTCAAAACCCCAAAAATTTCTCTGAAGGAAACAATGAGGAAATATTCTGATGATTATGAAATGTGAAATGAAATTTATCACAGGAAAATCATCTCTTGGTTTGGTGATTCCCCCTTGGCTTTCTTTGGCTTGCATCAACTAATAGAGTATGGAAAGAAATCTGGGAAAAAAGCGGGAGATTGGTATGGACCAGCTGTGGGTTGCGCACATTTGAAGAAAAGCAGTTGAAGAAGCAAAACATTCTGATTTACAAAGAGTAACTATTTATGTTGCACAAGATTGTACAGTTTACAATTCTGATGTAATTGATAAGCAGAGCACTTCCAGGACCTCTGATAATGCAGAAGACAAAGCTGTTATTACTCTGGTTCTTGTTAGATTTGGTGGAGAAAGAACCAACACTGACTACTTAGAGTTTGTAAAGGGTATTTTAAGCCTTGAATATTGTGTGGATATTATTGGGGGCAAACCTAAACAGTCATATTACTTTGCAGGATTTCAAGATGACAGTCTGATTTACATGGATCCTCATTACTGCCAACCTTTTGTAGATGTCAGCGTAAAGAATCTCCCACTTGAGATATTCCACTGCCCTTCTCCCAAAAAGATGTCATTTTGAAAAATGGATCCTAGCTGTACAATAAGATTATATTGTCGAAACGTTCAGGACTTTGAATGAGTACCTGAAGAAATCACCAAGAAGCTGAAAATTTCTTCCAAGGAGAAATATCCCTTATTTACTTTTGTAAATGGTCATTCCAGAGACTATGATTTTACATCTACTACAACCGATGAAGACCTTTTCACAGTGGATGAAAAGATTAAAAAGATTTAGCACAGAAGAGTTTGTATTGCTTTAAACATTAGCACGTTTGTGCTCGATGAGAAGAACTCCTTTGAAAGAGGAAAAATGAAGAGAAATGAGAAACAAGTATATTTGAAACTTCTTATTTTCACAAATATCTTACATGTTCTTTAATTTCTATGTTCTTTATCAAAAGAACATTTGAAAATATACAAGTTTGAAATATTTTCTACAGAGAAATGATTTAATGCAGGGGTGCTCAAACTTTTTAAACAGGGGGCCAGTTCACTGTCCCTCAGACTCACTGTCTCTCTAGACTGCAGGCCCTGGGATGAGTTGGCTGCTAAGCAGGACAGGCAGCAGCAGCAAAACCACCCGGCAGGCTGGATAAATGTCCTCAGTGGGCTGCATGTGGCCTGCAGGCTGTAGTTTGAGGACGCCTGATTTAATGAATCTTTCTCTCTAATAAATATCAAGTGACTCTCATTGCTTTCCTATCTCCCTACAATTTGCTAATGATAACTCTACCTTAACTATCAGCCTTTTATCTTCAGAGTCTTTCACCTAAGTCCATTCATCTCCTAGAAGTTTTATGATATCGGTCCCCTGCCCTCAAATACCAGAATCATCAAATAGTTTCAAAAATCTCAGCTTGTATTGATGGCCAGAAGACCAGAGAGTGAATCTTTACTGCTGCCTAGCCTGCTGTTAATGTAACCAAAGGATGCTTTGGGATATATCTTGATAATCAAGCAGTATTCATTAGCTGTGATAAGCACACAGTTCTATAAGCAGAATTATACATTCAGGTAATACTTAGTAGTATGATTTTATAATGACTCTTCATTATGCTTGTTGTTTGAACCTTCTATAAGGAGTGACTATAAAGTACCGGTTTTCCCCATAAATTTAAAGGTTATATTATTAATAACTTCATCCAATCAAATCAGATAAAGGCAATTATAAAATAGTAGTAGCGTTTGTTTCCTGTCATAAAAGTGAAATTTTATGGAAACTCAACATACTATGCAGTTTTAAAATCTAAAGTACCAAGAAAGACATCACCAGATGTTCCTCTGTAATTTTTTTTTGCTGTTTGTACGAAGCAGTATAGTGTGTTGAAAAGCTGGGACCCTCTAGAAGGTGAATGTACCTTACGTGTATTATGTGTTACTTGAAGGCAAATTTGTGATACAAAAGTACAAGGTCCAGGATTATAAAATAAATAATAAAGATGTGAGAAGATTAAAAAAAAGACTTTAGGCAATAAGAAGGAAGATCCTTTAGTAATCAAGGCAAAGGGGGACAGTGATTTGAGCTTGGTTACTGGAAATAGGGATGGAAAAAAAGAAAAATATTGGAGAGATGTTTTACAGTAGAATCAAAGAGGTCTAATAACAGGAGCCATGAGGAAGTAAGAAAAGGCAAAAATGCTTCCCGAAGAGGCTAGCTTGAATAAGGAGTAGTTACAGGTGCTGGTCACTGACGCGGAAGCTGTGACCAAGTGCCAGGCTGATGAGGATGTGTGCTCCATTTTGAGCATACTGGATTTGAGATTTCTTCGAGAAATCCAAATAGAGATATCTAATAACTGCCCAAATAAAAAAACCCTGCAGTTTATAAGAATGGCTTAGGCTAGATGCATGGACTCAGGAGCAGTTTGGGTTACTGATGTCATGAACAAACATCAAGTAACCTAGAGAGTGTGTATGGTGACAGGAGGCAGCCCTGATGTGGGGGCTGAGAGAGGAGAGGTCTGGGGTACTTCAGTTTGGGCCTAATGTGCCCCATCTTCAAGGAAATGCTGCTCACTCTTAGTTCCTTTTTGAATTCCACCATGCACACGAGAGCTTTCACTCTCCAGATGCTTGTATGTGCCAATATAAGCTTAGAAAATGAGTGACTTTGAGATATAGGAATGTTGTGCTTCAAATTTAACCCATATAAGACATTAATGGACCTGATGTTGGCCTGGGCCCTTACTTGGACTAAGATGAGAAGATGAAGTCCTCAGTGTCTTCACTTCTGGATGAAAGCACAGCACATTTAGCTGGTCTGATGGGATACTGGCTTTTGGGGTACATCATGACTCAGTCTCTTTGTTTCTCTGCACATGTTTTGGGGGGCCTGAAAGCCTTATATTATGGTTGGCAGTAATCAAATGAATAAAAGATACACAAAACGCTGGCATTACATTCAAAACTATAGCTCTGACTCCTAGTTTCTTATCACAAAATCTAGAAATGCACTCATTCATGATAATATAATTTTTTTTCCTGAGATAATCATGAGAGTATTAATATTAATATAATTGAGGGCTCAATATGTATGGATGTTGGATTATAAATTTGTGGTTTGGCTCGGCTCCTATAGCTCAACCGGCTAAGGCGCCAGCCACGTACACCTAAGGTGGCGGGTTCGGATCCCCAGCCCGGACCCGCCAAACAACAATGACGGCTGCAACCAAAAAATAGCCGGGCATTGTGGCGGGCGCCTGTGGTCCCAGCTACTTGGGAGGCGGAGGCAAGAGACTCGCTTGAGCCCAGGAGTTGGAGGTTGCTGTGAGCTGTAATGCCACGGCACTCTACCCAGGGGGAAAGCTTGAGGCTCTGTCTCAAAAAAAAAAATAAAAATAAAAATAAAAAAATAAATTTGTGGTTTATAAAAATTATTTCATTTAATTTTCTCATAAATTCTTTATTGCCATAGTCTTTCATTTTCTTTTTAGTTAAAGAGACTGAGGTTCCAGGAAAATAATAGGCTGAAGGACTCATGATTCATCAGTGGCAGAACTAGGGTTGAAATCCAGGCCATTTTATGCTCAAGGCTGCAGCGATTCTGTATTGCCACAGAAATTTTTTATTTCCCTGAGAATGAAGGCAATCTTAACATGGCAAGTGCTATCAGGTTGCTAAGACTGAATCATGGCTGTATAGCTATGTGACCTTGGGCAAGCCTCTTTTCATTTTGAGCCTCAGTTTCCTCATCGGTAGAGTGGGGATAATAATAGTGTCTATTTCACATATGGTTATAAAGATCATATGTAAACTATGGTAAGGTAACATTTTCAGAGGGGTGTCTGATACACAGTGAGTGTTAAACAACTCTCAATTCCTGTAGTTATCATGATAATTTTTTCATAAGGGCTGCTGAGAATAGGAAATTTCTATAGTGTACATGTGGCTTTATTCCATCATTTCTCAAACTCATGTGCTTGAAGTTTTCAAAGGAGAAGACCTTGGTAAAGTGAGAAGCAATCGTTTCTCCATCTTTACAAAATAGACTCATGTAACATCTGCATAACCATTTGAAGTTTACATTACCCCAGATTTTAGGAGGTGTTGGTCAGTCATCCTTAGGTATAGGTATTCTAGAGATTTCTTTGTGGGCAGGAGTTCTAGGGGTCTACATCAAACATAGCACTGTCAATCCATAAAGAAATGGATTAGAAAAAGATAAATGCTAATCAGAAGGAAAATGAGACAAGCCTGTCATCAACCAGCATGTTTAAATACATCCCAAGTGAGAAGCCCTTTACTCTGACGCCCTTAGCTGTACAAAGAAATTTCTAGTTAAAACATTATCTAAAGTCAACAGACAGAATTGAAAAGTAGTGGTTTAAAATTTTCAGCCGAAGGTTTTGTTTGTTTTATTTTGAGGGATAGTTGTGAGGATTCATTCTAGCAGTGCGAGTGGTGAGGAGTAGGGAGAGAATGAGATATTCAGGTGACAGCGACAGTGTGGATAACAGCATGTGTGGAAGCCGGTGATATCAGAAATACAATTTGGTTTGCTTTGCTTTGACACTGTCTGAAGTGTTAGGATAGAGGTTTTGAAATCTGTTGTCAGATACTTCCTAGGAAATGTTTGTCTCCGTGGAAGGCTCTTAATGCTGTCTTGTTTAGAAAATTCCACACTGATGCACTATCCAGTCTCCCCTTACTGCCTTCTGTAAGTACTCAATTAGCATGGCTCGGTTTTAAGAACCATCTTAGGAACTGGAGATACACGGCCCCATGTACTCATTCTTGTCTGGCCCCACCTGTCTTTTCAGCTCCCTCTCACATGCAGGCTTACCATTCTTTGTATTTCAGCCAGGATGGTTTTCTCTCAAGTTCCTGATCAAAACCCAAGGCTTTTGTCCATGCTGTCTTCTTTGTCTGAAATACTTCTCACCCACCTAGCATGAGCTGTCCCTCCATTCTCAGACTTCTTGTCACTTCTTCATGGAAGTCTTCTCAGCTTCCAAGCCTCCTTCAGATTCCTTGTTCTTTTATCTTTAAGGACGGAATTCTTTTCCCTTTGAATGTGTTGTTTCTACTTGTATACTTTTAGGTAAGATGTGGTTAAGGTCTGTTTCTCCCGCTGGACTGTAGGCTCCATTGAACAAGGGGATATCTGTGTTTATCGTCATGTGAGGAGGTATTGGCATACTCCTGGCTCATAGGCAATGCTCCAAAAATAATCCATTGAACAAGGGGATATCTGTGTTTATCGTCATGTGAGGAGGTGTTGGCACACTCCTAGCTCATAGGCAATGCTCCAAAAATAATTGTTCAATGAATGAGTGAGTGATTATCACTAGCAGAGAACAACACAAGTCAACAAAAATTACAGTACACCACAATAAGTAATGGTAAATGTTACTGAGGATGATCCAAGGATCTAGAGAAGGACATTATCTGCTTTGGCTATAGGGGCTTGAGGGAGTGCCTCTGGGATTAGATAAAAGTTGGAAAATGAAGGAAGAGTTACATGGAGTAAGAAAGCTGTGCTGATACAGTGTAATCAGAGGAATTAATTAAGGTCAAGATATAAGTCTAGGTTATGGCAGTCATAAAATTAGGGAATGAGGGGAAATTGCTGGACTTGAGGTATATGAATGTGAATGATGATGGTGTATGTATTGGAGGAGATTATTAAGCAAGAGCTGAGTGTGCCTGAACAGTGTCAACATTATTTTAGGGAATGAATATAAGAAATGCGAAGATACTCTAAATCTTTCCTGCCTATTCTCCTGCCTATTATGTTTAGAAGTTCCCACTTGGGGTTCCAGATCTACCCTACCTTGTTCTGGAAGAAATGATTTAATGTCTCCAAGGCATTGGGTTCCTCTTCTGTAATATGGGGTTAATAATAATACCTATTTTATAAAGAAGACCCTGTGAGGATTATAAAAAGTGATACATTTAGTACATAGGGTCTGGCACATGATAAAATTCAATAATTATGAACCAGTAAAGCCAGTAAATTAGTACTCTAAGTAGTGCTCTATGTAGTTGAGAAGACCCTTGACAGCTGACATGAATAGACTTAGCTTTCCTGGTTTGTACAGAAAAGAGAATGAGGCAGATATCCAGAAAGAGCCCAAGATAAAAGTTGACATCACCTGTGAGCTAGAGTTATGGTGATCACAACTGACCCCAACTACATTGTGGTTTTAATAATTGTCTTGAGGACTGCTATAGAGCCATCTCTTCCCTTGACTGTCATGGTTTCTAATATAATAACGTCCCTTTTTACTCTAGCCACTATTGAAAGGGCATAGGACTTTTGTACCCTAGAGACTATTGATGAGAACAGGTACCCAGGATAAAGCAAAATTAATATCTATGCACCAAAGGAGATCGTGAGTGACAACTTCTAAGTTTAGTTTTGTTCTAAGGTTTCATTTTAATCAGGATTGGAATAATAGCTAGTATATTAATTACTTGTCCTAACAGAATGACCAGCCTGTTAGTTTACCTTCTTCTGAATGAGTGGCTAGTTAACTGCCTAATCATTTTATTAGCCTAAGTAATGGTACTTGAAAGTCCATTAAGTTTTATCCTGAATTTTTAAAATGATGCCATAATTAAAGTACCAAATAATACCAGATGTTATCGAACTTACTCTCCAATTTATAAGTGAAATAGGCAGGTTGGGGAAGGTGAGAGTGTTCCACTTATGTTCTAGGTCAGGTGGACATGTTGAACTTATCTGGTCATTTACAGTTGATACTTAAGATTTCCTTTCTGTGACTACTCCATGCATTTAGAAGCCCAAGTTCTTTTTTTAATTTCCAGGAGATAACCTATGGAGGGTGGAAGGTGAAGGTGATCTGAGGACACTGGTGGTTATGATTCCTATTGGAGGATCAATGTACAATACGCTAGCTGTTGATGGATGGCTTTCATTGGAAGGCAACCCAAAGGGTATTGACAGAGTGTGTTGAGCTGCCATTTACAGTGCTGTCTTGGCTGGTGGTTGGAGAAGTGAATCTATAGGTGAAGACACATCTCTCAGGTACTTTGGCAGATGGCCCTTGCTATGACCGACCACTCATGTGGCCCTTGCTTCCTTCCCTCCCTTAGCTCACAAAAGTCTGTAAAGCAGGAAAAAAAATCCATTCTTCAACTTCATATCTGAGTCTCTGAATAGTTTTTAAACTTAATCACCAAATACCTGAATCTCTGTTCTCTGGTTAGGAGGTAATTCATGCCTTGCTATTTGGGCTGAAAGTAGGCCCTTAGAAACCTGAAAGTAGACCCTTAGAAAGTAGGCCCAAGGAACTTGAGAAGATGGAGGAACACATAATTACTTTTTGGCAATAGTATTCATCTGCATACATTTATACACAAGTCCCAGAAAGTAACACAAGTTTTACTACTTTCTTAGATGAAGCTATTGGAATTTTCCTTGCAGAAATGTACCTCTGCAGCTTGCAGGACAGCTGCAGGACAGGGTTACTACAGATTTTCCTAGAACTGGGACATAATTCACAAGACCTACTCATTATTCCTATGGACATCACATTAATGTCACAGCACCCTGGAATCTTGCCATATCTAGGCTGGAGCCCAGCTAGAGGGATGAGGAACTGAGTCTTTAGATTTAAAACAACATTTTTGCCCCTTTATGCCAAAAAAAAATAAGAATTGATTAAAAATGCTTTTGTATCAGAGAAGATCAGAACTTTGGAAACATCTGAGCTTACTGAAGTTAAATGCAAACCAATGACTTTGGGGTTACTTTAGGGAAATTTTTTTTTAATGAATTTAGGATAATATGTAACCAAGTTTATGCCAGTTAGATAACTGACAAGTATTTGGGGCACATCATACCACGATCTCTTTCTCTCACATACACATGACACATACTCTGGCAAACATTGGTGCAGAGCATTTTGCATCATCCAAGTGGCTATATAGATGGGCTTACAATGAGATGTGCTGTATTTAGATATAAGAATACACACAGTGTAACTTCATATTCCAGTTTTCCCATTAAAATAACATCAAAAATTTTTTTTCAGATATGACCCAGAATCAGGAAGCTGATCCTGCTGATAAAATGCAGAGAATTAAACATCCCTATAAAGCTGCTGCAAGCAGTTATAATGCATATAATTTGTATTATGCTCCCTGAACATGCAGTCTCATTACAACATTTGCTATTTATCATCTTTCCTTTTGGTGAACCCAGTAGAGAAGAGTGGTTAACTAATTGAGTTTGTAAGCTGTTTATCACTAAGTATGATTTAAATGTAATTTTTCTCTCTCCCCTCCTTAAGACTAGATATTACCAAACTTTTCATCTCTGCCTATTTGATTGATGAAACACTGCATTTCTGTTTAATTTACATTTCTTTGATTGAGTGATAGTAAGCAGTTTTTCTATCTTTGAAGCCATTTCTTTTCAGTGAACTATTTAAGATATTTCCTTATACTAAAAAATTATAGGTTCGGATCATTCTATACAATATGATGCCATTTTGATTTATAAAGTTTTATGTGAGGCCAGGTGTGATGTCTCACACCTGTAATCCTAGCACTCTGAGAGGCTGAGGTGGATGGATTGCTTGAGCTCAAGAGTTTGAGACCAGCCTGAGCAAGAGCAAGACCCCATCTCTACTAAAAATAGAAAACAAAACAAAACAAAACAAAACACCTAGCCAGACATTATAGTCTCAGCTACTTGGGAGGCTGAGGCAAGAGGATTGCTCAGGCCCAAGTTTTAGAGGTTTCTGTGAGCTATGAAGTCACAGCATTCTACTCAGGGTGACAGAGCAAGACTCTGTCTCCAAAAAAGAAAATGTTTTATATGTGTCTATCTATAGGCCTGTAAGTGCCTGGATATTTTTTTTGCAAAGACGCACAAGAATATGACAATAATTTCTGGATTTGTATATATATGTATATGTGTGTGTATGTGTATGTGTGTGTATATTTCTTAAATTATAGTTTTTAATTGACAATAATTGCATGTGTTATGGGATATAATGTATTGTTTTGCTATATATTTATCTTGTGGAATGTATACATATAATTCTATTTTATACCAGGTTATTTACTATATACTACTTCTGTTACAGAGTAAATATTTTTCTAAAAATTAATTTGCTTATTCACTTGAAAATAGTAGGGAAATGACTACATGCGAAAATTGCCACACATTTCATTGTCATTTGGGATCAGGCAGCTAACATCAGTGTGCCAGAACCTAGTATAATAGTAATAAGTAGTGAGGCCTGTGTGACACTGGAGTATCTCATCCAAAGGCACGCAGAGTCAACTTTTCTAATACTTTGCTGATCTAAGAAATGTGTCTGAGGATGAGTTTTGCCAGTGGGCTGTCAATTGGCAACTGCTGTTCTAAATTGGAGGAAAAAAAGATGACACCTACTCTTAGAAGGAAAAGGTATATATAATGACTGAACTCCTGTTCTCTTTGAGAAGGAACAAATATAGAGACAGGTCCTTCATTAGACAGTATAAAATGAGTTATCAGTTCTCTTACATCTTTCCTCTCATTCCTTTCACAAATGCACACTTTGAGTCCTCATACAGGTTCAGGTGCCAACTTGGGGACCAAATGCTGTTTCAAAAGAGAATTTATGATTCAAAAATTATGCCTGAAATGCCACCATTTTACTAATGATGCTACAGAAAATCTTTTGCTGAGAACAACGGACTCTCCTTTTAGAAATGCCTACTGATAAAGCCAACTGAACTCAGCATCTGTCTATTAAACAAGCTAGAGTGTCTGTTTTGAAAGAATAAGGAAAGTTTCAAACAGAGGCAGTAATGAAGAGACCACAGACAGCTGCTGTGATATGCATCACTGATCCACCACAAAAATTCATTATCTTGGTATTTCATTGTGTGTGGATGACAAGTAACAAGTGGCAGAATCAAAATAGGTCATTCTTTGGAATGTTATTCTTTGGAGGTATTTGTGAATAACAAGGCCTTAAGCTTTTTTTTTTTTTTTTTTTGCAGTTTTTGGCTGGGGCTGGGTTTGAACCCACCACCTATGGTATATGGGGCCAGCGCCCTACTCCTTTGAGCC
>NW_003852410.1:18690227-18766817 GCF_000181295.1 Otolemur garnettii
GCCTTAAGCTTTTTACATATTGTTTCCTCTGGAAGCTTTCTAGATGATTTCCAAACTGTAGTTGAGCCTGACATTTCATTGAGATAATTATAAATCATATTACTCCCAGGATTAGTTGTGTACTGTTTGGCTAACAA
Source organism: Otolemur garnettii (assembly GCF_000181295.1). Lineage (NCBI taxonomy): Eukaryota > Metazoa > Chordata > Mammalia > Primates > Galagidae > Otolemur > Otolemur garnettii. The sequence continues at coordinate 18,690,365 of NW_003852410.1, forward strand.
ATCTTAGGAAAACCACTGAACTATGGGCATAGGAACTATTAGCTGAACTCAGAAGACCTAAAAGCTATTCCTGAAAAACAAAACAAACTATACTTTACAGGATCATGGCCCAAAGTCTATTTATAGAACATTGTTGGCTGCAAGATGTGATTGAATGCTATGTACAAAAAGTTTCTACGGTTTAAAAAGTCTGGGAAATATTGGTTTAAAGTTTAATAAGTTACTTGTCTGCAGAACTTCTCAGAGCCTTTAATGTGTTATCATATTTTGGAAGACTAAGAAGCAGCTTTTATATGTAGTATTTCTCATGTATATTTCATGTTATTCTTTGGAAAACGCTTGCTGAATTTTAAATTTCCTTTCTTTCCTCAGTTCTCAGAACTTTTTTTCTCATTATGGAAGTCTCTGAAGAATATGATGATATGTGCTTAAGAAAATTTTATTGTATTTTTTCCAAAACAGCAATCTCTAGAAGCAATTTTTGTAGAGATTCTGGTTCTAGAATCTTATATAATGCAACTGGGAAGAAAAAAGAAAAACTTAAATTTATCAAATAAATTTTGTTTTATTAAAAAAGAATTACAAATAGTTCTATGGAAAAATGAATCCAGCCATCTTATGGATAGATGTATTAACAGCTCTTCTGAGCATCTATTGACTTATCTCTTTCTTTTACTATCTGTCAGATACTTTCTTTCCCAGAGCCCTCTTTGTATATATCCCTTTCTTTCCCTATCTGCCTCCTTCCCTATCAGTCCATCTTCCTGGGAATGAGTCTTTATGTATTTCTTTCTCTTTTGCTCTTGGAGACTGAATATGATAAGCCAGGAACAAAGTGTCCTGATATATTGTGAGTTTTTTTTTTTTTTCCCACAGAAATAGCCAGGAATGTGATAACTTTTTCATTGCATTGACTAACTCTTTTTTTTTTTTTTTTTGGCTGGGGCTGGGTTTGAACCTGTCACCTCTGGCATATGGGGCCAGCATCCTACTCCTTTGAGCTACAGGCGCTGTCCACATTGACTAATTCTTTAAAAAAGTGGGTTTTAATTGCTGTGAGAGTTAGAAAGTTCTCTAATGTAAGCTGACCTCTTCTCTCTGCTCCCTTTGTCTGCTGATCCAATATAAGAGGACAAAAACTCAAACAAAGCTTGCTACTATACAGAGTCATTAAAATTGCCACAGTTTACACTAAATGAGAAGAAAGACCTATGGACTTGTTAGGGAGATTATTTGATAAGCAGAGTGATGCTAAAATCCACAATGCATTAAAAGACCTACCCTATTAACCAGTAATTGAATTTTGCCCCAATGTATTTGTCTAAGTTGGAAATAGATGTAAATTTTATGACAATAAAACCTTAAATAAACACAATTGCATAATTTTCACCATAAAACTCATATTTTAACCCTATCACACCACTTAAACCATGAATCTCCCATCCTTCTATAAAACTTAAAGTACCGTTTGGCAGTGCCTGTGGCTCAAAGGAGTAGGGCACTGGCCCCATATGCCGGAGGTGGGGGTTTCAAACCCAGCCCCAGCCAAAAACTACAAAAAAAAAAAAAAAAACCCAAAAACTTAAAGCACTGTTTATAAAATGTTTCCAATTACTCCATGACAGCAGTCTTAAGAAACTGCAAAAAATCATGTTTATCACATGGAAAGGGAAAGGACAGGTGCTGCTCAAAGTATTAGATATGTCTGCAAGTAGCCGCAGGGTTAGACTTTGTTTTCTTCTCCTTCTTACCTAGATAGTTTGCATCTTGTAAGAAAGCCTTGAGAATATAACATGTGTTTATATTAGATACTGGTGAGTCTATGCTTGATGAACAGGGGCCCCTGGAATCTAGCAGCCCAGGGTGACCTGGCTCCGTCATGCCTGCCTACTTGATTTGCAAGCAAGTCACTGAATCTTTCCGTGCCTCAGTTCCCTGATGACTAAAATGGAAATAATAAGAAGATAGATATACCTGATAGAGTTGGTGTTAGAATTAAATAAATAGACTTAAACTACTTGAAAGAGTGGCACATGGTAAGCCTTAAAAAATATTAAGTTTAAAAATATATATATTATGTTTTATTAGTGTTAATTATATTTAATTATTCATAAAACTTGAATAAACTTTATTTTAGGCCATTATAGATCAATTAGAATCATGAAACATAACCTCCAAGCCCTCTGAAAATTTTTGTTTGATAATGATTTTCTCAGAAAAATTCTTTCCTCAAATAAATAGGTATGTTTTGACTCATGATCCTCTTGTTTATGAGTCTTTATTTTAAATTTTATTCTCTGAAAAGTAATTGAAGATTACTGAAAGGCTATATGTTATGTTTTTGGTTGTTCCCAACCAAAGATATTGAGTAAGGTGCTCCTTCTCCCACTTGGGGTTACAGAGTAATTACTAATTAGAGTGTCACAACTCATATTCCTACAGAATATTGCTAGGCATAGGTCCAAAGGTATAATGCTTCTATAAATAACTATAAATGACTACCTAATAATTTAAGTTGGTAAGTATGTATTTTGGTAAGTATGTATTTGGTATTGTATTTGGTTTTCAGTTATTATATAATAAAATATCATTATTGAAAGACCAGCACCTACTTTTGAAATATTTACCCTAAAATTTCTGTCCCATATTAAATAATTAGTCTCAGATTTTGAATTCTGAAACAATAAAATATATTCCATTTTTACAATTATATTATAGAAGGCAACTGACTGGTAATTTCAAAGGAAAGCAAATAACAGCTATTGGAATAATTCCAATGGGAAACTCACTATGTAAAACAGAATATGTTTAGGAAAAACATGGTGTATGGATTCTGAACTACTGTCATGGGGAGAAGTTGATACTTACCGATTCTTAGGGAACTCAGTCCCTGGAATGCAACAAACACTTCAAATGTGGTATGGATTGTTAAATAAATGGTGTACCCATAGATAAAAAATTTATGTAACTATTAATAATAATTTTTGAAGACAATGAATTAACTTTGGAAATGTTCATCATTTACTAAGTGAAAGAAGCCACTGATAAAAATGTTACAGAATTTTAGCTCAATAAAATACTTAGAACATGAATGTGCTCTTCAGTGTTGGGTTAAGACTGAATAGACATATATATGTTATCTTACAAAGCAATGATAATTTCTTGGCAATGATATCATGGATAATTTTAACACAGAGATGCATTTCTGTATTTTCAAAATTCTTTTTTTTTTTTTTTTTTCTGAGACAGAGTCTCACTTTGTTTCCCTTGGTAGAGTGCCATGGCATCACAGCTCACAGCAACCTCATACTCTTGGGCTCACGCAGTCCTCTTGCCTCAGCCTCCAAAGTAGCTGGGACTACAGGCTCCCACCACAACTCCCAACTATTTTTAGAGTGAAGGTCTTGCTCTGGCTCAGGCCGGTCTCAAATTTAGGCAATCCACCTGCTTCAACCTCCCAGAGTGCTAGGGTTACAGATGTGAGCCACCACACCTGGCCTCAAAATTCTTACATGTAAACATGCATTCCTAAAGATGACCTACCACCATTGGAAATACCCAAAATAACAGATCCGAGAAGAGATGATGACTAAGGTCCTTCAGTATGCAACTAATATGAAGCAAAACTTTACAAAGCAATGTCTCTCTCTCTATGAGCTTTGTCCACACTTATTAGCAAGAGAGAAAATAGACATTGCCATTTAATGAGCATTTATTTTATTTTTTTATTTCAGATTAATATGACAGTACATAGATTAAGTTACATTGTTTGGTAAAGAAATATATATATATCTTTACATATATTAGGTAAAGCCCAAGTTGTGGTTGTTTAGTGAGCATTTAATGGGAGCCAGGTATTATGTAAAAAATATGATACACATGGTTTCCATAATCTTTACTGTGATCTTATAAAATAGAAATGATTATTGTTCCTATTTTAGAGATGAAGAAACTGAGGTTAGGAAAGAAACGTGACTTGCCCAAGGTCATTCTATTAGTAATAAATACAGGTGAGATTCTACTCATTTGTATCTAATCTTTCAGTCTATGGTGTTAATAACTGCCTTGGAATTACGAATTTGTAACCACACTTATACATGCCAATGGATTTAAGAGTGTTGGAGAAGTAGAATGCTATCAAAAATATGATAAATAATCAGCATGAGAAAAATACTCCATACTTTACTCACTCTTGCTTAGAAGATAGTCTCTTGTTTGAACTAACCACAAAGTCAAACAAACTTGTTCTGGCAGGACTACTCCTATGGTGCATATTACAAGGGTACGTGTCTAATCTATTAAGTATAGAGTATAAATGTCTTAACACAATAATTAAGTAAATGAGGTGAAGGATATATTAACTAGTTTGATATAAGCATTTCAAATTATATATAAAATCAGCACATTGTACCTATAAATGCATTAATGCATACATGATCTATCAGGCGTCCTTAAACTAAGGCCCATGGGCCACATGTGGCCTACCTAGAACATTTATCCGACCCCCTGGGTGTTTTTGCCGCCGCTGCCTGTCCTGCTTAGCAGCCGACTTGTCCCAAGGCCTGCAGTCTAGCCCTCCGACAGTCTGAGGGACAGTGAACTGGCCCCCTTATTAAAAAGTTTGAGGACCTCTGATCTATATGTTTGTGACTTAATAAGAAAATATATATTTTCTAATTTCTATGTCATTAGGGATAAAAATGAAGTGGAAACAAATGGAGACTTATAGTTAACAGCCTCAGTACATCCTTTGGAAAAGAACATGAGAAACCATCATGGTCTTGTTTTATAACTCTTCTTGGCTTCTAAGACCAGGAGTTTCTTCTGTAGGAAAGGGAAATGGCCCTTCTGGCATTGCTGCCTGCCTGCCTGCATTGAGGCGCCCCATGGAGTTGCTGGTGATGAGAATATGCAAATAATCCGAGTGTAAGTTTATCAGCCTCTGAGCTGGGTAATTCTTTCTTGCAGTGTTGGATGTCCTGGACATTGCAGGATGCTTAGTGTCATCCCTGACCTCTACCTACTAGGTACAAGTAGCACAGATGAGTCATGACACCAGTGGTCTCCACATTACCAAATTACCCGTGGGAGAAGCTGTCCCAATTGAGGACACTGATCCCTGTATATTCCCAAACTTGGCTTTTTCACATCCTTTTAAGCATAACAGGTCCCGCCTTCCAACACTACCACAATGACAACCAAATTTCAACATCAGTTTTAGAGGAAAAGACAATCAAATCATAGCATCAGAGAAATAAAAATTCAAAGTCTTTGCTGAGGGCTGGCAGTTTTTCGACTTTTTAGCCTTTTGGATACACCTTTATTATCCTGAAACATGTTTAATGAAACAAGAAAATATACTCCACACTTGCATAGGGAACATCTCGACAGACTCCTAGAAAGAGAGATCAAGTCAGCTGCTTACCGTCAACACAAGAAGGTCGGTTTCTTGTCGTTCCAGCAACTTTCCCAGGTAGACAAGAACACTTTACTGTTTGTGACCGTTCCTCAATGCGATTCTTGTTACAACATCTGTGTGCTGCAATCACTTCACATGTCCCTCCTTCTGGCAAGAGAGAAAGAATGGGCATCCCGATTAGAAATAAGTCAGTGGCCATTCAAACCTGTGAGAGTACATGTGGACGGGTTAGGGCAAGCGATAGGAATTACAGAAATGCTTCCCAAGAAGTATAATTGCTGAGGGGCTCTCTTTCACTGTGTTCAGTCTTGGAGAAGACACTTCTATACTTCCAAAGCAACAAAGAGTACCAATGAACAGCTCTCAAGCCGTGATAATTCTGGGCTGTATGTACTGAGAAGCAGTAAAACAGTGAATGTGCAGAACTAACACAAGAGAAACCATCATGGTCTTGTTGCCACCTGATATAGATGTGTTGTATTTGGGGATCTCTCTCCAGTGTTATCATTGCATTTAAGATTCACTGAGCTCCCACTAAAGACAAGCAACTGACACTCCAGTGATATAGAATGTGCAGTGGCAGGAAAACTTTCAATTTCCCAGTCATTATGGGTTGGGGTATTTTGTTGTTGTTTTAAGCACTTCCTTACATTCTGGCTCTACAAGAATATTCTAGGTTTATTGTATATATTTCTTGCCCCAGGCTTAGAGTCAGATATTTTTCTAAGAAGCAGGTTGGGACATTTGAATAAAATACACTAGAGTAGATGGAACCGAGGTATTTTGCACATATGAGGTAGGATTAAACTGAAGCAGTCTTCTCTCTCAAGGGGTAGTCCTCAGTGTTGCAATGAGGCATGGGTAGGAATTCATGGAACAATGAACTGATATGATTGGGTACTGCTCCAGGGCTGGGGTCACCAATCCCTGGGCCAGACTTGAAATGGTCCATGGCTTGTTAGGAACTGGGCCACACGTCAGGAGGTGAGCAGTGGGTGAGCAAGCAAAATCTGATCAGTGTTTAAATCCACTCCCCCCATTGCTGGCAGCACCACCTGAGTTTTACCTCCTGACAGACAGTGGTGGCATTAGATCCACACAGGAATATAAACTCTCCTATAGACTGCACACGTGAGGGGTCTAGGTTGCGTGTTCCTTATGTGAATCTAATGCCCAGTGATCTGAGGTGGAGCTACAGTGGTTATGCTAACACTGGAGAGTAGCTGCAAATACAGATTATCATTAGCAGAGAGGTTTGACTGCACGAAGACCATAATAAATCAATTGCTTGCAGACTCATATCAAAACCATCCATTCCCCCCCAGCCCTTGGTGGTGGAAAAATTATCTTCTATGAAATTGGTCCCTGGTGCCAAAAAAGGTTGGGAACTACTACCGTCCGGGAACCACCCTGGCAGCTGTGTGCAGAGGGGAAAATAATAAATGGCTACTATAAAATACTGAGCAGGAAGTAAGAAAGGTAGAACTTGGATCGGGGAAGAATGACGCCCTATGTCGGCACACACAACACTGGGACTAGACTTAATGGAATAAGGCTAATCACACTCTATACTCTTCTAACCCAGACACCTGCAATCATGTTGCTTTGGGTTGTAATTGTCAGCTGCAAATACCCTCAGTCAAGTCAGTAATAGCCAGTTCTACACTTCATGAAAATGCCACTAATTTTAAACTCACCCTGTGGCTTTAATACAGGAGTGGAGCAATATTTATGATTGAAAATAGCACAAGGCATATGAAAGCTCCCAGGATGGATCTTGAATCTTGTTTGATTTATAGTCAAGTCAGCAGACAAATGACAGACATGCCAGATCGCCTGAGCTATGGCACTGAATCAAATAACATAACAACAGGTGTTCACTGGGGGCCCAAGCCTCTCACAACCCGGCTGTCAACCAACCCAAGAAACTGTCCCATGCTATGCTCAGGGCTCACTGCTATTTACTGAGCTCTGTCTGACGTGGGTGCTGGGTGCTATTCTTGGCACTTTCCCTACATTAATTATCACATCCCAGCAACTGTTGTCCCCATCTTACAGATGAGAAGCTGGGGCTTAGCGAGGTGGAATAACCTATCCAGAATCACACAAATGTGAGCACGGTCCATCAGATTCCAAAGCTCATGCTTTTTGCATCTTGTCACAAGTTGTCATTCTTTGTGGACAAAAAGCTTTCAAAAGGAAGTCTGACTCTTGGCTTAGAATAGTTATCAAGGTTAAGTGTCCTCCCATGCCTCTTCCCCCAGCTGTGTCTCTGAACTGATTTATTTACTCTTGTTTGCTTTCCCTTTCCTCCAGCAATTCTGCTCATCTTGCTGGTTATTGCCTGCACGTGCCAGGCACCATGTCCCCCACCCTCCCACCCCTGTGGGTCTTTGCACCACTTGAGACACATTCCTAGAAGATCTCTGGCTCATTCTTTCACCTCTACATCTTTGCTTAAAAATCACTTTGTCAGAGGAACACTTGACCTCTTACTTAAAATAAATCATAATTCCTTTACCTGACATTCATGAGTTCCCCGACTCTAATTTATAGCACCTCACCTCCTGCGTCATCACCTGTAACTTTCAAATATAGCAGTACATAATTTGCTTATTTATTATGTTATCATCTGTGTGTCCCCCCTTGGGACTTAAACTCTGCAAGGACAAGGATTCTTATTGTCTTCTGTATGAAATAATGCCTGGCCTATTAATATCAAAGTTTAAAAAGTGATTTTAACACATATTTCATTTTATCTTCAAAGTAGTTCAAACATAGAAATAAGATGATAATAAGATGATTATTATTCCCATTTTCTAGTGAGGACACAGGCTTAGAACAAACAACATAACCAGTAACTAATGATAATAAGAACAGTATTAAAAGAGTTAATCATTTATATTTTTCTTCTGTGCCTGACACCATCACAAACCTTCAGCTGTTTATTTTATATACACAAAAGTCCCATGAGATTCTGATTACACACATTTTACAGAAAAGGAAACTGAGACCAAGAGTGATTTATCATAAAAACTTGCTACATCTTACCTAGCAAGGACCCAGCAGCCTCTGGATCAGAACCCAGATCCTTGGACCCCACACAAAATGCTCCTTCCCCTATCCCACCCTGTCACACACACTGCCATTCCTCTGGAAAGAGGGAGAGAACTTGGTAACTGGGAATTGACAAATGCTCCATTTACATTCAAATTTTATTTTTGAAGTTAGTGACCCCAGGCCATATTTTCCTTTCGGGCTCAATAGATGATGGATTTGCATGTAGGAAGCCAGAGAACAGGTGTTGGGGTGAATAATAGGCTTATCTGGTCTGGACAAGTTAAAGTATGGCTTCAATGACACACCCTGCTCAGGTGCATGGATCCAGAGCCCACAACCACGTCTTGGTGGAAATGGTGGAGGCCCAGAGGAACTCGAACATTTAGAAGGTCTGATTAGCCCAAATCTCCTGATTTCTAAGGTATACATTTGTGACTGACCTAGCATAGTAAATGAGAGCAATTTAATCTTTCAATCTTATCATGGAACTCTGGTTTGTTGGTTCATATCAACAAAATAAAAATATTAGATCTTTGACAGGAGACGTCCCACTTATACACATATCTGCAGTCTGTTGCTCTCAAGTTATGTTTTGTGGGGCTCTGTGGATGACCTGAGGATTACCTCTCCTTTCCACTGGAGAGCACTGCTCTTGTTATTTTAACATGTGGTATATTTATCTATTCTCCAAAGGGATTACTCTGCTAAGGAAAAAGTGAAAACAATTATCCCTACTTGGTTATCAGCTCTGTAAAGGTAGTATTAAATGTTAAGTAGTTGAGTGATACATTATTAACTAAAGTCTAGGGTTTATTCAGATTTCCCAAGCTTTTATTTAAATGTACTTTTCTGTTCAGGGTACTATCAAGGATAGCACATTACATTTAGATGAATGGCTGAGTGAACAAAAAGAAAAATGAGTAACAAAGCTGTTACCGATTTTTTTTATGACCAAATAATATGGAACTTTGATGTGGTATAATACAGTAAGCTGGTAAAATATATTCCTCCCCCCCCCTTTTTTTTGAGACAGAGTCTCACTATGTTGTCTTTGGTAGAGTGCTGTGGCATCAAGGCTCACAGCAACATCCAACTCTTGGACTTAAGTGATTCTCTTGCCTCAGCCTCCCAAGCAGCTGGGACTACAAGCTCTTGCCACAATGCCTGGCTATGTTGTTATTGTTGCTCCAGAGTCCTGGCTGGGTTTGAACCCACCAGCCCCAGTGCATGTGGCTGGCACCCTAACCACTGAGCTATAGGCACCAAGGCATATTCCACTCCGCCCCCTTTCTATGTGTTTTTTACTTTTTAGCTATATCAGGAGCCCACATTTATATATATATTTTTTCCCTTGCATGACTTGGTCTTTATTGTCTGGGCTGGAGTCCCATGGCATCAGCCTACCTTACAGCAACCTCAAACTCTTGGGCTTAAGCAATCCTCCTTCTTCAGCCTCCCAAGTAGCTGGGACTACAGGTGCTGGCCACAAGCTAGTTTTTTTCTATTTTTAGTAGAGACAGGGTCTCACTCATGCTCAGGCTGGTCTCAACCCCTGAGCTCGGGATATCCTCCCATCTCAGCCTTCCAGAGTGCTAGGATTACAGGTGTGAGCCACTGTGCTCGGCTTTAGAGCCCACCTTTACTTTGGTCCACTTAAGATACACTGACAAATTGATCATATTCTGTGGAAAGAAATAAAATTCCTGCTGGCCATAGAGATAGAATTTTTCAAGATCCCCCGGCACTTATTTACCTATTTTCCTCATCAGATGGCTGTTTGGAAAAGGGAATGAAAAACCAAAATGGTCCCCAGACATGTTCCCAGTGAAAGGGAAAAGCTAGGTTTGTCATAACACTTTCTGAAAACTAGAAATCTAATTTATTTGCATTTTAAGGATTATTTTGTAAACTATTCCAACCATACAGCCAAGGTTATTTCAAAATCATAATGATAGTATTTGTTATATAAATCCATTTCAGACTTCTTTTCGGTGCCACTGACAATGCTTTACTAAATTTTATCTCACTCCAAGTCAAATGACTTCAAGATGATCTATGGCTTCTTAAAAGTCACTTAGGGCTCAGAAATTGAGCTTCTCTTTCTTGCTTATGTATTATCTGGAAAATGACCTATTTTCTGGATTTTACCCAGAATCTACAGATCCAGAAAATAAGACAAGTGAGGTAACCTATTAACAGATGACAGAGGGTGTAGAATAAAGGACAAGCCAGTACAGAGTTTATCTATACTATGCATGTTTTCCAGATTATTGTTCCTGTTATCAATCTGCCTTATCGGTACAAAACACATCTAAAATAAAATACCTGTAGGAAATTAGCCTCATACCCTAAATCTAGCCTAATAAAGGATCCCAGTGTTCTTTCTAATTAGGAGGTAAATGTAGTAATTATCTGGCTAATGTATGCCAATCTAAACAAGTTGGCTGTGTTAAATGCACATTGACTTCCTAGTATTCCTTTCAGCATAAATCTTCAATGCAGTGACTTTCCTTCTTACTCTCTTTGCACAGGTTGACCATGATGGTAAGGGGAGGTCCCTGCAAGGGAGCTCCATGGGACATCGGTTTCGTTCCCTACTCACTTTCTTCTCTTGGGTTTGTCAGAGCTCTGAGTATATCTTCAAACCTATTTTTAAGAGGAAAAGAACATTTCTAATAGCCAAAAAGTGGGAGGGAAGATAGCATTTCAAGATTATTTCTGGCAGCAGCAACTCTCTGAGCTGGAGAAATAAAAAAAGATTAAAAAAAAAAAAAAAAAGCTAAGCCTAATATGCTCCAAGCAATGATCCCTCCTTCCCAGCTCAATGTATCACTGTCTTACCCTGTACAAGTGAGGAAACGAGGAAGCTAAATTGCTAAAGATAATGTTTGCTCTAGAAAGAGTCCCCACTGATAACAATTATGTGTCACGATGGAAAAGGCAAGGTGAGTTTAGGAGGCTAAAATCTTGAAGGTTGGCATCATAAACAGGATTTGCCTCTAGACTGGACCTCTAATAGAAACAGCTCATCAACCGACTGGATCACCCTGGATTATGAACTGGGTCAACCATTTAGGATGGGCACCTGTGGGAAATTGCAAATGTCTAATCCTTTTCATCTACCAGGGAATTGGCCATTCAGTAGTATTTTGGTGTTGATGGCTTCATGTCCAAGACCAAGGATAGCCAAACAATTCAAAATTATCTCCAGAGCCAGTTTTCTGGGAAAGAAGAAAAAATGCTAGGAGACAGAAGTTGGATAGAGAGAATCAACTTGAAAACAAAAAGAAATGGAACTTAAGTCTGAACCCTGTACTCTATGTCTGTGAGTGTGTGTGTGTCTATCTCTGTGGAGGTCTTCCTGAACCATACTGCAAGTTATATTCTCCTGCTATGTGGTCCTACATCTTACATAGTATCCAAAGAAAATAATGTAGGACTTTATATAATGATGCATGATTATAAAAATGATGTATTAAAATAATGCATGATTTTGATTTCTTAAAAGCAATATGTCACTTTTCCTACAAAGTGAAAGGACAGTAATTTTTCTGTTTCACCACCATCCCCAGTACTAAGATTGTAAACTGGCCCTTGTTTGTCAAATGAATGTCTTCCTCAACAACTTTAAAAAGCTTTTCAAATTTTGACACAATGTATTTGTACATATTTATGGGGCACATAATGTTCTAATATATACAATGTATAGTGATCAGATCAGAGTAGTTATCGTATCTATTAAGTCAAACATTCATCATTTCATCATTCAGTATCTTCCTTCTAGCTATAATGTTAATTTCAGTCTTCCTACAAGGCTATAGCACTGGAGCTTATTCCTCCTATCTAATGGTAATTTTCATTCTCTATGACTAATTTTTTAGCCCCATTGTATGCTCTATTAGCCAGCCAAACTCTTTCTTTTCTTTTCTTTCTTTCTTTCTTTTTTTTTTTTTTTTTTTTTGCAGGATTCCTAATTGGAATTGTTAATTCATGGCCTGTCTGTCTTGTTTGGCTGGACACTCCATGATGGCAGGGATCTTATCTTATATATTTCTTTATCTCTAGTGCTGGGCATAATAATAGGCATTCAAGCATTTGCTAAATGACTGAGTGATGGAAGGAAGGAAGAAAAGCAGCAGGGGTTGGGGGGAGAGGAAATGATGAAGGGTGAAGGGAAAGAAAAGAGAAAAGTAAAGAAAGAGAAGACAGATTGAATATAAACTAATCCTCTTTGGGGAACTTTTCTTGATTAGCCTTCATGTCGTCTTTTCTGAGGATGAGCTTGAATGACAAATGTACTTTTTGCACAGAAGAGACTTTCCAAAACACCTTCTAGAAAAATAAGAACTTTGGAACTTGGAACTTTGGGATGGAGTCAAAATGAACAAAGGAAAAACTTTACAATGAAATAGCAGTTGGAAATAAGAATAAGGACACTTCAGTGCTCATTAATAGGTTAAGGTAGATGCTTACAGTCAAAGGCAAATTTGGAGGAAACGAATTAAGAATTGTGATTAAAGAATGTTAAGACTGACGTGATTATATGGATCCTTGTATTTTCACTTTATTTCAAATGCTTCCTTTCTTTGAAAGCTATAATACGTAAGAGAAAGCACAATTTTTTAGAAATTCACTTTTATAGGCTTTTTCGATCAAGGTCTTATAAATAGCTGTCTTGGAACCTATTGTAGCGAATGTCAGAAATGCATATTTAAGACTGGGTTAAAAACGCTTTATTGACCCAGTGGACTGGAAGGAAGCTCCCAGGGTCCTTGTCTGTAAATCACTGACAAGAGAGACACTAATGGATCTTTAAGCATGTTTTGGTCAAGGAGGCAAAATAGCTGCTTGATTTGTTTATGCTTGAGATTAAACAAATTACCATCCTCTCTCTCCCAGAGCTCTAGGGTGTGTAGAGGGCAGACAAAGGTAAGGAAAACATTCTGGGCAGGATGTATATTTGAGGCAATACTGCATAACTGATAACTTCCAGGTTCTAGTACCAGCCTGCCAAATTTCAAGTCCTGGATCTGCTGCTTCTTAGAGTTTCCAGTCTACATTTTAGGATCCTCCTCTGTGAAATGTGGACAGTAGCATCAACTTTCTAGGGTTGTTTTGAGGACTAAATGGGTATGAGAATTCAATAAGTAGAGGCAAAGTGATTATAACAATACTTGCTTCAGAGAAGGCCCTAAAAGATATTCAAAAGTTACTAATGCTATTGAAATGATCATCTTTGGCTAGATCAGAATTATAGGTGGGAAACAAAACATGATTTTTCATTTTTACCTCTTTGTACCAACATGAACCATGCCTCACATTCATTTTCCTACTCTCCTCCCAGGCTAATGACTGGGAAACTACATTTAGGAGTCAATATCCTCTTGGAGTAAGAATGCTAAAAGTAGTCTCAATCAATCAACTCAATACCCACCTCCTAGATTTCCTTTTTACTTTTTAAAAGAATAGCTTATACGTTGTGTTGAAATTATTTTGCAGAAATTGTTTTTAGTAACAGTGCTACACACATGGAAATGAATTTTAGCTGGAGATGCACTAAGATTAAATCAAATAAGATTACATGAACACCCTTAATTCCTTAATGCTTTTTACATACTATAGAACTTTTATTCTTTTCCAGAAAAGAAGCCCCAGAAAGCAGTCAGGATGGGAACCCATGTAATGGCTTGGACATCTGCCTGAGAATTTTTGTTAAGATAAGGCTGAGCACATAATCTCTCTATCCTTCTATCCTCTGCCCCCAAATTTGCTTGCTTGTTCGGAATTTGCCTTCAACACATTGCAAATTAGCATATCAGAAGTGACTTATGTGCTGTAGGAAACCTGTTCACAGGCTGAGTGGCTGCTGAAATAATTGAAGAGGAAGTTTCTTCCTCCAAGTGGGAAATATACCCTGGATATTAAGTCTCTGGAAACTGAATCATAGCACCAGGGTCCTTCAACTTCCCTGGGCTAAGACCTACAATAAATAAGTTGCATTCTACGATTATCATTAGGATAAGAATAGAAGCTAAATAAGACTTAGAAAAACAGCTAGGTATACTGTTCCACTCCCAGGGGCAACAGTGCTGACCTAAATCCCCGTTGGCTATCTCTTCCAACCCTATTCTTAAACCAAGACCACTGGTCTAGCTGAGCAATAGTTTATCAGGCCTGTATTCTCCATTGCTATCCTTCAAGGCTGGGAATGCTATGGAAAGAATTTCTAGAAAATTTTATATTATAAATTTAAAACCATATTTTATGTGAATAACTCCCTTGTTAATTATTCTGAAGTTATGTGAAATACTGACAAGAAAGTTTGGATTATATTAATATGGAAATGATACTTTAAATAATCAACATCACTTGGGCTATTAGCTGGGCAATTTTGAGAAGCTGTAACCTCGAAGCCCTGATACTTCACACGTAGAATGTGTAGCTAAGGGATGGATGCTGTGAGCATTTGAGACCATATATGGAAAGTAGTCAATACACTGAGCAGCATACGGTAGGTATAGTAGAAATAAGAACTTCTATTCTTCTTATTAATGTAAAAAAAAATGGAAGCCAATTTCCTCCAACAGTGAAGGAAGTTATGCTTATCATGAGGTTTTTTATTTGTTTTTTGCAGTTTTTGGCTGGTGCTGGGTTTGAACCCGCCACCTAAGGTCTATGGGGCTGACGCCCTACTCCTTTCAGCCACAGGCACTGCACTAACATGAGTTTTGACAGAATATAGAATTACAAAAGTCTAGACAATGAGGATATTTACCTTTCAAGTTCCAGAATCCTCCTTTCAAAGACCCTGAATGTCTGAACTGTCTGTGCCCTGGTGGACGGCCTCATCTTCGCTTTATGTTACAGCCTCCCTTTGTCTACTTTTACCTCTTCATTCATTTTTGTTCTACGTTCACTCATGGCATTTAATGGCATACAAGCAGTAATACATGCTCAGAAGGGAAGCCCAATAATAGTCATGGACTTTTTTTTTTTAATTCTCTTAAAATGAAATTCTTCCATTATCCTTCAAAAGTAAGTGTATGAGTGTTATAAGGAACATGGGCAGTGATTGTATGCAAACTCCTTTATGAAAACATTAAAATACAGCCAATGATGACATGATGACTCTAAACATGATGACTCTAAACATGATGACTCTAAATCCATCACCTACAAGCCTAGATGGTACAACCTACTACACACCTAGGCTAGATGGTGCAGACTATTACTCCTAGGTCACTAATGTGTATAGCATGTATGGTAGAGAACACTGTCGGCAAATGTAGCATAGTTATAAGTATTTGTATCTAAATCTATATAGACATAGAAAAGGTACAGTAAAAACATAGTACCTTTTACTATGCTACTGTGGACCCATGTGATCCATGACCATATTATTCTTTAAGATGATGAGAAGAGGCACATTACACCCTCAATAGTGCTTCAGTGACTTCTGCCAATATGTTTAGTGATAATTATTGGGTGGAGTCATCCCTGAGGCTTTCATCCAGTGAAATGTGATCTTTTAAGTCTGTGCCTTCTAGGCAGAACCAGAAGGAGATATTTCAGCTTGGCTTCTGCCTCTGTATATGTACCTCGTCTGAGCTAAGAGTATGGCTCTGTCATCCTGATATTTTATTGGTTGAGCTGAGAGGTAATAATAAAGGTATATATTTATATTGTGAAAGCATCTCACATCCATAGCCAGAGAGATCAGAAAACACACATTTAGAAGAAAAGAAGGCAAACAGAAACTCTGATTTGTGTTACACATTGTAGAAGTCATTAATTATGACTCAGGTAGAAAAACTTATTACTTCTCTTTTTGACAGTGATGACAATTTAATAGTATTTGACTCTGCTGAGTTACATACAGTGTCTAGAGGCACTGAAAGGGACTGTTTATCAAGATGATAAACAACGTTTCATTTCCTCTCTGGCTGCATAGATGTGATCAGAAGTCTAAGGCCATCTGAATTCACTTATTCTGGCCATCAGGCAAAGGCTAAGCTACCCAGGACCATCTGTGCTTGAAATAAGCTTCCCTTAATGCACCCTTGCTGAGCAGCTCACCGATAACCAAGGCATATTTGCATGAGCCCATGAGCACTGGGGCATTCAGGGTGGGACTGGGGTTGGAGGGAAGAGAGTTATTTATGCTGGAAATGCTGCAGTCTAGAAATCTTATGCTCACCAATTTAAAACTGCACAGCTAGTTCTGTCTTCTGGGTTTTAGTAGATACTACAAAGCAAGCTGGTTAAATTCTCAACGTGCCAAGAATGTAGATAGAATGAGTTTTTTTTCTGGGGAGGTATTATAAGAAGTCCTTTTAAAATGAATGTTTTTTCTTAGTATTGTTACTATTATTGTCATTTCTAGCTGTGGCAGTCATCAATGCCATTAGTTAGTTCTACTTTGTTTCGGCTTTCTACCTGCTTAGCAAACAGTCCTACTGACAACTGCTCCTTGGTTTTCCAAGGTGGGAAGAGTTTATAGAGTTTGGGAAGTGTTGGTTTTATTCCCTGCTCCAAGAGAGGGCACACGACTCCAGACAGGTTATAAGGATTGTGCCACGTCTAGTGACTATGTGACTACTACAAGGGCTGATACCTGTATCAAGCTACACACTGTGAGATCCACCTGTAAAATATTTATTATAGCAAAGTATAGTGCTTTTCTATAAATGTTATTGCTGAAAAGACATAAGTCTGGAGAACTTGCCACTATCTTTGCTTCATGATGACAAAGCGTACACACGAATGGGGTCAACACTGAGAGAAGCTGAGCAGAGAGGTAGAGCATTTTCTGACACCACTGTTAATACTCCTTGATGCAGCTGTGCCTGAAGCTGGTACTGAACTTAGCCAGTACAAGCCCGTTTTTCTAGATTGAGTTTGAATAAAATTTTCTGCCACTCAAACATGAACAGCTGTGAAGCACAGTCATATTAAAGGTATCAGGAAGATTCTCTTTCACCTATCTCTTTAGGCTATGGATTTGTTTACATGCAGGCCCCTATAGTAATTGTCAAAGTTGAATGAGACATCACCCCATCTCAAGTGCTGCCTCCTCTGGAAGCCTTCCTTACCTCCTGGTTAAGTCAGTTTCCACTTCCGTTCTATTCCAAACTCTCAGAGTATCATGACTTTATCCACATCATTATATCCACAACTGCAACTTCATTTGTGTTTGTGAAATACTTTTTATTTTTTATTTCAGATTAATACGAGGGTGCAAATGATTAGGTTGCATTGTTTGCATTTCTATTGTTAAGTTCAGGTTATAGTTGAGACTCCTCATCCAGGAGGTGTGCTGTGTAATCTTACGTGATGCAGATTAGGTGAGAGTTCACCAATCCCCGTCCCTCTTCCCCCCACTTGAATGTACTTGTGTTTTTCTCTTGTGTGAGTATATAGTTGTTTTTCTACTGATTTCATATTACTATTGGGTACTTTGGGTACTTGTTTTTCCATTCTTATAATATTTTCTAAAGATAATATTCTTCAACTCTACCCAGGTTAATACAAAAGATGTAAAGTCTCTATTTTTATGGCTGAATAGTACTCCATGGTACACATGGTATACATATACCACAGTTTATTAATCCATTCATGGGGTAACAGGCACTTGAGTTGCTTCCATGTCTTGGCAATTGTGAATTGAGGTCTAATAAACATTCTAGCACAATTGTCCTTGTGATAAAATTATTTTTTTTTTCATCTGAATTGGTACCTAGTAATGGGATTGTGGGATCAAATGGAAAGCCTACTTTCAATTTTTTGAGGATTTTCCATACTTCCTTACATAGTGGTTGCATCAGTTTGCAATCCCACCAGCAGTATAGAAGTGTACCCTCTCCACATCCAGGCCAGCATCTGCAGCTTGGGGATTTTGTGATGTGGGCTATTCTCACTAGAGTTAGGTGATAACTCACAGTGGTTTTGATTTGTATTTCTCTGATGATTAGGGATAATGAACATTAGTACTTTTTATAATCTGCTTCATCTAGAAAGTAAAAAGCTCTATGAGGGAAGGGTCATGTCTGTTTCATTTATGTTTTCCCAAGTGTCCATCACAATGACTGACTACAGAAATTGCTGTTGCCAATACTATACTTATTCTTTTCTTTTTCTATATGTATAGGGGAATAATTTTCCCACATTTAAAAAAATATTTTTCTGCCTCACTCATGGATGTGAACACTTGCCACAGTTATTCTCAATGGGATAAATATGAAAGTCTGCAGAGGACACCTGAAAGAATTTGCCTTCCTGATATAGCTAGTGTTCCTTGTTTCTCTCTATCACCTAATTTCTACCTAGAGAATTTTCCATCAGCTATTTAGTTTGGGATTTTCTAGGTAACTTCCATGTATAACTGTCCACCAAGTTTGGCATTTGAGTTTAGTTACCAAGACAGCTAAGAATCAACAGTATTTATAAGATTTATACAAATATGAAAACGTAGATTTTGCTCTTTAAGAATCTGATTATTTAGGAAGGAATAGAATTTAGCAATTCTACTTTACCCAGCCTAAACAGAACTCCTTGCTCTCCTTACAGTTATAAGGATTACTGGGGTTCCAGTGCTAATGGTTCCTTGTTAGGTTTGGAAGAAGCAGCAGAAGCAAAAAATTCTCTATTGAAAATTTTACATGTAGGTATAAACTTAATTGGTAGAGAAACACTGTGCTTTTGTGACTACCCTGAAGGTCTTTGGCTGAAATACTGTCAATGTTTTATACCTGGCAGATTTCAACAAGTCAACCTTCCTGAACCTTAATTTACTAGCCTGTGAAATGGGAATAATGTTGACTATAACTACCTGTAGTGGAAATCCACTGTTCTCACTTGTCTGCATCTCATTTCCTCTTCCAGTACCAGGATATCCAGTTCCCTTTGGTGAGTGACCACCCCTGCCCTGTTTTCAGTTGATGCAGCATAAGTGAATTCAGAGCTCCCAGGGTGGGACTGTGACTTAGACCCAGCCAACCAGCATGGTGTTTTCCCAGCCACAGTGAGTAGTTCAAGGATGGGTTTGTGATCCAAGTTGTTTCAGTAAGACTGAACCTGAGGGCTGTGTAGAAATATTGGGTAAAAACAAAGCTTTAGTTCAGCTGAAATTGAAGATGTGAGCTGACCTTTGGAGAGATCTTATGTGAGATGAGGTTGAGCTGACATGGTGAATAGTGCAGGAAAGTGATGGAGATAGACCCAGCCCTTCCACTAGACTCAACACTGATGGTTCTACCTCTGAAATTGTTATTTCAACATGCCAATGTATGCTCCTTCTTTTATTTGCTTAATTCCTTTAGAATTAAGTTTTAGTGTTCTAACAATGTACCTTGCTGAGTAGTTGTGAAAATTGTTTTAAGAAAATGCACATAAATCACAGCACCTAGAACACAGTACGCACCCAAAGTGAGTAGTCATTTGTTACTATTATTAGCATATTCATTTTAATGAAATGACAAGAATTGTATTATGCTAATATACATTATGGGCCTGCAAGAATTGTTAAATATCTCCAAATTTGCTGAGAACAATTAGGAGAGAATCAATTAGATACAGATTTTCTGAAACTTCTGCTGTAGGCAAAGTCCAAATAACTCACCATATTGACTCCTAGGAATTGATAGTTAAAAAATCAGTTGAACTGACTCTCAGTCAACTATATGGTTGAGCTTTCACTGTTGTTAAGAAATTTCAAATATCAGGGAAATGAAATGATTGGCAAAATACTATAGATAAATCTCCTGGGTTCAGTAATCTACCAAACATGGGTTCATATCTTAACTCTAATGCTTACAAGTCATGTAAAATGGTTATGTTTTACATGAACTCTCTGGATTTTGTAGAATGGGGATATGAGAACACTTCTTCATAAATTAATTATAAAGAATAAATGTTGTAATAAATATGAACTGCTCAGTATAGCCTGGCTCAGATTGTGAAATCTCATAGTCATCTTCACTTTCGATGTTTTATTTATATTGACTGTCATGAATAAATTAGTTCAGCTCTAAAGTGATGCAAATTAGACTTTAACATTTTTACGGCTGAAAAATATTGATTAACTGTCACTTGAGCAATATAGTGGAAATGTGTAGAAATGAAATAATTTGGAAGTTAAATTGTTTAGACTAAATGACAGAGAAATTCTTCTACTTAATCTAAAAGAATGCTGGTGAAAATATTACACTTGTTCTTTTAGATAAGTTAAAATAAAGAATGTGTGACCCTGCAGTGAGAAGTCTGTCAAAAATGACTCTTCTTCTTTGGTTAGCTGTCAGTAGGTCAGGAAACATTCTCTGAGTGATGATCCAAAGAGCAGAAGATGGTTACTACAGTTCTGGGTTCCCTAAAGAAATAAGTGCACGATCATAATAAAATTACATTAGAGAAAAGCTGGCCAAAACCCACATACATTTCAAACTAAGATTAAAGTTTTCTTCTTCACAGCTAATTATATTCAGATTCATTGGGTCAACATGGGAATTAAGGCTATTGGGGAGGCCCAGCCACCTCATACTAAACTTCAGTCAATATTCACACTGCTGTCAATATTGTATAGAAGACTTTGGGCAGGATACCATCTCCAGATGGCATTTGTGCAACTGCCAGGTCTTATGGGAAATTCTGAGACAAAAAGACACCTTTCCCCTTTTTTCCTCCATAGTTTCTTAAGTCTTTGTTGGCAAGTGGAGAGGTTTTGCCCTAAATAAAATTGCAGGCAATTTCAGTATGGCTGGAGATTTAAAGTGCTGAGATCAACATGGGAAGTTTCTGTCCAAGATAGAAGAAGGAAAAGGGTAAAAGATAATATGTCATAAATTCTTAACTCACCTTAAAATACATTTTAAAATGTTCCTAGTTTATTAGAAGGACACTAAATTGCTGTTAAGATTTGAACAGGTAAAATGACATGACCAAAGCAGCATTTTAATGCAATGGTTTAAAATTTTATAGAAAATTGTTATCCCTCTCCCACGCATCTACCCAAGAATAACAAATATATCCACCCAGAAAACTTATAAAAATGTGCATAGCAGCTTTATTCATTATAGTCCCAAACTGGAGCTAACTGAGATGTTTATCAATAGCAGAACTAAATTGTGGTGTGTTTATATAGTAGAGTACTTGGCAGCAACAAGAATGAACAATTTACTGCTATGCAACAAAAGTCAACAAAAGCAGCCAGACACCAAAGAGGATATAATATATAAATCCATGTACATAGGAGTTTTTTTTTTTTTAAAGACAAGACTAATCCATAGTGTTGGAAATTAGAGCTGTAGTTACCTTGGGAGAGGTGGTTGTGACGGGGGGATCACCAGGGATTTTTGTGAACTGCTGGGTAACATTCCAGTTCTGGATGTGAGTTGTGTTGTCAGGGTTGAGGTCAGTTAATGAAAACTCACTGAGCTGTTCATTCCTGACTTGTCTCCTTTTCGCCATGTATTTTGTATTTTACTTTATAATTTCTTTTAAAATGAAGCAAAATACAGAATTTAGGCTTTATAAGACCCCCCCCTTGCAACAGGGTTTTTAACTCTAAAATAAACACGGAAATAAATGAGCAAAACCCAAAGATCTCACTTATAACAAGGAAATATAAAGTAAACCTAGAAATATTATTTTCCCAGTTTGGCAAAAATGATAAAGAGCATTAATACCTAAAGCTGATGAAGGTGTATTCTCAAGCACAATTGGAGAGAATGTTAATAGTCATTTTAAAAAATAACATAATTTGCCAGTATTTACCAGTGATTTGATGGATATATGCTTTAATAACCCAGTAATATTAATTTCTAAAAGTTTCTTCTACTGATACCTTGCAAAATTTTACAAAGCTATACGTACAAAGATACTCAGTCTAAACTTGTTCATAGTAGACAGAAAAATGGGATACCTATTAAAGGTTATATAAAAATAAATTATGTTTAGTCACAAAGAAGCCAGGCTGAGTCAAAGCTTTCTTTTTATATGTGGCCAGTGTTCCCTTTGGTAAAAAATGTGAGCTTAGAAAGCCCTATCAAACACCTACTATACTTAAGCTTAGATGAGATCATGTTAAAATCAAGGCCAAGCATAGCACAGCCTTACAGTTGTCCTGGATGCAGAATAGAGATTGTCTAGGCATGTTTTTTGGAGATGTCACCTACATGTATAAACTTCAAAAATGTAGACTTGTCCTCATAAACATGAATGAGGTACTAAATGGCATGTTTTAATTTTAAATAAAAAACATTTGTAATTAATTAAAAACTTCTTTCACCTTTAACTCATGGTGCCAGGTAGTTTTCTTATTTTGGTGTAGAAAAAGTTCACTTGAAAAGGATAAATAATGTAACATATCATGGTTCATTAACATTCACAAAAGAAAATTCTTTTCCAAACCACCTATGTACAAATGAGCCTCTTGGGCCAGTTTCCCAGATAAATGTCACCTAACAAAAGAAAAAATTATAACCTAATCTTGTAAGAAACAGATTTTAACTTAACTCTAAAGTATCAGTGGCTAATCACATGGAGATCTCTATTCCATTGTGATAGAATTGTTGGCTAATTACTAAGGTTTTAAAAGGACCATTCAAAAGGACGTTTTTGTCCCTGAAGTTTATATTGAAATCAAATGGCCATAAACTCCTTAAAAAGAATGTCTTTATTCAGAATGATTTGGTTCAGTAGAGTTGTTTGCGGAGTTCAGAGTTTGGAATACAGGCCCAAAGGGATCTGAAGGGACCTGGCACAATGAAGATCCAGTCAGCATGTCCTCTAATCTGTACATCATGGGGATTTACTGGGAATAGCAAATAAATAGGATGCTGACAGTAAGGTCCAAAAAGAAATTCATAGGATTTATAGGCAGCAAAATGAGCTGAATATAGCAAAAAAGGAAATAATAGAGACAAATGTTAGATATAATTCATGAGAAGAAAGGTGCACAGTACAGATGGAAAGGAGGCTTTGGGCAGCAGTGGTTTAAAAAATAGGGTCTTAACTTGACAGTCAATTCAGAAAGGCCTCTGTGTTATATGGTCACTAAAATGCTAGTGGGTTTTTGATCTTTATTAATAAAAGTTTATACTGAAAGCAAACAAAGTTTAATGAGTGCCTCAATTATTTTTTCCTTGAAATCCATACTACCTTTATATAAACATAAAGTTCAAATCCAGTGGTTCCCATTTGCATTCATTCAGTGCCATGTCCCTCCAGACCTCTGATAAGAATCATTATTTTTTTGAACATATCTTCCAACCAAGATTATTTTGACCCTAACTTTTTGTAATGTGAATTAATTAAACAAGAGGAAATTGACTTGCTTTCTAAAAATAACATTACAAGTTTGTCCCAAAAGTCACCCCTAAAGTCACTACACATGGGGAAAATGAGAAATTGTAGCTAAAGTACCTTTATTTATAAAATATTCATTAAAAATATTTATAAAATATTCCCTTAGCTCTGAACAACTCTTTGTAAAATGTTGTAATGAATATTTTGTAAATAAAGGTACACTTAGCTACAATTTCCCATTTCCTTATGTATGGTGACTTTAGGGGCAACTTTAGGGACATATTGTATATTGAAATACTGAACATGCCCTTTCAAATGATGTAGAACATGCTTATTATGAGATTAATACTTAACGTTCCTTCATAAAATAGTATGAATTCCATTGGTGGAATGGGGAATTTCACCCTGAACCTCAGTTAATTAGTTTTAATGATGCAGTCAGAGATGATTTAGACACTTTATCGAACATAGTGATAATTGTTTTGTATGAAAACCTAAGGCTGAATGGACTGAATATTACAAATCAACATCCAAGGCTATGGTCTCAGAAAGCGACCTTGAGTTTCTTGACACTGTCAGAAACTGCATGTGCTACCCTGTATGAGAGGCCTTGACTAGAGTAGAGGACTGCCTTTCAAACTATGTCCTGAGTAAGAAGAGAAAGAAGACTAAATAAAGCAAGCAGAAAGTCAG
This sequence comes from Otolemur garnettii, assembly GCF_000181295.1. Classification (NCBI taxonomy): domain Eukaryota; kingdom Metazoa; phylum Chordata; class Mammalia; order Primates; family Galagidae; genus Otolemur; species Otolemur garnettii. The sequence goes on from NW_003852410.1 coordinate 18,714,837, forward strand.
AGAAAATAGATCAACTTAATATATCCTCATGCTTTTATTTCCCCAGCACCCAACATAACGTCAGGCACAGAGTTATTTCTCAGTAAATATTTGTTGAAGGTTGAACACAGGATAAAGGCATACCAACACTCTCTATTGAGACAAAAATTTTTCATGGTATACTGGCACAAAATACTACACACAAAAGTTGCCTGGATGGCACTACTTAATATAAAAAGCATACGTAAATATAAATTAAGCTCTATAAACTATATTTAACCAACGACCCAAAGGAGATGGGTTTTGTGTAACTAGAGAACTTCAAATATAATTCTACAGTCCAAAAATGTCTTTCTTAGTGTCTTGAAATAGTCCCCTTTTGCAAACTGAACTAGACTGCCATTTCAAGTGTAGCATAGAAAATGTCAGGTCTGTGAGAAACCTAATTATTACTGGAAGTACAATGTCTGGATTTATAGTCACCAGAATTTTTAGTCCTTCTTAGCCAACAACAAAGACAGCTTTTTGAAGCTGTAGATTTGAGACTCATTCCATCAGACTCTTTTTGTGCTTAAGGGCTTCATCCTTAAGAAAGTGTCTATATGCAGACAACAAAAAAGACATTAGGCACAGAGGGTATGGATTTAATCTTGAACTTTACAAAGAAAATTCTGAGCACACTGGTAATCTAGATGTAGGGCAAGCGTATATATTTACATATCAAACCAACACACACAAGAGAATGATCTTTCTTTCTAAAGTAAAGGGTCTTGCAAATTGATCTCCCGGGAAATTTTTCCTAGGACCTAATTCTTATGCATATAATACATTTCAAAAATGAATCAAAGGGAAATGGTACTATCTCAAACAAAATGAGCTTCTGGCAGGCAAAGCTTCAGACATACATTTCTACGGACTTCATGTTTACTGACTACCAAGCAGACATACAGGAGGCAAACAGAAAAGAAACCTATAGTCTACTAAATGAATTCACTGACTATGCAGCCAGGCTAGTCTTCCAAAGGCAATGCTGTTGGTGAAGGCAAATAGTTTTCTTTAGGGAAGGGGAAGATGGTTGTTAGCAAAGATGCAACACATTATCCTCAGCCAGGCCAGTGTCACCCAGCACTGTCAGGCTAGCTCATGTCCATAGCACCCTTGGATCCATCTACATATGAGATTAGAGACAAAGAAAAACAGTAAGTAGTAATCATTTCAGTCAGTATACCATATTTTGCTGTGTATATTGCACATCCACATATTTAGCCCAAACATTCAGGAAAAAAATCTTTTATTTAATTTAAATTTTTATTTGTGTATATTTAGGTATGTATTATTTGTATTAAAGAGAAATTTTAGCATTTTTTTAAAACATATTATGGTACAAGAAAGAGATATGTTTTTAATACCTGAGCATAAGTAAAAGAATACCCAGATATAATACACAACCTTATTTTTAATCTAAAACAGTTGTACAAAAAGGTGTGCATCATACACAGCAAAATACAGTATGTCATCAAAGAGCAGTCCACCGTGACCTAAAAAGTATAATTCAGACCGAGGATTTTGGGGGATCCTACAATAGTGGTTCAAGTTTGTTTTGCCTTTTTTTCATTGGGTGACTTTGGGCATTTTACATGGTAATGCTGAGTCTTTGTTTCCTCACATATGAAACAGAGGTAACAATAGCACCTACCCAGTACTACTGACAGAGAATGTGTTCTGTGGTATGGAGATCAGCAAAGATTTTCTGTGAAGGGCAAAGAGAAAAAGCTTTATGCTCTGGGGGCTGTGTAAACTCTGCAGCAACTACTTAGCCTGCCCTTGGGGCACAAGAGCAGCCACATTATAGAACTGTAGCGTACTAGAGTTACCAATGATGTCACAGTTTCAAATATCTAGAAAGAGGACACTGAATGTTCCCAATAAAAAGAAATGACAAATGTTTGCAGTGACAGATATGCTAATTACCTGATCTGATCACTGGACAATATATGTATTGAAACATCACTATGTACCCCTTAAATATATACATTATATGTTAATCTTAAAAAATTGTTAAAAGCAGCCTCAGTTTGTAAATGAATAAATCTGTGTTCTGATAGAACTTCATTTATAGAAATAAAAATCCAGAAAGCAAGCTGGATTTGGATGACAGGTTGTAGCTGCAATGGTTTATAGACATGCTTAATAATATTATGAATGAATCTAATCATATCAAGTATTTGAAATTGCTTACAATATGCCACATACTCTACTAAATGCTTCACCTGGATTAATTTGTTGTCTTCATAACAACTAATACCACCTCAACTTTAACAAACTAAAATAGCCCTGGACACTTTAATTACTCACTCAAAATTCCATAGCTAAGAAGCTAAAAAGTCAGGATTCATATATAGGTCTTAGGCCTTGAAGTCTGTCCTTTTAGGGACTCACTCTGACACTGACCATTATCTACTAATAAATTGGCTTACCAAATTCTGGTATTTGACCAGAAATTATGGGAGGGGAACACCATGTGTTTGCAGGGTCATTGGAAAAGATTTCAAAATACTAAACAAAAGTTCATCGCATCTATGGGAAATGGTGCAGAGAACAATTCTTTGCCTGTTCCTTGCAACAGCCTAGATGCTTTCATAATCTGATTTGATTATCAGGAGAAAATTCCAGAAAGGGGGGCTATGTTATCTCCATCTAACAGATGAGGAACTTGAAGTTCTGGGAAGTCAACCATCTTGTGCAAGGTCACATAGTTACTAATTGTGCAGCTAGGATAGAATCCCAATGTATTAGATTCCAAAGTTTAAATCTTGGGGCACTTAAATTCTGCATAAAAATGTCCCTTTTCAGCTCAGGGATGTCATATAATTGATACAGATTAAGGACTTGGGGCTCAAAGGCCCACATTCTGGTCAGTTTTATAGATCCTTGGAGAAGGGCTGATACAGCAGATACCAGTGCAAAGACCAAAAGACAGACAAAAGATAAAGTTTCAAACAGAGAGGAAGGTCAATGAAAAAACATCATTTAATTAAGATAGTATTTCACTAGCAATGCCTTTGGGAGGTTTTAAAAATATATATGTCTCAGCCGCTTCTCCTAAGATTCACATTCATTTATAACTGGGGTGGTGTTAAAAGGAGGTTTCCCTCTCTAGAATACATTAGAATCCTCTGTGGGCTATTATATAAACACATATAAAAATCAGCCACACTAATGCTCTCAAATTTGGACACACATTTGAATCACTTGTGTATGTCAAGTACTTGGCACAGAGCCTGATACACAAAGAACATTCAAAAATGTATTAGTTATTATTGTTAATTAGGAGTGTTAAGAATGAAAAAGCAGACTTCCTAACTATTTAATGGATTGAGTTGAACAAGGAACAATGATTCATAGTGGTCCTTGGAAATCATCTATGAAGTTAATCTGATATTGACTTTTCACAGACATGAGAGTTGATTAGGCTTATTTGTATACAGAATATATAAATGGTGACTTCCTTAAGGTCAGGGACAAAATCTGATTCATCTTTATTCTTTTCTGTTCAGTGCTTGTGCGAAAGTGTGCCAATATGTAGTTCTTTGAATTGACTCAAAATATGTGTTATGTAGGTAAGCCAGCATTTATGATTTCAATCAACTATATTTTAATCAAAATAGTCTTAAAACTTAAGTTTAAGGTAATACAAAGTCCTGATAAATATTGTCATATGATAACATCACTGTCTGGAATTGGATACACAATAGACACCCAGCCAATTCAAACAAAAGCAAGCTCTCCCTTTCACTGACAATAGCTGACCACAGAGCAGAGAGAAAAGAGTCAAGGCAGCTATTTATGTTTGGGAGGATTAGAGTTCAGGTGGGAACACAGGGAAAATCTGGTGGAATCGTGTCAAAAGCGGATCTTGTACAAAGATGTGGTTTTGATAAGATCAGCACCAGATAAATATACCCCCAAATACAATTATTCTGAAATGTGATTAGCCTGTGGAGAGTTGACAATGCATCACGCAGAGAGAAAGATGGTTGGAGATAATGCTTCTCTTTTCACCTTTACCCTGGAGGATGAATTTTGCAGGCAGAGAGATAAGAGGTTTTGAAAGTAATGCAATCCTTAAGGAACTGTAGAGACAGAGTACCTGAGATCACTGAGATAACATGGTCAGGCTGAGCTGGAGTTCTTAGCCAGGGCTAGGGACATTCATCTCACAAGAAAGCATAGTAAGTAACTTAACAATGAGGAGTCCTGTAAGTAAGCCACTTTCATCAACACAAAATCATTAGCTGAATGCTTAACGTGATGCTGGCATAGTGGGATGAGTTTTAGAAATATGTGGGGTGGGGTTATAAAACATGGGATGGTTATGGAAGTTTTAAAAGTCATTTTATGTGTCAAGGCATACTGAATTCTAGAGTACTTGAAGAGCCAATTCATTGTAATAAATGTTAATGCATTAAAACCTTTACAATTAGTAAACTCTTACTCCAAATTTCGCCTTTGTGTTTGATTGTACACAGTGGGGATATCTTTCTTTTTATCAGTACACATAGATAATAAATGGTACAGATGGCAACTGAAGAGTGGTTAATTTTCTCAAAGCCCATTCTCCCTCATTCCCCTCTTCTTTATGGTGCCACACCCTTTATAGCTCTGCTCCATTCATGCAGTTACCATGTAAGGAGCAATCACGTCTATAAAATATGACCCATACCTACCTAGTCTCAGTGGATTGGCCAGGGCTGGGAAACTGACCAATCAGGTCAGTTTGATCAGGCTGGATCAAAGGAATTTAGAATTTTCATGATCCTAAACCTGGTTTGTCTCTTGAATAACAGGATATAATCACTAGTGTTGTGGACAGATATGTTTCACTACATGTGATGAGATGCAAAGAGGAGACTGACGCCATCTTTGGTCTGTTTTTGAGTCTCAGATACTTTCCTCAAGTTTCAGAAGACACTGTAATTCCTTATAATAAATTTCTGCCTTGTGTTTATTCTTGCCCTAATGGATGTCTATTCCTATTAAATCAGAGTCTGAATACAAAAATGGGCTCCAGCTGTTTGCAGCATCCACTCCCTTTCACTCATGAAAGAGGGTCCTAACAAAATGAATGTCTTCCAGGCATAGTGACCCAAGTTTTCAGTTTAAATACTGATAAGCATTTCCCTCACATTGGAGTCAGGTTTGAAATTTGGTCTCAAATTAAGATTGGCATATCTGGTCTTCCAGATAGTGACTAGTCTCTTTATGTAAAATGAAATGACTTCTGTCTCTTATGGTAGCTCTGATATCAACTTTTATTACACAGTCAGAATGTGCTGGTATCTGCTTTGTAAAACATGCCCAAAAGGTATCATTTGCTACGGGCTCTGATGAGGAAATCAAAGCAGGTATGGAGATCGGGGTATCTCCATACCCCAAGGGAAAAGGGGGAGGTAGAGAAGCTAAACTAGATTCACATCTTCTGTTTCTTTGAATATCTAGAACTCCCCTTGAGCTTATACCAAAGCTAAACAGAATGGCATGCAGAGAAGATATGCTCTTAGAATTAATTAGCCACAGGTCCAACTCTTCAACTTTTGCTATGAACTAGTCATATGACTTTAATTCAAGCTTTCAATTTATTCCTCTGTAAAATAAAAATTACACTCTCTTCTCCCCTTATAGGATTATAAGAAATATCATAAGAGCCGGGCACATAGTATTTATCATACAATAGTCACTATTATTAGGCCAAATCAAAGTGTTGTATTTCATTCACTTATTCATTTCCGTAGTCATTCATTCATTCCACAAATATTTTCTGTGCCTATTTACACACCAGGTACGCTGACAGGGACTTCAGGGTACTTTGAACTCAATGGGCACTAAGACGTTAAATGAATGCAATAGATCAGACCAGGAAGAGTCTTCACTTAACAGAGTCATCATGTAAGGTCCTGTGGCCTCCCTATTTGTTGTCATTTTAAATACAACATTCATAAACATCTTTTCTTTTTCATGTTCATTCTTCAACCATCCATAGGAAGGTTTAACCATTTGGGTAATTTTTTACTGGACACAATTTGCTAGGCTTTGATCTGTGTCTTCTCTGCAAGCAGCATCCTAGTACTGAACAAATGGTAGTGAAGACTTGCAATTTAATACTAGAAATATGTATTAACTGTGATCTTTCCATATTGAGGGACCAATTTTTTCCCAATGGGATTGAAGCCAAACAAATCCATTTCCATCTCTAGTGGGAGGATTGCCTGAGGACAATTTGGGGCATTATACCTCAGCTTCCTCTATAAATCTCAACAGTTTTCCAAATATATTTTGTATTTTTCAACAGATTCCTGGACTGCTACTTGTTGGGGCTATTCCTCTGTGTCTCTCACCACCCCCCAATTGCTGATTTCTTTAGAGTTGATTTTATTTTTTTTCCATCTGATTGGTTGTGCTATTTTATTTTATTAATTCAACCTTTGTTGCACACAGGTCTCTGCAGTTTATTCTGCAAATTGTGCTCTTCCAGTTCAGTTTTTATTTTATGTTGTAGACAACAGAGCTGTGCTGCATTATGCTCTAAAATTTCTTTACTCTGTAATTTCATATCACTTGCCCTGTCCACAACAGGCTATTTGTCCTATGATTAGCAATTAGTAAAAATGGCATTTTGAACGCATACTGAGAGGAACACCAGAGATTGGTAGTCCATCTCCAAACCCACCTGGCTCTCTTCATCAAAGCACTCATTAACTCAGAGTTTGGGCTCCCATGCTGTCAGTGTTTGGGATTGATTATTTTGCAGTTGAGACTGGACCAATATCATGACAGTCTTTTCTTTACTTACATATACATTTGCCTTTGTTAATAAATTATCATACTGCACCAGGTTTCATGGAAATAAGGTTATGTTCTTCAGAGATTCCCTAGGCATTGGCTAGACCACAAAAATGTTATAGGAATCATTGTCTTTGTTGTAGTTCAAAAACAAATAAGCAACAACTAACTACTATAATTTTCTGTTCACTGATTTTCAACCTGTGGCTAATTCTTAAATAACTTAAATATTTATCTTGTAAGTTACATAAAAGTGGGAGGAATAAGGAGGCACTTTTATCAAATACTTTGTTTGACTGCAAATCTCCAACTGTCTACAAAGTATTGGCACAGTAGATACTGATCTGCTTCAAGGTTTTCAAAAGTATAAATTACCCACAATCTAATTTCACTAAGAATCTAGATTTCTAGTTTCTCTGAAAAATATCAGGTTTGGCAACACTGGGTTACCATGTCCCCAGGGTAAAATTAGCTGAGGTTGACAATAACCAGTAGCTCCATTCCTAGTTAAAAAGAGCATGTGGTTACCATGATCCCCACCACCTCCTCCAGTCTCCAAATTGAGCACTTTTTTTATTTTTAAATTTCTGGCATTACTGTGTGCATTTGAGGTTTGAAATCTGGCTTATAACTTCAAGCATTTAGCTTCACGGAAACCTTGAGAAATAAGAATTGTGTGCAGTTTAGTAATAAGAAACAAAGGCTCTGAGAGGTGTTCTCTATAATCAGAGTACACCTGTGCTTATTTATATGGTATCAGCAGGCAGAAGAAAAAAATCAAAATCTCTTAACAAAGCAGTCAATAAGAAAAAGCATTTCTGACTTGCTTGGCCTTTTGCATTTTCTTTGCTAATTTCTAGATTATTAAATCATTCAGTTTTATAGTTAGAGAAAAGAAAAAACTAATCAAAAATACCTTTGGATAGAAAAAGGCAAAGTGATTTGCTGAAATACTATAGCCCTCAATATCTTCTCAAACTAGAAGACACAGCCAAGATGGCAATTAATTAAGGTGATAGATTTTTTTTTTCTCCCTCACCTAGACATATTTGTTCTATTTGTTCTCTCACTGGCAAGAAATCAGAGTTGGCTGGTTGGCATCTTTGTACTATATAGAAGGAGAAAGAAATGCTTGGTGGTAAGCACCCATCCTGCGTACTCTCCGGCTTTTCCCTCGCACTCCTCATACTATTCAGGGATTATAAAACAATTAAAGAACAATAGCAAAACATAAAACACCCAAAGGAGGTTTAACAAAGAGAAGAGCCATTCTCCAATTGTCTAAGACTAATTTTGTAGCTCTTACATGTAGTTTCATGAAGATAAGTTTTAATTCTTATAAGGTTTTCAATATCACTTTCCTTCTTCCACATACTTAAAAAAGAAACTCCATCATCCTACTTCCAATACTTGTTTCCTTAAGTAGTCAAGAAATCATTTCAAGTTCTTTGCAATAAAAGTATAGCTATTTCTTTTACCTTGGTTAAATTCAAGAGGCAAACATTTTTTAAAATTATGAACACTCTGTATTTTAGGCAAATATTTATTCAGGCATCAAGTCCTTTGAGTGTTTTAAAAGCATATGGTGGTCTTCCTTTCTTTTCTATGGTCTTAAGGGAGGATTTTTCTTGTCGTTTAAAGGTGTGGAACTTGTAGATCTTTTGAGAAGGAAGGTTTTTTCCTAATGAGAGGTTTATTCCTCCTTTATCCAATGAGGTTTATTCCTAATGAGAATGTGAAAATGTGCACACAACTCTAAAAACAGGAGCTCTTATTTAAGAAGAGCATTCAGAGAGACAACACAAGAGGCAGCACCAATTTATATTAAAATTGAACATGTAAGAGTGATGGAAAATCCCCAAGTAATCAAGGAATTAAATGGAACAAGAGCTATAAAAATAAAATTGATCAAAAGAGAAAGATCATTCAGAAGCAAAGTGGGACAATAACATCTTGAAACCGCAACTACTTCTCTGGGCTAGTAACCATGGGATGACAGAATTGACATCATCAATTTTAAAACTTGGGTCTCAAATACATTTTACAGATTTAAATAGACCCTCATTGTTGGCATGATTTCAGTGCAAAGAATACAGAATTCAATTTTACAATTTTTTTTTTGTACTTCAGCAAGTCAATGCATGGCTTTTTCTTCATATCTACGATAAAAGACATTTTGATCCATGGTTTGTCAAAAGCTCATCTCAATTATTACAATGATTGGTAATTTTTGTTACCTTTTTACTACTAAATATTTTCTGAACTCTTTAGTTTGAGTTTTGTTGCATTTGTGTGTGTGTGAGAGAGAGCACATGACACTGGCACAAGTGTGTACTAGATAAATATCCCAGAACATCTCTCTCCTGAATAGGAATGAGGGATGGGAACTGCAATGAAGTATCTGCCACAGCAAAACCAGGCTATGTATTGTGACAATATTAGAAAGTCATATCAGACAATAAAATAGCACTTTATATGTATTTTTGATATATCCTACTTAACCAATCTTATGTTCATCAGATGCTTTTCCTGAGTGATTTCATAACTCTTCTACCACACACTGGTCCTGGATCTAACATGAAGTTATTTACAAAGAAAAGAAGAGGAAAGAAGTATGGCTATAAGCAATGAATTCAGAATACACTCTTGTGTGACACTGTCTTGTTTCTAAATAGTAACTAGCTTCATGAATGTGTTGCCTCCAATTTCCCTTGGGTCTAGGCCAGGGTGAGCTTGGGTAAACAGTGGCAGCACAAGTAGAAGGGATTTTTGTGTTCCTTTTCCTGCTTTCATTTGGGCAAACATTAAATATTTTTTAAAAATGATGCTTAGGAATTGAAAGAGGGAGTAGGGAAGATAATCAAGAACTATCTTTTTTTTTTTTTCCCCTCCATTACAAAGAACACTAAAAATCTCAAGGTGGTCTCTGGTTAGTGGCCACCCAACATGCCACCTGCTGTATTTGTGATGTTCTGTATATCCATCTTTTTTTTTTTCTCAGACTATATCATCTCTTTGGGCCACAGTGATTTAAGGGTTTTAAGGCCTATCAGAAATGATTTTGTGATCTAGTGATGAGGTCATTGAACTTGTGATCCCAAAGAAGACCTCAGAAACATCTGTTCTATTTACTGGGCCAGATTCTATACTGTTCAGCACCAACTTGTTTAAAACCTTAAGGATGATGATTGTCAAGAGAAAACTTATATTAATCTAATATTAATTTATTAGATCTATTTCACCTCATCAATTTAGCTTAAGGGATAATGAAACAATGATGATGTTGAGCACGTTTTCAAAGACTACGCAAGTTGTTTGCTACTTGGGGAAAAAAAATCTGCACTTTTTTCACTTGGGAATGTTGACGAAATGTAAATTCCAGGCAATTAACTGGCAGAATTGCATGTATATTTACACACAGAATGGCTTATTTTTCATTGTAATTAGCTTTGAGAGTATCACTAGGGATTCAAATAAATGTATGGCAATGTGTACATATAAATAAACTGTTTGCGTTTGAGTTAATTTGTTTCACCACTAGATATAGGCAGGAGCTAACTGAGCCATTAATGTTGAACATTACTTTTACAGATAATAGAATCACTTCTTCTATCTAAATAGTTATTTTTTATTTTTCTGTCTCCATCCTGGAATCTGATTTATTAAAACATTTATATCCTATTTCTTAACCTTGGCCTAACCTTAGAAACACCTGGGGAGATTTAAAGCAAACAAACAAACAAACAAACAAAGCAAGTAGATACTTGGGTCCTACCACAGAAAACCTCTTATTTTACCTAGAGTATGGGTGGAATAGAAGATTTTAAAAATTGGCTCAGGCATTTTAAAAATGGCATTAGCCACATACACCAAGACTGGCAGGTTAGAATTCAGCCTGGGCCAGCTAAACAACAATGACAACTGCAACAAAAAAATAGTTGGGTGTTGTGGCAGCCACCTGTAGTCCTAGCTATTTGGGAGGCTGAGGCAAGAGAATCACTTGAGCCCAGGAGTTTGAGGTTGCTGTGAGCTGTGATGCCATGGTACTCTACCAAGGGCAACGTAGTGAGAATCTGTCTAAAAAAAAAAAAAAGAAAGAAAAAAAGAAAGAAAGAAAGAAAAGAAAAGAAAAAGAAGATTTTAAAAATCTTCTCAGGTGATTGTAATGTGTTTGAGGTGATGTTCCACTAAATCACAACATGAGTTTTGTTAGGAACATGACCTTGATGAGTGCAACTCTTCTGGCCCGGTCTCCTTGCTTACAGGTGACTTGTGTTGTCTTTGATGTGTTTACCCCTTTGCCTCTTAATGGAGAAAAATCATGGCTTGTGATCTTTGATGGACATTGAAAGCTATTAGTAGACCAGAGGGCTAGAACTGTGTTTAAACTAATTGTTTTCTTTTGTTCCATTTTAATCACACCATTGCAACATTATTAAAGCCTAAAGAAATCTTGCACAATTGATAAGATAATCCTAACAAGTTACAGCTCAGGGCTGCCAAATGGATTGAGATACCTAAGGGTGGCACTGGTCATTTAGAAAAAGTTTAATTTTCCAGGGAAGAACCAAAGTGCTCTACACTCTGAGGGTGTCACCCAATCTGAAACTTCAGGCAACCTCGTCATTTGTGTGCTGCCAGAGGCACAACGTCCAGAGTACTTTACCTGTAGTAATCACCATATCTTCACTTGCACCCTATAAGGCAGTGTGACACCTCACGATGATCTTGAATATGGTCATGCTGCTTAGGAGGTGAGGAAATGAAGGCTAACTTAGAAGAACTAGACTAGATGATATGGACTCTGAATTCTGGAAGCTTTGACTAAGTCGTGGTCAACATCCAGGATGTCAAAACTAATAGTGAGCTCAAAATGTAAACATCTTTAAATATGGCCAGGCTCAGGCGGGGTAGGGGCAAGATGACAAACTAGAGCCAGCCTCCAACAGAAGCTCCCATCCAGAGGGAAGGCTAACGTCCAGAAAGTACCCAATTAAGCTGAAGACTCAGAGCCAAGGTCGAGAGAGAAGAGTGATAACTGCAGGTCACCTCTACTGAGGCAAGCTGTGACTCCAAGAAAGCAAACTTCAGGTACAAAATCTATCCCTAAGGAAAAGTGTCCTTTCCCTCCCAGAAGAAAGTTGCATTGTTTTTCTTTTTTTCTTTTATCTTTGCTTGCTACTGTAGGTTTTCTACAGATGAGCAGTGAACTGAGGACCTCTTGTCTCACCCCAAAGGTGAGAGCTGTAGGAAGAGGGGTCTACTTCCCCAGAGGGACCCTGTTGAGACTCTGAACACTGTCTCGACAGGCAGAAAAATTGAACTAACATTTTCCCTGCCATTCTGAACTTCAAGTCCACCCTTCCCTGCTTGCCTGATGAGCCAGAAGCCTAACCCCTTCAGAGACTATGGGAGGAGGCTCAAGAGCAGGGTTCCCTACACCTGCTGGACCAAGCTCTCAACCTCTGCCTGGCTGAGACTGCTAGAGCTGTGCTTCCCACCCCCTGCCCCACCCCCCATGCCTGAGTCCTGAGCTGAATGCTTTCTCTGCCGAAGTCACCAGGCACTAGGGACTGCCAGAACTGAGTGTAGCATCCCCAGCCCTGCTCCTGGATCAGTGCACCCTGTGCTCCTGGAGCTGCTCCTACGGCCAGAACTTTCTGGCTGTGGCAATAGTCTGGGAGCTGCGCAGGGTCATTTCCCACAAAGAGGAGCTGTGCAGGGTCATTTCCCACAAAGATCCAGCAACAATAGAGCAATCCCACCAGGGTCTAATCTTGAAGAGACACCTCTCCAACTCTGAGGACTGCCAGAGGAAACCAGAACTCACTCTATAGGGATACTGGTGCTGCAGAGCGACAAGGACAAAGGCGTGGTGGCTGAGGGAGAAAAGCACTGGCTGACTTGATACCCATAGGATTAGACTGATTCCAAGTGGAACACTCGCCAGTGGCTTCTGAGTACCTGAGGCAGGCAGGCTTCAGCTCCCCCAGCTGCCTGGTAGCAGAGGATAGTGGCCAGGCTGTGGGGACATTGACCTTTCTTTGACTCTGACAGGTGCAAAGCCCCAGTACATCTGCTTGTTGGAGGGAGCAGGACCTCAGCCCTTTTGGGTCAGCAGTGACTGGGCGTGAAAGAGGACCAGAGTGGAGAAAGAGACTCAGACCCCTGGTCCAACTCTGCTACCAGGTGGGCCTTTTTGACTCCACAGAGTATTGGAGCAAGCCAAATTTGAGCAGCTAGTTGACCTCTACCATCTAGTTGCTAGAGACCTTTTGAACTCTCTGACTTGAGAGTTCATACTGACTGGGTCAATTGGTTTGGACCTCCTAAGGCCCCTCTCTGGTGATACCTTGATTGTGTGGTAATGGGATGGGTTGATTTTCATCTTCCAGTAGATGTCCACAGGGAGTGGGCTGTCCTAATTGCTTGTATTTTTCCATAGCTAAGACTTCACCAGAGTCACTGATCCAGTAGGATCGGACAAGAACCAGCTGAATACAAGACAGAGCCACCTAACCCCTCTACACCAAGTAGGTTTACTCAGCCTCAGACTGTAATACTGTACGGGTCCTTTGCAAAGCTATAGGGGAAAAGCTGTAGCCATCAGTCCCAGATCCTTGATAAAGGGCTGGTTAACCACAATCCCAGGAATTCCCAAACCAATTTCACCTTACCTGCCCATCTAGCCAGTGGAGAAAAACAATCATGAGGCAGAATCAGTGGAAGAACTTTGGCAACATGAATAATCAGAGTAGATTAATTCCCCCAAGGAACACTATGGCAGATACAGCACAAGTTCCCATTCATAAACAAATGGCTGAGATGTCATAAATTGAGTTCAGAATCTGGATAGCAAATAAAATCAACAGAATGGAAGTAAGGATGGAATTAGAATTTCAAGGAGTTATTCAAAAGATGTCTCAAGAATTCAATGAATTCAAAGACAAAAATCACCAAAGATTTTGACACATTGAGGCAAGAACTTGCAGCCCTCAAAGGTCTGAGAAATAGAGTCGAATTCCTCAGTAATAGAATGGAATGGGAAGAAGAAAGGATCTCTGACATTGAAAACAAAGCTTTTGAATGCTCTCAAATGCTCAATGAGGAAAAAAAGTAGAGAATAAAAATGGATCATTCTCTCAAAGAGCTCTGGGATAATTCAAAGAGATCTAATATTCACCTCATAGGAATATCTGAAGGTGATAAGGTTACTGTGAAGGATACAGAAGCTTTACTTCATGAAATAATCAAAGAGAATTTTCCAGATATACCAAGAGATTATGAAATCCAGATAGCAGACAGTTTCAGAACACTGGCACAACTCAACCAAAATAAAAATTCTCATAGACACAGTATAATTAGCTTTGCCAAAGTTAATATGAAGGAGAAAATTCTGCAAGCCTCAAGATGTAATAAAACCATAACTTACAAGGGGAAGAACATTAGAATGACTGAAGATCTCTCTGCTGAAACCTTTCAGGCTAGAAGAGGGTGGTCATCAACCTCTAATTTCTTGAAACAAAATAACTTGCAATCTAGGATCCTGTATCCAGCAAAGCTGAGTTTCATTTATGATGGAGAAATTAAATACTTTAATGACATTCACATGTTGAAGAAATTTGCCATAACTAAACCAGCTCTCCAGGATATTCTCAGACCTATCCTCCATAATGACCAGTGTAATGCTCCACCACAAATGTAAACTCACTCAGAAACTTTTTTTTTTTTTAATTCTTGAGATACTTTCCTAATAGGACTAAGTTCTAGATCCATCCACATAAACATAAAGATGTAAAGTCTCCATTTTTATGACTGTATAGTATTCCATTTATATATAAACCACCTTTTTTATTTTCCCAGTTTCTTCTTCTTTTTTTAAATTAAATCATAGTTGTGTACATTAATGCAATCATGGGATACAGCATGATGTTTTCATATATAATTTGATATATTTTCATCAAACTGATTAAAATAACCTTCATGTCATTTTCTTAGTTACTGTATTAAGACATTTATATTCTACTTTTAGAAAGATTCACTTGTACCCTTGTAAGATAAACCATAGAGGTGATTCCACCTATCACCCTCCCTCCGTCCATCCGCCCCCCTCCCCTCCCCATATTCTTAAGCTATAATTAGGTTATAGCTTTCATATGAAAGCTATAAATTAGTTTCATAATAGGGCTGAGTACATTGGATATTTTTTCTTCCATTATTGAGATACTTTGCTAAGAAGAACATTTTCCAGCTCCATCCATGTAAACATGAAGGAGGTAAAGTCTTCATTTTTCTTTAGGGCTGCATAATATTCCATGGTGTACATATACCACAATTTATTAATTCATTTGTGGATTGATGGGCACTTGGGTTTCACTCAGAAACTAACTTTTAATCAAATTCCAACTTCCACAATGGTGAAAGGATTAAAAATGTCCACTGGACTTTCGAAAAACTCAATACCCAAAATACTACCTGGCTTATCAATACTCTCAATTAATGTGAATGGCTTAAACTGTCCTCTAAAGAGGCATAGGTTGGCTGACTGGATACAAAAACTCAGGCCAGACTGCTGCTCTCAAGAATCTCACCTTACCTTAAAAGATAAACATAGACTCAGGGTGAAGGGATGGTCATCTATAATCCAGGCAAATGGAAATTAGAAAGAAGCAGGTGTTGTAATTTTATTCGCAAATACAATAGGCTTTAAACCAACCAATGTAAGGAAGGACAAGGATGGTCATTTCATATTTGTTAAGGGCAACACTCCACATGATGAAATTTCAATTGTCAACATTTATGCACCAAACCAGAATGTGCCTCAATTTATAAGAGAGACTCTAATATACATGAGTAACTTGATTACCTCTAGCACCATAATTGTTGGAGATTTTAACACTCCTTTGGCAGTGTTGGATAGATCCTCCAAAAAGAAGGTAAGCAAAGAAATTTTAGACTTAAACCTAACCATTAAATATTTGCATCTAACTGACATCTATAGAACATTTCATCCTAAAAAAAACCTGCATACATATTCTTCTCATCAGCCCATAGATCATCCTCCAAAATTGATCACATCTTAGGTCACAATTATAATCTTAGCAAATTTAAAAGACTAGAAATCATTCCTTGTATTTTCTGGGACTATCATGGAATAAAATTGAACTCAGTAACAACAGGAATCTGCATACACATACAAAACCATGGCAACTTAATAACCTCATGTTGAATGATAGCTGGGTCATAGATGAGATTAAGAAGGAAATTACCAAATTTTTGGAACAAAATGATAACGAAGGCATGAACTATCAGAACCTCTGGGATATTTCAAAGGCAGTCCTAAGAGGGAAATTTATAGTGTTGCAAGCCTCCCTCAAGAGAATGGAAAGAGAGGAAGTTAACAATTTAATGGGACATCTCAGCAACTAAAAAAGGAAGAACAGAAGAACCCAGCAGAAGAAAAGAAATACCTAAAATTAGAGAAGAACTAAATGAAATTGAAAACAAAAGAATCATACAACAGACCAACCAATTAAAGAGTTGGTTTTTTGAAACAGTCAACAAAATAGATAAACCTTTGGCTAACCTAACCAAAAGTAGAAGAGTAAAATTCCTTATTTCATCAATCAGAAATGATAACGGTCAAATAACAACAGACTCCTCAGAAATTCAACAAATCCTGAATGAATATTACATAAAATACTCTTCTCAGAAGTATGAAAATCTGAAGGAAATAGATCAATACTTGGAAACATGCCACCCTCCTAGACTTAGCCATAAAGAAGTGGAAATATTCAACAAGTCTATAACAAGTTCTAAGATAGCATCCATTATAAGAAATCTCCCCCAAGAGAAAAGCCTGGGACCAGATGGCTTCACATCAGAATTCTACCAAACCTTTAAAGAGGAACTAGTACCTATATTACTTAACCTTTTCCAAAATATAGAAAAAGAAGGAATACTTCCCAACACATTCTATGAAGCAAATATCACCCTGATACCCAAACCAGGAAAACACCCAACAAGAAAATTAAAGTAAAGACCAATATCTTTAATGAATATTGATGCAAAAATATTCAATAAGATTCTAGCAAATAGAGTCCAACAACGCATCAAACAAATTATACATCACGAACAGGTGGCTTTCATCCCAGGGTCCCAAGGATGGTTCAATATACATAAATCCATAAATATAATACATCACATAAACAAATTAAAAAACAAAGACCATATGATTCTCTCAATTGATGCAGAAAAAGCTTTTAACAATATCCAGCATCCTTTCTTGATCAGAACGCTTAAGAAAATAGGTATAGAAGGAACATATTTTAAACCGATAGAGGCTATCTACAACAAACCCACAGCCAATATTGTATTGAATGGAGTAAAATTGAAATCATTTCCACCCAGATCAGGAACCAGGCAAGGATGCCCACTGTCTCCACTGCTTTTTAATATTGTAATGGAAGTCTTAGCCACCACAATCAAGCAAGAGAAGGCAATAAAGGGGATCCAAATAGGACCAGAGGAGATCAAACTGTCACTTTTCACAGGTGCTATGATTATATATCTGGAAAATCCCAGGGAATCAACTACAAAACTCCTAGAAGTGATCAAGGAATACAGCAATGTCTGAGGTTACAAAATTAACTCTCACAAATCTGTAGCCTTTATATATACCAACAATAGTCAAGGGGAAAGAACAATCAAGGACTCTATTCCCTTTATAGTGGTACCAAAGAAGATGAAATATCTGAGAGTGTATCTAATTAAGGACATGAAAGATCTCTATAAAGAGAACTATGAAACCCTGAGAAAAATAGCTGAAGATGTCAACAAATGGAAAAATATACTATGCTCATGGCTGGGAAGAATCAACATTGTTAAAATGTCCATACTACCGAAAGCAATATATAATTTTAATGCAATCCCTATTAAAGTTCCATTGTCATACTTTAATGATCTTGAAAAAATAATACTTTGTTTTAAATGGAATCATAAAAAACCTCAAATAGCCAAGACATTACTCAGAAATAAAAGCACATCGGGAGGAATCATGCTTCCAGACTTCAGACTATACTATAAACCGACAGTGATCAAAACAGCATGGTACTGGCACAAAAATAGAGAGGTAGATGTATGAAACATAATTGAAGACCAAGAGGTGAACCCAGACACTTATTATCATTTTATTTTTGATAAGCCTATTAAAAATATAAATTGGAGGAAAGATTCCCTATTCAACAAATGTGCTAGGTGAATTGGCTGGTGACCTGTTGAAAACTGAAACTGGACCCACACCCTTCTCCTTTAACAAAAATGGACTCTTGCTGGTTAAAGGACTTAAACTTAAGACATGAAACAATAAAAATTCTTAGAGAGTGCAGAAGAAACACTTGAAAAAATGGCCTGGGAGAATACTTTATGAGGAGGACACCCCGGGCAATTGAAGCAACATCAAAAATACATTACTAGGATCTGATCAAATTAAAAAGCTTCTGCACTGCCAAGAACACACTAAGTAAAACAAATAGACAGCCCTCAGAATGGGAGAGGATTTTTGCAAGTTATATTTGCAACAAAGGTCTAATAGCCAGAATCCACAGAGAACTCAAACTAATTACTAAAAAAAAAGTGATCCTATTTTACTGTGGGCAAGAGGCATGAACAGAAACGCCTTTCTGAAGAAGATAGGTGCATGGTCTACAGACACATGAAAAAAATGCTCATCATCATTAATCATCAGAGAAATGCAAACCAAAACTACTCTGAGATACCATCTAACTCCAGTAAGAGTAGCTCACATCACAAAGTCCCAAAACTACAGATGTTGGCGTGGATGTGGAGAAAAGGGAACACTTCTGCACTGCTGGTGGGAATGCAAGCTAGTACATTCCTTTTGGAAGGAAGTTTGGAGAACACTCAGGGATCTAAATATAGACCTGCCATTCGATCCTGCAATTCCTCTTCTAGGAGTATATCCAAAGGACCAAAAATCATTTGGCAATAAAGATATTTACACCAGATTATTCATTGCAGCTCAATTCATAATTGCCAAGTCATGGAAGAAACCCAAGTGCCCATTGACCCATGAATGGATCAAGAAATTGTGGTATATGCATACCATGGAATACTATGCAGCATTAAAAAATGAAGAGTTTACCTCTTTTATGTTTACATGGATGGATCTGGAAAATATTCTTCTTAGTAAAGTATTTCAGAAACGGAAAAAAAAATCCAATGTACTCAGTATTACTGTGAAACCAATTTACAATCACTCACACGAGCATATGATAAATGAAACACAACTATAGCCTAGGATGAAGGAAGGGAGGGGAGGGAGAAGGGAAGGGAGGGGTATGGGCCGATAGAGGGAGGGTTGGTAGGGGGAACATGCCTATGGAGCATATAGCAAGTAGGAGTTGGATCTATCAGGTGTAGAACACACAGGTCTTAATCCTGTAATTGGGTAAAAGAGGTGAAGGCTATGTTATTTAGGAGCATGTAAGCACTCTAATTTGTACAAATAATCAACACATTGAATCCCATAATGGCATAAATGTATTCATGATCTATATACAAATGACTTAATAAAAAAAAAAATGGCCAGGCTCAGGAGAGGCAGATATCATTCTTGGTTTTTCCTTCTAAATCTTGCTTCCAATAAAAACAATGGGTCCTATTTATCAGGCACTTTACTGAACATTTCAAATTCATTAATTCATTTAATAGCTACGAATCTTAGAAAAGTACAATTTCTTATGTAAAGAAAAGAAAAACGTAGGTTTAGAGAAGTTTAAATAACCTGCCCCAAATCCAATGTTGGGTTTGAATGGTCTGGACTTGAAACCCTTATTCTGAAACCATGCCACATACTACTTTGTTCTCAGGGAAGGGATTATTGCATCTGTATCCACTACATGACACTATTTCAAGGTTCTTTACATTTCCACCCAATGATGTCCCAGTCTCCATTTTTGACATTTCTACTTAGGAAGAATCAATATCATATCATACAATGATTGGAGTGAGGATGTTAAAAGAAGACCACGAATTACTGTTTCATATCCTTGTGTTCTCTGTCCTTCTGAAAGTTAGTATTGAAAGACATTTCCTTCCCTACTTACATCTTATGATGACTCCCTGCCAGGCTCTGCTACCCTGCATGAGGGAAACTAGAAAGGGCACTCACCCATCTTTGTTGGAAGCATCCTGTGTGGCAACTCATATCGTTCATTTTTTTGAGTCAGTATTCCTTCTGCCTCCCTAAACCCCTTGCCCCTCTCATGTCAAAATGTCTTATACATTCCATTGTTGAAATACCCAAACTCCATCTCTTGCCCTCATCTATAATTTGGAAGTTCCATAAATACCTTTTAGATTCAGATATACCCTCAGAAGCCAAGGTCTTTGCATTGGAAGTCTCATTCAACCCTTGGATCTCATGTCCTCTGACTACAAATATTGATTCTACAAGCAATAAGGTGGAATGGCCAGGTTTCTACATTAAGTCAGATCCACACTTACCTAAATCTATCATTCATTACCTGTGTGAACTTATGAAAGTTATTGAGGATTTTACAAAAGAATATTGGTGTACTTATTGGGTAATTCACAAGATAATACATATGAAGTGTTAGTGCATTGCTTGCTTAATGTACGTGAGCTGCTATGATGAAAAATTCTATTATTATAAACTCTACCCCATAAAAGGATCTTTTAGCTTGATGATCAAGGTTAAAGGCATAAGGTTCTTTATAGACAAGCTAGCTAAGCATCACCTAGAAAAAAGGGTATATGTGGTAGACAGATGTCTGAGTTTAAATCCCGGACTTGCTACTCTCTTACTATGTGACCTTTATGAAGCTACTTTAGCTTCTCTATGCTTCAATTGATTCATTTATGGAAGGAGGATTAAAAATAATATCTACATCATGGGGTTGTTGTGTGGATTCAAAAGCTAATATGAGAGTTAACATGTGAGAAGTCCTCAGAACTGTGTCAGATATCCATCCAGAAGTATTTCAGTGTTAGCTACACTTGTTAATTGTTTCAGCTAATTTCACCCCAAATTTACAATGACAAAATAGAATGGAAGAATATATATAGTCTAAGATAATATTGGATATGTAAGTTTCCCTAGAAACGTATATGCTTATACATTATAAACTTTTGTCTATAAATTTATAAGCTAAATGAGTTTCTCTAGAAATGTTTTCCCTGAAATAACATCCCTCTCTTCACTACCCTTATCCTCCTTAACTAGGTCTTTGCATCAAATTCCTCTTTAAAAGGTACTCTTCTTGTCATCTTGTAACTTCTTTTCCAAAATTTTGATAATGTGCCTTCTGAATTAAACATAGTATCCAGGCTATGAAGTGCAAATAATAATCATAGATCATTGCTTCCTAAAGTTCCCTGCTAGGGGTCACTGAAAATGCTTGATAAAATACCCAGTTACTTGGTATCTCCCTGGGAAACCCTAATTTAGCAAGTCTGGACTGAAGCCCAGGGATTTGTATTTTAAACCTATAGTACAGCATATTCTTATAGCTGGATCCTTCTGTCCTAACCACTGACTTAAAGCTGAGGTGGGATGTAGCAACAAGGTCTCCAATTACACTTAATTCTGATTTCACTTTCTGTTGTCACTCCTCCCAGCCCCAGAGGGTAAATATCTCAGCTTTTTCATGTGAGCAATTACTCTCCAACACACTGTGCAGTCTTCATTTCTGAGATTCCTAACTCCAGCAGCTCATGCTTTTCAGATATCCAAATCCATCAGCGGGAAACAGTTTTTCATGGCATCTTGAACAAGACAGAGGCAATGTGACCCTTGAGACTCTGCAGAGTAGGGAAATGGGTAAAAACCGATGCTGGCATTGTTGTAACCTTGAGAAATCCAGCCAGGCTGTCTGTATCTTAGTTTTGGTATTCATAAAGAAAAGAGATATAATTTCCCTTTCTGTTTGGGAATATTAAGGGATTTCATTGTTTAGTCTAGGCCAAAAAAAAAAAAAAATGCTAATACACAATGGTTTACTCTTTAAAAGGAACCAAGATGGGTCTTCAAAAGGCCAATCAGGCAGAAGGCATTTCAAAAATTGTTTAAGTTTTTCTTACTTATTCATGTTTCTTTCAGATTACGTGTTCTCAGGAAATGGCTAGAAAAAGTTAGAATGTCTTGGACTTGTTCTGGGTAGGGCAATAGCTTGAAGAGCAAAAGCAGTCAATGTTTTTTGGACTCTGAATTCTCATTTTTCCATGTACACCTATGAAGACCTAGAAAAGTCACTTGGATTCTACAGGAATTGGTTTTCTCATCTCTCAAGTAGGTTGTATCTACCTCATAACATTTACTTCAAAGACTAAATGAAATAAGTTAAGTAAGGGGGTTAGCATAGGACAGAATGAAGACATGGTATAACTCCCAGCCCCTTGCAGTTCATTTTTCCTACCTTGAAGTCACTTCCTTCCCATTTCCATGTGTGGAAATCTCATTCATCCACTGAGGCTCAGCTCAAATATTTCTTCCTTCTAACCCTTCCCTCTTTAACAAGTGTTGAGTGCCTACTATGTGCCAGGCTTGCACCCTAATACCTGTTCTCAGATTTTATAATAACACAAGTCAGGGACTGAGTGCAAATCACAAACTAGTGGAGAGGGTAGTATCAGAGTGCTGTTAGCTAATTAGCAATATTGTCCAAAATAGAGAAAAGGTGGGTTCAACCAATTTTAAAGCCAGAAGAGTTGAACTGTATTCTCATAAAAAGCATGTAGGGCAAGCTTTGAATCATTAAATAGAAAAGAAAACTAATTGGGTTTAAGGTGCCTTACAACTGTTTATGTTCTCATTGTTTACTAAGACATATAACCCACATTTGATTTCAAAGTAAAATGTGCTCAGAACTACACATTTGTTGACCTACAGATCACCAGGTGTCATCTCCTACCTGGTGATTGTAATCAGTCACCAACCATTTTCCTCCCACAGTTTTGGTTTTGCCTTTTGTATCAAAACCCTCAGATTTAGCTTGCTATTTTATAAAATCCCTACTTAGAAACTCCTTCTGGCTTTATATTGTCTACAGAAATGATTTAACTGCATTTGCACTTTTCCATTCCATTCTCATAAGGAATCTAACTTGTTCTTTTTTGCAAACAAATCAAACTCTTTGTGGTTTTTGTAGACAGCATTTCCTGAGATGACAATGCCATTTTGCCCTCTTTAATCTGTGAGAATTCTTCTCATAATGTAAAGCATAGCCAAAATATTATCTCCACAACTAATACTTTGTAATTCTCCAGCCACAATTAGTAACAGCCTCTCTTACGACTCTCATGGACAGCATTGGGGGTGGATTCCCATTTTGGCCTGTGCCCAGTCCAACTTGGAGTTCCTCTAGTTTGTGAACACCATGTCCAAAAACCACCTTCCGTCCTCCTCAGAAATAAGCATGGAAGTTTACCCATCAAGAAGGTGTTCAATAACAGCTATGTGTCATCTATAAAGTCCATAGTAACAAACCTAACCCAACATTATAGCTTGGTTCTTCATGGAAAGAGAGATGTGAAAGACATTGTACTTCTCCTTTATGACACAGTATTCTAGTGTTTAAAATTTGGTGCTGTTAATAACTGGTCAGAACAGTTAGCAGAAGAGTGACACTGTGTTAATAAAAAGTTGATTGATTTTGGATTTAGAGAACTCTGCAACTTACTAGCTCTATGAACTCAAATTGACTACCCTCTCAGAGACTCAATGTCACTAGTAAATGGGTGTAACACATACCTCACAAATTTTGAGTCACAACTAAATGTTCAGAATCACCTAAAACAGCAGGTGACAAATGGTTTGTGTTTATGTAATGTTGGTTCCCTGTTATGTCTTACCCAGCCAAGTCTTTGGGGCCATAGTTTAAGCCTACTTTTTCTTCTTCTTTTCTTTTTTACTGATACAAATTATTATATGTATTTAGGGTGTAGATATATTTTGTTGAATATGTAATGATCAAGTCAGGTGTTTGGGGTACCCATCACTTGAGTATTTATCATTTCTATGTGTTGGGAACATTTCAAGTTTTCTCTTCTAGCTATTTTGAAATATCCCTGCTAACAATAGTTATCCCACTCCACTATTGAAAGTGAAGCTTATGTCTTCTATCTTACTATGCTTGTACCCATTAACTAACCTCTCTTTATCCCCTCCTTTCACCCACACACCCTTTTCAGGCTTTTGTATCCATCATTCTATTCTTTCTCTCCTTGATCAATCATTTTTGTTTCTGCACATAAGTAAGAACATACAGCCTCTATCCTTCTGTGCCTGGTTTGTTTCACTTAACGTAATCATTTCCAGTTCCATCCATACTGCTGCACATGACATAAAAGAAATTATACCCCCTCTATGAGATAGTATTCTAGCATGTTTTTTCTTTCTCAGCATTTAGTAGAGGTAGCCAATAGATTTTGAGTTCCCACTTATATAATTACTTAAATACTTAAAGACTTGTGAGATCATCCCTTTAGATGATAGTAATTAATTTGATGTTTCAGCAAAACTGCATTTTGCCTTATTACTTCTTTAGCATAAAATTGTACAACACTTTTATTCATCATCATAATAAAAGACTGAAAACATAACATTTTTGTGAACATTAAACTTAGTGATTTAAAAGCCTCTCACCAGCTTTAATATTGATGAACAATAACTGATATTCATAAATTTTAGTTTTCATTAGAGTGCCATAAACTTTTTTCATGGTGGCAATATGTTGTCAACACACTAATGAATAGCACAGTGATTTTTTTTGCCTGCATAAAATGTAAGCATTTCCACATGAATCAATGATTTTAGCATTGTTGTATCTTCGATGCCAAGCTGTGAATTTAAATAGTAGTGTGTGTCATATGTATAGACATTATTTCAGATGACTAACTATGACAATATTAGTGCCACCAGTTTGAAATTTCTAATCTGCTAAGTGGGCATTAGTGATTTAAAAGAAAAACAACTACATTAAATAACACAGCCACCTAGTAGCTAAGATGGTAATTTTTTGCCATTTTACTCTACTCACATGGTTCTTTTGTCTGTAAATACTGAGTGACAAGTGAAGTTGGCATCCTGCCCTATGAGGAAAACTTTAGTTATGCCAACAAAAGTACTGCGATGTCATCATGTACAACATGTTGTCTTACGGCCATGACTAGACAGTGACGCACAGACACCTATATTCTACTAACCATTTGAATTGTTAATTATGAAAGCCTTACATTTGTTAAGTGGTTGCTCACAAGGGCTGCTGTTAGTGGTGTAGTCAAGGTTCTCCAGATGTCATGGGCCTCTAAGAAAATCTGTAGAATAAATGTTCTCTGCCAAATCACTGTGACATTTAGTATTAGGAAGCACAAATTGAAGAGTTATTTAAGTCTGTGGTTTACTCTGTGTTCAAGAGGGAAATCTGTACCAATACAGCAATCACAGTTGCAAATAATGGAAAGGCATAGACTTTCCCCAACAAATGTAAATTGGAGACTAAAAAACATACAACCAGAATGGTGAACCCACGATCCCACTTAATATAAGATCTTTTGAGGGAGCAAAAACTTGTATTTTCATCTTTAATTTGTCCATTTTTTTTTAAAAAAGATCTCATATCAAGGTCCCTACTAATAGATTCTATGAAATGTATTTTTATGAAAATAAAAGGTGGTTCTTCTGATGGGAAAAGCTCTCTGCTTTGAATGTGAAATGAAGTTAAGCTTCAGTTATGATGTAGTATTCTATGAAGGGCTATTTGGTGGCTGTCTTAGTTTTCTATCACTTTTCTAACAAATTGCCACAAACTTAGTAGTTTGAAACAACACAAATTCATTATTGTCCCACTCTGTAATTCAGAAATTTGATGTGGGTCTCACATGGCTAAATGCAAGGCATCAGCAGGGCTGTGTTCCTTCTAGGAGGCTCTAGTGGAGAATATGACTTGCCTTTTCTGATTTCATAGACTGCCCCATTTCTTGATTTCTGGCCTCCCTTCCTTGATCTTCAAAACTAACAGTGACAGCCTGCCTAAGTTCTTCTCACTTCATATCACTCTAATCTTCTTTTGCCTCCCTTTTATATTTTTAATAATCTTTGTGATTATATTGGGCCAACTCAGATAATCCAGGGTAATCTCCCTATTTTAAAGTCAAATGATTAGCAGCTTTAATTCCATCTGCAATCTTAATTCCTCTTTGTCATATAAGGTCACATACTCACAGGTTCTGAGAATTAGGAATGGGACAATTTTGGGGGGCCATTGTGCTGCCTACCACTGTGGCCAACTCCAGCGGTACTAAAATCTGTTCTATAATTGCTGATAAACATGATTTAAAAATAAATTTTTGACACAAAATATATGGGAAGAATTTCATATACTTACTACATGTGTGAACAATAAGACAGGACATCTCTCCATAGAGAAGGGTCACATAATTCATATGGTAGCAGTGGTATAGTAGGCACTGAAGCATTGGGCACAAAGTTTATATCAAACAGATTAATGCAAGGAAACAACACTGTGTTATAGTAGGGAGACTCAGGTATATTTTAGTGGTGCATTGGCCATCATCTTGACAAAAGATGATAGCTGGCTATTTTTGGTATTAGAGTTGTGAATATTATTATTAGTTCAATAAGAAAATAAGGAAAAATCTCCAAGATACAAAAGAAAGGAAAATTAAGACATAAAACTGGAATTATTTCCTTTTTTTGTGAAAACAACTCAAAATTATGTATACAGAAAGTTTATATAAGCATAGAAATAAATCTAATAATATGTGTACCAAATTGTTAATAGTAATTCTGGGAGCAGGATTTGAATTTTAGCTTTATCACTATGACAAGAATAAACAGTTTTGTTGAATACTTGCCCCCTGAAAATACCACCAAAACAACCTGTTGATAAGGCAATTTATTTAACAAATACATAATACTTTCATAAGAAACAGTAACAAAACAATGAACCAACACATAAAGTATATTTAAGCATTTTGCATAACATTTGAAGCCTTTCATAATCTAATATCATTCTGTCATCTTTTAAAGAAAATCTTTCTAATTGCCAAGGTCCAAAATCTAAAATAAAATAGATTACATCTCTCATAATTTTCTGAGAACCCGAACAAATATAATTGGGGATCTACAAACTCGAAAACATTTATATACCTATATGAAACATAAAAATGTCTGATTGGTTCACTCTCAGGCTGCCTTTTGTACAATAGAGGAGAATCAGAAGCTTGGAAGGAATGCAATTGCCAAGAACCATTTCCTCCCCTTGTATTTAGTCTCAGTAACACTTCTTTAACCAATTGTTTAGTTAATTGGAGTTTTCTCCTTGGCTGGCTTAGAAGAGAAACAGTAGTACATTGACTAGTGAAGGAGATCTGATCTATGTTTACAATAGAAAAGGGGGAAATTGCCTAAAGGTAAACAACTGTTCCCATAGCTTTTTAAGGAATTGAACTACAACAAAAAAATAAAACTTAAAAAACTATTGAAATGTCCTTCCAGCCAGATTTTTTTTCTTTTTTTTCTGAGAAGAAATGGAGTCTTTCATCTTAACTGCAGTCAGCTATCAATAATTGAGGTGATAACAAATATATACATAATGAACCCTTTCTTTCCTTTATGAAGATGGACAAGATTTCCCCCAAATAGGTTGCTGAATAAGAAACACTTCTTGTCAATCTGTCCTTTATGATTTACATCCAATAAGGCAAACAGTTATTGGATACTTATGTGTTCTGTACAATTCTGTGAGATATAGAAGAAAAAGATGTTACAGAATGTTGTAGATACAATTCTTTTTTTTGATACAGAGACTTGAGCTGTCGCCCTGGGTAGAGCACTGTGGCATAACAGATCACAGCAACCACCAACTCCTGGGCTTAAGCAACTCTCTTGCCTCAGCCTCCCAAGTATGTGGGACTATAGGCACCCACCACAACGCCTAGCTATTTTTTTGGTTGTAGTTGTCATTGTTGTTTGGTAGGCCTAGGCTGGATTTGAACCCACCAGATCTAGTGTATGTGGCTGGTGCCTTAGCCACTTGAGCTACAGGTGCCGAGTCTATAATTCTTGTTTGTAAGAGTTTATAGTATCATTGTCCAAAGGATATATATGGCATCTTTATTTCTGTATGACAATGACAAGAATGATTTCAACCCTTAAAGATTTTATTCACCTGTCTTACAAACAAGAATGCTAGCTACTTAGGAGTCTGAGGTGGGAACATCACCTAAGATCAGGATTTCCAAATCAGACTGAGCAAAGTAGGGAGACACTATCTCTAAAAAAAAAATTGTTTTAATTAGCCAGGCACACTCCCAGCTACTCTAATTGCTAAGGCAGGAGGATTCCTTGAGCCCAGGAATTCAAGATTGCAATGAGCTATGATTGTGCTACTATACTCCAGCCTGGACAGCAAAGTAAGACTCCATCTCTAAAAAAAAAAAAAAAAAAAAAAAAAAAAAACACAACAAAAAACAAACCACAGATGCTGTGCTCGGGAGCACAGGAGTAAAGCAAATGATGTAGACAGTGCTGAAACTATCTAAATTAAAAGAATATAAGGCCTAACACAGGAAATGTGATAGGAGTCTGATTTCTACAGAAGTATAGCTATAGATAAAAGTTAATTAGCCATTGTTCCCTAACTTGCTTACTGCTGGAACAGTTTACTGCTTAAGTGTCATGCCCCAATAGGGGCAAGATTTGTGACTCCCCCAAGTGCTTCTATAGATGGCATCATTATTGTAAAAGTGTGGTCTTTGAGGCATCATCCAGACTCTGCATTTGGGGGCACCAACCAGTGGCCATGTGTGGGAAATAATCTAACAAGTCCTGTGACCCAGGAACTGTCACATCCAGGAAGACAATTTCTGCTTTTTAACTCTGAGTTTATTCCCAGCCAATCAGCAGACCCAATCCTCTCACCCTGTTTGTCCCCTCCCACTGAATGCCCCTTCCCTTGGCCAAGGAGAATTCATAAAAACCTCACAAGTGAGTTTCTAAGCCATGAAAAGAAGAGAAGGGAAGGAAAGGGGAGGGAAGAGGAGTGAAGGGGAGGGAAGAGAAATGAAAGGGAGGGAAGAGGAGGGAAGGGGAGGGAAGGGGAGGGAAGGGGAGGGAAGGGAAAATTGGACAAACCTCATTATACCCTCTCTCTTTTTGGAGTTTAGATGCAAAAATTGACCAGCATTAATGTTAAAATAGATCATAAGACAGACAAAACAGACTCTTTATGACAATAATATATACTAAAGTATTAACAGCACCCAGGGGCATGTAGGGCAAAGGTTAAATCATCTGTAGGACGTCAGTTTGCTTAACATATCACTTGAGTTATTATATTATGGCTTATCTCTGATTAACAAACTTTTTAACTAAAATATTCCAAGCATTTAGACAAAGCTATATTTTATAAACAATTACAAATAAAAATATTTTTAAACCTACCTATAACTTATAAGTCCTTTACTGTGAGATGTCCTTTCTTTTTAGACCAAACAAATGTATGCCTTCTTTGTATTGATTTATGATTTTACCTGCAATACTTGTCTCCCTAGAATGTATAAAAATCAAACTGTAACCCAACACCTTGGGACCAATTGCTCAAAACTTCTTGGGTGTGGCTCCTAGATCATAGTCACACATGTTTGGCATAGAATAAGCCTCTCTAAATTATTTTGCAGTGGTTTTTCTTTTTTTGCTTGTTTTTTTTTTAATTGTTTTAATTAACAATCTGGAGTCAAAAGTAGCAGCATTTAAATTCTAGACAATTTCTAGATTATCCTTTACAATCTTGGACAAATCACATAATCTCTCTAAACATCTATCAAATAAGTAGCCAGCTCACATGGTGGTGGGAATTAGATGAGTAACATATGCAAGGAATTTAGCTCACTGCCTGATACATGGTTAAGTGACCACTCATAGTGGCTGTTGATTTTAGAAATATCTTTCTCTTTGGGAGGTTGACACAAATAGGCTGCTGGCTCTACTTGAGATTACTGGCTCTCCTTGTTTCTTTCCTTTCAGCAGAAGGAAAGTACCCAAGCATCCTTGTACTTTGCCTAATGTCATATGTTGAACTTAAATTTTACCCACTCATACCCCTATCCACCCTTTGGGGCAAGTTTTAATTATACATACAGAGAAATCAAGTCTCATAAACAGTGGCTTTCCTGAAGCTGTATATAAGTCTGAAATCCAGGAGTCTGTGGGTAAGTGCTATTCCACTCAGTATCTCAGTTTCTTCTTTATTTCTTTTGCATGTTTCTGGGGTTGACTTTTCTCAATTGCCAGATTCAGAAATCCAGTACAGGACACCTCTTTACAATGGTGCTGTTTGAGAGAACTTTCTGTGCTGATGGAAATGTTCTATATTTGTACTATCTAGCAAAGAAGCCATTAGCCACTTGTGGCTATAGCTATTAGCACTTGAAATGTGCTAGCCACAAGTGCTAGTACAATTGAGGAGCTGAATTTTTATCTTATTTTTTACTTTTTTGATATTTCTTTTAGCTAGAATTTGAACCTAACTACTTAAGTTTAAATAACAAATGTAGTCACATGTCACTTGTGACTAACACTTTGGACAATAGCCCTACAAATTCCTAACCATGAACACCTAGTCTTCGCTGGAACACCATTAGTGACAGTTGCCCACCACCTTGATAGCAGCCCATTTCATTGCTTTCTGTCTCTGAAAATAAGGAAAATCTTTGTTATAGCAAACCAACAGCATTTCCTTGTAACTTTTACTTACTTGGCCTGAATTTTTCCCTTGAACTACATAAAGTATGCTCAATCAATTTTACAAAGTTGTATATCCTAATATTCTTTACCGTGTTCACAAGTATGAAGACTTCTGGGCTCAGGGGAGTTGTATAATGCGAGTATGGGGATTCAGCACACTGTATGGTGATAATACAGTGGTGATAATAATAGCTGTTACTATGTGCTAAGCACACATTTATGTGCTGCTTATTGTTCTAAGCCCTTTATGCATATTAGCTTGCTCATCTTTTATTATAACCCCATAGAGTAGGTCTTATTTATTAGCCCAATTTTCTAAAATGGAAACTGAAGCAGGAAGTAAAGTGATTGGAAAAAAGTCATACCCCTCAGAAGTGAAGCCCCACAATTTGAAACGGACTAGTTTGAAGTTGGACCCCATAATGCCTTCCCAAGACCAGAGTTAATGGAAGTAAACAAGCAAAAAGACAGGATGATACTGATTGAGGTCCCTGAACTTAGGACTCCTACACTTAGAGACAGTTTAAAGAAAGAGCATCATAGAGCCAGTCTGCAGGACTCTCTTATTTCCCAAAGAACTTTGGCTTGGTTGCCAAACACTATCACTAGAAAAAAGGCTCTTGCCTAGGGATTTCAATGCAAAATTCCTATAGAGGCCAAGAAGACTGTATAAATGAGTGAAGTGGGTTGATTATAATGGTTTGAGCATTTGTGTTTCCTCAAAACTTCACAAAGAAACTTAATTCCCTGCAGAACAGTATTAAGATGTGAGTTCTTTAGAAGGTAATTAGGCCATGAAGGTTTCACCCCCATGAATGAATTAGTGCCTCATCAAAGGGCTTGTGAGCCCTCTATCATATGAAGAGACAGCATTTGTCCCCTCTGGAGGATGCCATTGCAGAAGCAGAGAGCAGCCCTCAGCACATGCTGACTTTGCTGGTCCTTGAATTTCCCAACCTCCAGGACTGTGAGAAATAAATTTTTCTCTTTTATAAATTACCCAGCCTAAGGTATTTTCATGGCAGCACAAATGGAATAAGACAGTTATTTAAATGTATTTTTATTTCCTTAAGTTTGTTTTGCCCATTTTTCTAGAAACATGCTGTCTTTTCAGGCTGCTTTTTGACTTCTCACTTTTTGCAGAGGTATAAGTACAGTCAGTGCTCTATAGTAGTGGTGTCCAACCTGCAGCTGGTGGCTTGCATGCTGATCTTGTGAAAACTTTTGTGGTTATCTCTGGTGTTGGATATCATGAAAATTACACATGACCCTTTTTCTTCTTCTTTTTTTTTATTTGTTAATCAGCTGTCATTAATGTTTGTGTATCTAATGTATGTCCCAAGACAACTTTCATACTTCTAATGTGTGGCACCGAAAGAAAAAGGTTGGACAGTGCTCTGCAGTGTTTTAACTAACAGGAGGTGGCAAGTGATGGTAATGGCTACTGTCACATGGCCTCCTTGTCTGAGAGGCAATAGAGAGTAATGAAGACTGCCATGTCCAAAGGGGCAGTCACAACTCAGCCCTAACTTACCATTGCAATATGGGAGCACGGGGCCCTTGGTAACAGAGAGATCACTTGAGCTTCCAGGGTAGTTGTGAAATCTACATCTTTCATGTGAAATATTTCACTTTTTAAATATTGACAATTTAATTTAAAAAAATCATCCTGTACTAAAAGTATTATGGTATCATAAATTGGATCTTGGGGTAGAAAAAACATTAGAAAAGTAAATGAAATTCAAATAAAGTGTGGAGTTTAGTTGTTTTTTTTTTTTTAAGTTAAAACAAAAAAAGCCTCTATGGCCAAAATGTGAGGGTCATTTAGTACATATGCAGCACATAGGCTGCTAATAAGTAAACTCTGATTCAGTCAAAATACCACATTTAACAATGAGAAAGCAGAGGCCCAGAGATCAAAAACATTTTGCTCAAAATCTTATGAATTAATTGCAGAGTTCTGTCTAAAAATTCCATTTTGTACTTCTCAGGCCAGGGCTGATTAATTCTAGAATTATAATAGAATATTTTATTTTTTATTCCATAATTAAAATACAGCAAACCATATGGATTTCACTTGTGAAGTCCATCACAGATGACAGAGAATGATGAGATTGAAATGTGGTGTGACCTTGGTATTGAGGAAGATGCTTCCTCATTTTTCCCCACCAGCCTTTCTCCCCTGCTTTCTGCCTCAGGGTCAATTTTTCTCTTTACTGCCTTTTTCTGAATATATAGAGTTTTCCTTCTTTTGTTCCCTACTTCCCTGTAGCCACTGTTGCATGAAAAGCCAGATTATGCCGCAAATAGTGGCTATAAATACAAAACACTATACTTATCCATAAACTTGGTTCAGAAACACCCATTCCATTAAAGCATCAAAATCTTTTCAAGCCACTAAATAAAAATTATTACTAGAGTGCTCATGCCACAATAGTCACATGATGTCCTTGTTCAACTGAGCATAAAACCATAAAGAAAGAATCACCAATAAGTAACTAACAGAATCCATCAGTCTTAAGAAACCAAATCCATCTTCACAATGTGACTCCTGGGAACAAGAAGGACCAAAGAAGAGCTACAGACTTCTCCTTTGTCCAAAGATGGACCAAGGACTACCAATGTTTGCATGAGTTTCGTAAAGTAGGTGGTAGATAACTGAGTCAACAATTAGAGATGGGGATAGCATGAATTAATTCCAGCAGAGGAGAGCAACAAAAATGTGAAACTTGTTTTCTTCTCTTTTTTTTCTCCAATGGGCAAAATTCAAGGGCAGATAAGAGAGCAATCTCATTTGTTAAAAAGCAAGTTATAGGGGAACAAAAAAAGTCATATTCCAGGTGTGGTGGTTTACTACTGGCCTCATTTGTCTCCTTTGCTTTTGGTTCTGAGTTAGATTTGGTCAGAGCAGAAGTTGGAGTGAGATTTTGAAGACAGCTGTGTATTGGGATTGGCCTCACTTTCCCCAACTTCTATCTTTTCTTTCCAACTGTCAGCCCTGCTGGTCACCAGTGACCCCAGGCCTGCCACCGACTCTGGGACAATCTGCCAATCCTCCTCTGCCAGCCCACTGTGGCAGTGGCACTGTTGTACCTGCCTTTCCTTTGGAGGAAATCAAGCATGTCACCCTAAAATATGCCTGTTTGACATAAATATCTTCGAGCAACAGCTATTTAGAAGCAGCCAACAGAAGAAGAGCTCTTTCCATCTTCCCCCTTTTCTGCCTACAAACAGAACATAAATTCTCCATTACTGGAGGCAATTCTTACCAGCTCAGATGGGGCTCCAGAAGAATATACAAACAAATCGTACTTCATTAGTTTACGTTTCATACATTTACCTTCCTACAGTTTGCCCCTGCTAGAAGCTTAAAATTGTTTTCCTTCCTTTTGTCATGTCTAAAATTTGTTATTCTCTGTTAAGGGTGTCATGCAGGGAAGAGTTCAAGGCCACTGCCTTGAGTAACCTTTCATTGAAGTTTCACCTGCGAGATGCACTGTGTGTATTCATAAGCTCACTGCTTTTTCACTGGTCTGTCTTGTTATAGGGATCTGTCCCATCTACAAATTTTTGAAGGTTGGGAAGAAATTCTATTTTCTCCATGATTTATAATCCTATGAAAACTTCTACCTATATGCCTATATGAAGTCGGGTGGCTGGTCAGTAACTCTTCTCAGATCTTCTAACTCCCTCAAACCCTGACTTCCCCAGTCTCTCCCACAATTGTGTGTTCTTATTCCCATTATATAGCCCTTATTCCTTAATACTCTTAGCAGTCCTGCTTCCTAGTGTGGAAGAGCAGAAGGATGCTGTGAAGGATTCTTGTTGTGAAGACCATTAAGAAGCCCTTTCTCTAGTTGCCTAAAAGCAGGACAAAGATTTACCAAGATGAAAAGGCATCCTGCTTACATTAGGGAGAACAAAGCTCAACCACTGAAAAGAGCTTTACACCCTCTCTGCCTAGAGATACCAGAGGAATCTACATGAACACTGCTGCTTTACAAAGTAGGCTTTATCAGCCTTTTGTGTTTTAGCCTTCTCCCCTCCCCCCCACCAAAGTTGCTGCCCATATAGTCCTTTTCCTTTGTCTTGTCACTTTTCTAAAACCATGCTCCTCTTTGTTGAAAATGTTATGTAAACTAGAATTCAAAGTCACTCTTAGAGAATCACTCATTCTCGGGGGGGGGGTCCTCCTGTGTATATAGGAAACATATTTGTTAGTAAATTTCTGTTTTTTTCTTGTTAATCTATCTTTTGTAAAAGGGGTCTATTCCAACTACAAACCTGTGAAGGTTGAAGAAAACCCTCTATACCAGACTGAATCTGCAATTCTCTGGGTGTGGTGTTTCGCCAGATTTATCTGATCACAATAATCACCATGATTGATTAAAAACAGATTCCCAGGACCCATCCTACTCTATGTTTAGTATAGGGATTGAGTACCTGCTCATTTTACAAGCAACCCAGGTGATTCTACTAATTAAGTAAACTTTGCTGCCATTGCCTTAACAATATTGATGCCTGGGTTTCACCTCCGGAGATTTGTATTTAATTAATCTGGAGCATGGCCTGAACATCAGGAAATAAGCCTTTATTTCCTTGTGTGATGTCAACAAGGGTAGGAAAGTCCTGCTCTACTGTAATGCAGGTGAGCCACCTGTTAAAAGGAAATAATTTCCTTCAACCTCACTAACAATATACGTATGACAGCACCACATACTCTATCATAGGACTAGGAATGCTTTCATAGAATTTCAAAGTCAATGTTCCAGCTATAAGACATCTTGGTGGACTTTTATTTTATTTTAGACAGAGTCTCACTCTGTTGCCCTCAGTAGAGTGCTGTGGCATCATAGCTCACAGCAACCTCTGGGCTCAAGTGATACCCTTGTCTCAGCCTCCCAAGTACCTGAGACCTTAGGCATCCTCCACAATACCTGGGTATTTTTAGAGACAGAGTCTTGCTCTTCCTGGAATTCCTGAGCTCAGCCAGTCCACCTGCCATGGCCTCCCAGAGTGCTAGGATTACAGGCATGAGCCTCCATGTGTAGCCTCTTGGTGTCTTTTAATAATGCACTCATTTCTACCCTCAGATTACAATACTAAGACCAGAGAAATGACATGGGTAGTCCAAAAACACACAGCTACTTATTAGAAGACTCAGCACTAAGCTCTTTCTGCCACAGATAAACATCTTAATCAATGCTTAATTGGGTCAGAAATAAATGTTCTTACATGTAATTGACTCTGTCTTGAAGATATAGCCTGCTGCTTTTCTGTTAAAAAGGAATTTAAATTACATCCAATAAACAAATAGCAGCACAACACCCATGCTTGTTTTATAGGAGCAGTTTTCCAAATGTTACAATACCTGGGAATCTCTTAAAAAGCAGAACCTAGGAGGCTAATTCAGGAAATTTGTGGCTGTCTTAGGCATCTGCAGGGATCATAAGAATTCTCTCTCTCCTGCCCCTCATAATTCTGATGCAAATATTCCAGGGACCAGATTTGAAATGTTCTGCCAGGTCATTTGATCCCAAACACTGATGTAAGATGCTTAACTAAATAAACAACATCTAGCTCACATCATATAGAGCACATATTCTACAATTTGTTTTTAAATTTGCACAGAACATTAAACTCTTGCCTCTCTCCTAGAATGGGGATTGTATCCTCAGCTTCTAAAGTGGTGCTCAATCACACAAAGCCAATTGAAATGCTGACTGAGTACATATCAAGTCCTTTCTATTTGCTGTCCTGCCATCCACACTTTGGCCCACCAGAGCATTAAGAAAATGTTTGTTATTTATATAACAATAATTATGTTTATGAGTTGCTCAGTTTATATCCTTTATGTCAAAGTTACAGAGTCTAGATCATCCAGAGGCCAAATAAGAATTGCTAATGAATCAATAGGTTGGATTGGGAGTTCATAGGGAGTAGTGGGGTCTGAGGTAAAGCATATAGCTAGGTGTGTCTAAGAAGAATAGTTAATTGCTTTACATACTGTGTTCTCGGCTGTGCAGAAGTTTTTAGTTTGATCAGGTGGAAAGAAGTTTGGAGATCCGTTAGAGATCTAAAAATAAAACTGCCATTCCATCCTGCAATTCCTCTACTAGGTATATATCCAGAAGACCAAAACTTACTTTATAACAAAGATATTTGCACTAGAATGTTTATTGTAGCCCAATTCATAATTGCTAAGTCATGGAAGAAGCCCAAGTGCCCATTTACCCACGAATGGATTAATAAATTGTGGTATATGTATACCATGGAATATTATGGAGCCTTAAAAAAAGATGGAGAGTACCTGTTTTATGTTTACATGGATGGGGCTGGAACATATTGTTCTTAGTAAAGTATCTCAAGAATGGAAGAAAAAGTATCAAATGTACTCAACTCTATATGAAACCAATATATAACCACCCATACTTCCATATGAAAGCTATAACCCAACTATAGCCCAGGATGAGCTGTGGGGGAGGGGAAAGGAGGGGAGGGTAGAGAATGGGTGCAGGGAGGGAGTGTAATTGGTCTAACCACACCTATGGTGCATTTTACAAGGGTATATGTCAAATCTACTAAGTGTAGAGTATAAATGTCTTAACATAATAATTAAGAAAGTGTGGTAAAGGCTATGTTAACGAGTTTGTTATAGTTCAAAGTGTATATAAAACCAGAACATTGTACCTCATAAATGCATTATTGTATATGGCTGTGATTTAATTTAAAAAAACAAACAAAGAACAGTAAATTGGTGCAAGGCTGTAATGGAAATGTGGGAATATGGACCTAGAGATACTTCTGATCTTCTAAGCTCCCCTTCTTAACCCTTACTTCCACCAGAAAAGGTGACAATCAGCATCAGGGGTCTAAAGTCTAAGACCTGAGGGCTAAATACATCCTCCTCCCCACATGCTTTTCACATGAAGTTTTATTAAAACATAGCCATACCCCTTTATTTAAGTATTGGATATGATTCCTTTCTCCTTACAATAGAAGAGTTAAGTATTTGTGACCACGACCCATTGAAAGAGGACACCTGAGAAGGTTGAGGTCTGGGAGAACAGGTCTTCTCAAGGAGACCACAAGAATGCACCTGCAGGGTCCTCTCCATGGTGACTCAGCTCTTGGGAATTTGTAGACTTAACTTCCTGGAACTTGGAGATTTCCAAGTTCTGTGAAATCTTGTAGTTCTGTAGGGACTGGAAGAGCATCTCCCGCTTGATTCAAACTGGCCAATAAGAACAGTACCTGTGGGCTGGAACTTTTGGACTGTCAATAAAAAGGGAAAGACCAAGCCAGTTGGGGAGCACAGGCATTTGGAAATCTATGCTGTAAGCTTCCGGCCCGTAAATAAAGCTGTTCCTCTTATAAACATGGTGTTTGCGTGCTCTTTCTCTCCATTGGGCCTTGTCTTCCTGCAATATTTTTGGTTCCCTAACTCGGAAGCGAGATCACCCTTGGAGAGAACGTGCACCTGGTAGTTGCCACCAATCCTCTGGACACCCACGTGGGGGCCCCTGATTGGTCTGGGTGACGTGAACCACTGAGCACACCAGGGAGGCAGTTTGGATGCCTTAACTGGGCTGAGAAAGGACCCCATTGGTAGGTCTTCAAGGAGTCAAACACCAGGAGGAAATGGCATGCCGGAACAGGTACCTACATGGGAAGACGTCTAAGGCAAGGTATGATCGATCTGGGGATCCCAGTACAGTTTTAGTGGAAGAAGGAACCTGATCAACTCTTTGGGCATTAGATCACCGGGAGGTCTGTTGAGAGGTATGTGAGAGTGTGTGGATGTAGTGTGACTGAGAGAACTCTGAGGGTCGGACCTCCCTTCACACAGGGCCTAGGGGGGTATTGGTTTGCTTCCTATGGCTAAGTGGCAGCTCCAGTGGGAAATCAAGGATACCCAGGTTAAAAAATGGATTGGAGCTGTGTCTATGTGAGTGCTTGGAGAATGAGTGAGATGGGTTACAATAGGTGGGGTATCGCAACCCCCCCCAATTCACAGGGTGAAATGAATGTGTGAAAGTGCCCGTCTTCCCTGCTCCAATTTTCCCCCTGGTTATTCTGAGAGAAACTGGAAGTTCTAAATTTTCCACTTTCTGTCTTTGGCTGTCTTTGGCTGTGGCCACATGGCCATGTGGGTCTTGGGGGAAAATGAAAAGATGTGAGAAAGGATGTTGTGGTGGTTTTGTTACTGGAATTTCCTCCGTGAGTCTTTGGTCTCAGGAATTTGGGAACTGAGCCCTCAGGCCACAGATCAGTGATAAAATGGGATTTTGTTGGACTGAGGGGCATGCAGATAGAGTTGAGAGTGCCAGAGCTATTGGCAGAGGGGCCATGCCTTTGAAGTATTGCAGTTTGGGAAGTTCAGTGAGCTCTGGATGGCCCCTGAAAATCTGGGGGGGAAGTGTAAATCTCATGGGGAATGGGCTGTATCTGTATCAGCAACAGGTCTCCAGGGTGAACAGCCTCTGAAAATGGAGAGGAGGCTCAGGTGGGAGATTTCTTACATGAGTCCTTTGTCTAGGGGTAAATAATTGGCCCTGAAAGATATTTTGGCCAGGACTTGGTAGATGGAAAAATACCTTTACAAATTGAATGGGTGTTCTAGCAAATGAATGAATGAAGCCCCTGACTTTGGACAAGGTTATTAGATCTTTGCTGCAGTCTTTTGTGTGGGGAGAAGATTGGGGTGTGTGCTCCTTAGTCAGGGTGGAGCCATCCAAAAGGTTTTGGGCTGCTTTGTTCATGACCTTGCTGGGGCTCAGAGGATTTGTACCTGGAGATGGGAGTCTGATGTGTGAGCTTACCTCAGCCTGAAAAATGAGGATTCCCTGTCCAGCCCTGAGTGAGAAAATCCTGTATCAATGTTATATCTCATAAAATGTTTTTCATTTGTAAAATATAATAATTTGATTGTTTAAATTGTTGGGGAAACTGAGTCTTTGTCAAAAGATAAGTTTCTTGCTTTTTAAATCTTCTAATTATCAGTTTGGCCAAGTGAATGGGTGACTTCATAGTACACTGAGATCCTGTTTTGTAGGAGGTAAATTTTTAAGAGTAAGAAAAATCAGACAGAAAGGAGAATGGCATTGTATAAAGAAAAAATCTTGTGTGATAAATTTTGTCCTGAAACAGAATAGTTGTATAAGAAAGTGAAAGGCAGAGGAAAAGTTAAAGGTGGTTTCAAAAGTGTATAGATTGTCTGTGCAGGTTAAATGAAGCTCATAAAAGAGAATTTGTGAAAGAATTTACATTTGATCCAGTTGACTATGTATTTCCTTTAAAATCTTTTGGCTTGTAATCTTATTTAAATCAATGTTTTAGGCCTTTGATATTTGACAAACCTTCCAAAACCAAAACTCTAAATTTGGGACTTGGTGCCCATAGTGCAGTGATTGCAGTTCTGGCCACATGTACTGAGGCTGGCGAGTTCTAACTTGGCCCAGGCCAACAACAACAATAAAATAAAATAAAATAAAAAGCACAACTCTAAATTTGGTCTTCCTGAAATATTAAGACCACTGAAAGTCATAGGAAAACAAATTAAACTTATTTATTAAAAATTTATAGGAAACATTGTCAAATATGAAATCCTGATTAGTTTTGTATGAGGTATGGTTATATATATGTTCCAATATTATAAGACATTGGTCTGTCCTAACATATACTGTCAGTAATAATTTTAATTCATCTAAGAAAGGCGTTTTTTTATGTAACTGACTAAGTCCAAAGTTTATCCTAAAGAGCAAAAGAAATATTAAGAGAAACTGAGAAATTCTCTTGAATACAAATTCCTGATGCCTTTGGAAATTGAATACCTTTGGACTAAAAGTAGATTTTTAGAACTTTCATTGGAAAGTTAACATGTCTATGAGTATTGCTAACCTAACTTCAAACAGAACAGAAATCAGTTATGTGGAACTGGGCTAGTTTGTTATAACCTTTTGTTTGAAATATTGTTGATTCTGTCTGTGTTCTGTTTTCTAGAAGTCAAGAAAATCATTTTCTGTCTTTTGAGCTATCTATAGCTTTTTAAAAAACATATGTACTTATGAACACAGCTTGAAACATGTATTTTTTCTCTCTCCTTGATTTGTCTGGAATTAGAAAGCCATTTGTAAGTATTCTTAATTTCTGATAATGTAATTATTTGCATAAGTTCAATAAGAATCTGCTTTGTTCTATAGGACATCATGAAGGCACTGGTTATTTTACCAAGGCTTTGGCTGGAATAGCATTTCCAGAGGTGTCCAGACTACATTAAGAAATTCAGGTTGAATTTATAAGGCCAATAAAAAAGCCCTTTGGAAAACTGGCCAGATACCCATCAGTAACATTTCCTGATCTGTGGTAAGTAAGGAAGGTCGCTTGCTGATGGGTCTGGGAATTGAAATGTACTTGGGGACCTCAAGAGAAGAGGAATTTACCCAATGCATACATGTATCTAATGGCACAGATGAAACCTGGGCTCATGAAAGGCTTTCAAAAAAGTGCAGCTTGAGATTCCTTATAAAGGTTCCAGCAAAGCCAATTTTAAAGGAAAGACGAGCCTAGATGGCTAATAATTATTCTTACTGCACTTTATGCAAATAATCAGTATATTGAAGGTACAGTTTATTTTGGCAACTGAGTTGGTTCTGTTGTAATTTGTCTTTAGTAAAGAGAGAAATTGAAGACAGCAAAATAATTCAAAGAGAAAAGAGGCTGTGGCCCACCTGTATTAGATTCCAGCCTTGTCTGTACTGTCAACTCATAAAATGAGACATAACTATTTTACTAAGTTAATCTGCTAAATGGGACTAAGAGACTGGTCAAAGAGTATGGAACTCTGAAGAGTTAAATTTACTCTGAAGCCTTAAGACTCAACAAAGGTCACCTGTTGGCTACACTGGAAAAATTTGTGCAGTATTAAATGTTATCTACCATGTCTATACAGATACCTCAGGAAAAATTAAAACCTAAAATGAGAATTTCCGAGTAAATGGTGTAACTGTAACATGCATTCTACTGTGCCTAATCTGTATACTCTGCTGAGTCTGCTGCCTGCAGAAGCCAAGGGGCCCACTTGCGTGGACTTAAAAGATGCCTTTTTCAGTATATGGCTGGCTCTAGAAAGCCAGAGGCTGTTTGCTTTCCAGTGGGAGAGACCAGACATTGAAACTGTGATCCAGTACACATGGACCAGGTTGCCACAGGGATTCAAAACACCCACGATTTTTGGAGAAATGCTGGCTTGTGGCCTCCAGAAATTCCTGGCTAAGGAATTAGAATGTGTGCTCCTCCAACATGCTAATGACCTCCGTTTAGGGCACCCTACCCAGCAGGGCTGTGTCCGAGGCTTGAACTGTCTTTTATGACATCTAGAGGTATGTGACTATAAAGTGTCTAAGTGGAAGGCCCAGCTCTGCTGGCAGCAAGTACATTATCTAGAATTTACCATCCAGCAGGGGTAGAAGTATCTAGACATGAAATGGCGGTAGGTCATTAATTACCTCCCCACCCCTATGAGCCAAAAGCAGGTTCAGGAATTCTTAGACATGGTCGGCCTTTGTTGTCTTTGAATCCCCTACTTTGCTGTCTTGGGTAAGCCCTTGAGGTGACTAAAAGAGAGGAAGGAGAGCCCTTAAAATGAGGAGGAAAATAGAAACATGCCTTCTCCTAGCTAAAAATAAGGCTAATAAATGCACCTGCATTGGGGCTACCAGACTTGGCCAAGCCCTTCACTCTGTATATCTCAGAGAAAGGGAAGATGTCTGTAGGTGTGTTAATCCAGTTGATTGAGTCCTGGCCAAGATCTGTAGCTTACCTCTCTAAGCAGTTGAATATAGTGGCAAAGGATGGTCACCATGCTTGCAGGCTCTAGCCACTATGGCTCTCCTTGTGCAAAAAGCTGATAATTTGACTGTAGGGCAGAATCTCAGAGTGAAAGTACCCCACTCTGTGGTCACTTTAGTGGACACTAAAGAACATTTTTGATTCGCTAATGTAAGAACACCCTGAACCAAGCCACACTCCTTCTAGTCAGTGGAAGAGAGACTGAGCATGACTGTACAGAAGTTATACATAATGTGTATTCTAACAGACCTGACTTGTGTGACCAGCCTTGGACAGTTACAAACTGGGACTTGTATGTAGACTGAAGCAGTTACATGATGATGCAAGGTGAGTGATGGGCTGGGTATGCAGTGGTTACCTTAACAGAGACTGTAGAGGCTAAGCCCCGATCCCAAGGAACATTGGCACAGAAGGCTAAGTTAATTGCCTTGACTCAAGCCTTAGAACTAAGTCAAGGGAAAAATGTGAATGCTTTTCTGACTCTCCAAGTACATGGGGCACTGTACAAGGAGAAAGGACCGTTAAATTCTGGGGAAAAGGACATTAAGTATCAGCAGGAGTTACTTCAGCTGCTAGAGGCAATATGGAAACCCTGGAAGATGGCAGTGATGCACTGTCATGGACATCAAGGAGATGCCTCCACCATCACTAAAGAGAACACTAGGCTTGGTACTGAGGCAAAAAGGGCTGCATCCAAACTGTACCAGGTATCACGAGTGGCTCCCCTCATCCCGTGGGTTCCAGAGATCTCACCTATTTATTCCCAGGAGGAGAAGGAGTGGTTGGCAGGGGAGGGGAGCCAGGAAGCAGAGGGAAAATGAATAAAGATGCTAGATGCACGAGTAGCAGTCCCCCAGATTCTAGGAGCCACCGTGATGATAATATTTGATGAAGTTGCTGGGCCAGTACTTCTACATCTCCCACCTGGCAGCCCTGGCCAAAACTGTCACTCT
Organism: Otolemur garnettii; assembly: GCF_000181295.1. Taxonomy (NCBI): domain Eukaryota; kingdom Metazoa; phylum Chordata; class Mammalia; order Primates; family Galagidae; genus Otolemur; species Otolemur garnettii. The sequence continues at coordinate 18,758,268 of NW_003852410.1, forward strand.
ATGGTGTGTCACCTGCAGCCAGTTCAACACACGCCAAGAACTGACGATACCCCCAAGGAATCCAGTAGTATGGAGCAACACCCTTCGAGGACTTCCAGGTTGATCTTACTGAAATGCTCAGGTTTAGAAGGAACAAGTACTTGCTGGTGAAGGTCTATCAGACTTGGAATAAGTAAAAGCCTTCCCACCAGGATAAAAAGAACTCCTGAATTAACAAAAATATTGCCCAGAAAAATCATCCCATGATTTAAGTTGCCATTCTGGTTTAAATTTGACAATGGACTAGTCTTCGTAACAGAACTAGTGCAAATCATAAGCTGATGTTTTGAATAACTTATCGGCCTCAAAGCTTAGACAGAGTAAAGTGCCTGAACAGGATCATAAGAACAGAAATCGGTAAACTCTGCAAGGAAGAAAAGCTTAATTGGATACAGGCCTTGCCACTGGTGTTGTTTAAAGAGGCCTCCATCAATCTACTGCAATTTAGCAGGGACTCCTAAAAGAACTGGGAAAGACTGAACTGAATTGACAAAAAACCCTAAAAAGAGTAATAAGGAAAATCTCCACCCAGGTAATTAACCGTGTTCTGTTTAATCTTTTGTGTCTGTACATCCTTTCTCTCTGGAGGATCAAGGGAACCAAGTCTGGGTCTAGAATCAGAAACAGGTCCCTAGGGTGGCACCTGTGGCTCAGAGGAGTAGGGCGCAGGCCCCATATGCCGGAGGTGGCAGGTTCAAACCCAGTCCTGGCCAAAAACTGCCAAAAAAAAAAAAAGCCAAAGTTTAAAAAAAAAAAAATAAAGAAAGAAAGAAAAAAAGAAACTGGTCCCCTGAAACCAAGGTTGAAAAGACTTTCCACCATCATCCTGACCACACACATAGCCGTAAAGGTGGAAAGAATCCTCACCTGGAGTCATCACAGCTGGCTGAACAGGACTTCACTGCCCCTTGGGAAGTAAAGATAACTTTTGAGACTGTCAACATGCCCTGTTCCAGCCACATACTGGGAGCTGACTGGTCAACGCATGGCTGAAGCCTGAGGAAACTCCTTGAGAGACTGGTCTTAATTGGACTTTGGACTTTGGGAAAAGGGGAAAAAATATTACAGAATAAAGTAAAAACTCATATATATATTAGCCCACCAATATAGTACTATTAAGACTTCAGTAAGTAACCCAAAAAGAATCACAGTCCCTAAAACCTCAGTGCTAAAAATTAATATTGGCACCTGCAGAAACAAGCTGATATTGAGACCCCAAATTAAAATATATTGAAGTTCAAAAGGGGGGAATGAGAGAGGATACCCAAGAAGGTTGAGGTCTGGGAGAACAGATCTTCTCAAGGAGACCAGAAGGATGCATCTGCAGGGTCCTTTCCACGGTGACTCAGCTCTTGGGAATTTGTGGACTTAACTTCCTGGAACTTGGAAATTTCCAAGTTCTGTAAAATCCTGTAGTTCTGTAGACTGGAATAGCATCTCCCGCTTGATTCAAACTGGCCAATAAGAAGGGTACATGTGGGGTGGAACTTTTGGACTGTCAGTAAAAAGGGAAAGACCAAGCCAGTTGGGGAGTGTGGCCATTTGGAAATCTATGCTGTAAGCTCCCAGCCAGTAAATAAAGCCCTTCCTCTTATAAACGTGGAGTTTGGGTGCTCTTTCTCACCATTGGGCCTCATCTTCCTGCAACACCATGGTCCGCTAAGGCTAAAATTTTTACTACTTGGACCTTCACAGACAAAATTTGCTGTTCCCTAATCTAGAGTTTTCTTCTTGTGAAATTTTAAAATGCCAACACAAAATTTATAAACACTAGATGTCCAAATAAAACACACGTACTAAAAAACCAAATAATTGTTACTGTTAACTCTTCTTTTTATGTATATAAGTGAAGTAGAATTTTATAGGGTATAGCAGAGATGGGATACTTATTTTCCTAATATCTTTTCATATGAGAATATCATGTCCAGAAAAAAGGGCATTTATGCATATTGTGATATTCAGTAAAAAATGTTTATAAGTAAACAAAAGCATTGTGAAAAGAAAACTCAGGAATAAATGACTTTGAATTAGAAGACAATATATGCTGATTTTAAAACTTAAATAAAAGAAAAAATCCTCAGAACCCTGAAAGAAGAGGTACATTCTAGATAATAGAGCCTTAAAGAAATGCAAATCAAAACCACCTTCAGATATCACCTAACCCCAATGAGAATAACCATATCACAAAGTCCCAAAGCTACTGATGTTGGCAAGGGTATGGAGAAAAGGGAACATTATGTGCTGTGAATGGGACTACAAAGTAATACAGTCCCCCGCTCCTTTTTTTAGAGACAGAGTCTCACTTTATTGCCCTTGGTAGAGTGCCATGGCGTCATAGCTCACAGTAACCTCCAACTCCTGGGCTTAGGTGATTCTCTTGCCTCAGCCTCCTGAGTAGCTGGGACTACAGGTGCCGGCCACAACGCCCAGCTATTTTTTGTTGTAGTTTGGCTAGTGGTGGGCTCAAACCAGTATATGGGCCTGGTGCCCTACTCATTAAGCCACAGGTACTGCCCACTAATACAGCCTCTTTGGAAGGAAGTATGGAGAATCCTCAAAGAACTCAAAGTAGGCCTCCTATTTGATCCTGCAATCTCATTACTAAGCACTAACCCAGAAGAAAAAATATATAATTTTTAGATAACAGAGTCAGTAGGAAATTTGATCTCAAATTTTGTGATGCCTTGGAATATTAGCAAATTTAGTGTATACATAGTGAATGATTTAGAAGTTTCCAGAAAGGAAAAAAAAATTATCTCCCTACAAAGAAACAGAAAACAAATTGTCAAGAGCCTTCTGATAAGTATTTAACATAAAAAATTCAGTCTGTTTTAGAAGGTGAAATCTTCTTAAACTTCTATCAACCATGTTTTAAAATTATTCAGATCCATTCCTTTTCCCTTTACCCAAGCCTTATTTGATGTGATTCTTGGATCTTTCCACAGTTTTCCAGCCATGCTACTTTTCATGAAGGAATGTGATCTCTGTGGCTGTTGAGAGATTGTAGTACTTCATTTTTATATTGCACATTGAGTTTTAAAAATTGCTTTCTGAGGTTTTTGGGGTGTAGGAGAGAAGGAGGAAAGCAAGAAACTCAAAGAAACTTGAGTTAAAATTTTTCAAAACTATAGCAAGATGGAAACCCTTTATAATTCACTAGTGGTCAGGAGTCAAACTTAAATTTAACTAATAGCTCAGAAAAAAAGGGGGCCTGTGTTGGGTCTTACAATCTAAATAACCCTTCCTCTACCTCTCAAATGTACATACAGGAATAAAATTGGAGAAATAGTTTTCAGGTAGCTTGCAGTGCTGTTCTAGCTCAAGAAAGCATATGAGTAGGACAAAATAAGCTGTTATTTAAATAGCTGAATGTATTTGGTGGTAGAAAATAAGGTAATTTTGACATTGTGTCTGAGTGTGTACTCTGGCTTGGAATTTATAAAGCACTGCATTATCACCATAAATATAATGATAAATAAAAATTAAAAATACTAATTAGTGTGGCTTACTATGTGCAAAGCTCCACAGTGAGCACTTTACACACATCACATTTGATTTTTACATGGTCTCACTGTCTTCCAGGCAATGACACTGAGGTCTACAGTGGTTCACTAACTTTTTTTAGATAACACATCTACCAAGGGGTAGAGGCCAGAATCAAAAGTACTAACTTTTATCTTTCCGGTAGCCCTGTGAGCTGTGTCTGCTTTGTACATAGGAATGTGGATCTCCGAGGAATTGAGGAATTAGTTAGTAAATGGCAGCATCATGTCTCTTGATGTCATTTGCCTTTCCATAATGCTACACAATTCTCCACCTGAAAACTGTGTAGCTGGTTATTCCAAATGGAGAGAGATACAGAAAAAGACTCTCCATAGGAACAGCTACTTACAGACCTTAATAGAACAAGGTGCAGAGAAGGATAAAAGTGAAGATCCCAAAATACACCCCCTTGACAGGAAGATTGAGACAAGCTATGGCTAGAATATATGATGTAATATATGCTATGATTTGTGACAAAGGCACAAATGAATTTGAATTAGAAGACAATAAATGCTGATTTAAAAGCTTCAATGAAAGAAAAAAATCCCAAAACCCTGAAAGAAGAGGTACATTAAAGATAATAGAGTAGATGAAATTTGCTGCTCCCTAATCTAGCGTTTTCTTCTTGTGAAATTTTAAAATGCCAACACAAAATTTACAAGCACTGGGTGTCAAAATAAAACACAGGTACTGAAGAACTAAATAATTGTTACTGTTACCTCGTCTTCTTGTGTACATGAGTGGAGTAGAACTTCATAGGGTATAATCTCTTGCCTCTGCTCTCAGAAAGTAATGTCAAAGCTAGTGACTGTGAGTGAAAACTAGAGTGGCCCCAAGGGCCAAATTTGTCCTCCTGGGCCAAATGCAGCCTAATATCTGCTGCTGTAAGTTAAGTTTTATTGTAACAAAACCGGGGTCATCCATTTACATACTGTCTACGGCTGCTTTCACACTGCAGTGACAGAATTGGAGAGTTGCAACAGAGACCACAGCACCTGCCAAACCTAAAATATTTACTGTCTAACCCATTACAAAATAAGGTTACCCTGTCCTAAAAAAATTCTATGTCATACAGAAAGTGTTATCATAATGCATCATGGGGCAAATAGGTGCAGGTTGGACCTAAAGTATAAAGTAAGATTTCCTTCAAACAAAAACAGAATTAAAATCTCTTGCCTTAGTACTGGAGACTCAGGGAATACTCAGTCTTGATTGGTCCAGATTAAGAAAGCAAGAGAAAGGATTTAGCCAGGAGAAGACAACATTCAAGGTATCCTTGTTAATTGGCAAAAAAAAAAAAAAAAAAAAAAAACAACAAACAAAAAAACCAACTATTATTTGCAGAGTAGGTTAAAGGAAAGCAGATCTTTTGCAAAGACTCAACAGTGAAAATCATACTTTCTGCAAAAGTGTAGGCAATAAGAACATTCCAGATAAATGTGATGTGCAATAATGGCTGGGACAGTCCAGTGTGGATGGCATAAGATAAGAGCAAGATCCCAGAACACAGTGGAGAAAACAGACTGGACCAATGCAAAGACCCTTCCTGAGGTAAGGGATAGAACTAGTTATCTCATAGATCTGAGAAGCTTAAGAAATTGCATCCATCAGATCTTATGTCACAATACTGATTCTGTCAGCCCTTCAGCTTTCCCAGTTGCGTGCCTTTACCCCAACATGCCATAAAAATGTTTCCTCTGTGTCTCATGTCAGAGAAAGAAGTTGAGGAGCACACATACAGCTTGATATTTAACACGAAGAAGATACTAGTCAGAAAATTTAAACTTGTGCAAGTTACTTTAAATTTAAGTGAGTTACGTATAGCAAGCTCAGTGTCCAACAATGATCAGGCAATAGAAGACTAGAAAATGTTAGCAATCATTCACAATCAACCTTTCTGTTGTTGTCAGGAAGATCATGAGTTAAAGGACACTTCAAAGTACTGTTGCTTTGAGTTGTTTGAGCTGGGAGATCCCTTTGTGAAAATGCTGGGCAAGATTTGGTGGTTTAGAGAAGGCAAATGCCAGATAAATAGCATCCTCTGTTGCATATTAATACAAAATTTCATTCCATCTGGGTAGGCTGCCCATTCCTCTAATACTTCTAAATATGTTAGCTTCTCACTTAGACAAATCCAATCTATGTGTAGCTAGCAAGGTCTTAAACGAAACTGCTAAGAACAGCTGCTAAGCAGCCAGCCATTCTGTCTGAAGAAAAGCTAAGCAGACTTTTAGTTGGCTGATAGAACCGGGCATGTAACTTAACAAGGTGCTTTCCCTGGCCAATTTTTCTCTTACTAAGAAAGACAATGTCCATTTCCTTATGAAGTATCTTCCATATATATTTTGATCCACCCTTTCCTAATCCCCACCTCAAAAAAATGTAATATAAATTCCCAATGGGATATCTTTGGGTTTCCAAAATCTTCATTTAATAAACAAAGTCCAACACCATAGGTTGTAAACATAATGCTTTTTGCAAAGGCCTGCTTTTTTGCCTTTAGTTAGAAGAATATTTTACAGGCAAGAAACAAAACTTGAGTGAGATGGTATTCCTTTGCCTTAAGGAAATGCTTAAACATCACGTCCTGGGTCTCCTTCATGAGCTTAAATGTCACTCTACTATTCATATCAATGGATTGCTAATTTCTCACATTTTCCTTGACTTCTTATACCCTGAATGCTCTTTTTTTTTTTAAATTAAGTCATATCATTTATGCCTTTGTGGGATTCAATGTGTTGATTATTTGTACAAATTGGAGTGCTTACTTTCTACTAATTAACATAGCTTTCACCTCATTTACTTAATCACAGTGTTAAGACATTTGTGTTATGCTTGATGGATTTGACTTGTAACCTTGAGATATGCTCCATAGGTGTGGTCCCACCATTAAACCTCTCTGTATAGAACCACCCCCTCCCTTCCCATCCCTCCTCCCCTTCCCTCCTTCATCTTGTGCTATAGTTGTGATTCATCTTTCATATAAAAGTGTGAGTAATTATAAATTGGTTTCATAGTAGTACTGAGTACATTGAATATTTTTTTTCCATTCCTGACAAAATCCCAAAGCTACAGATGTTGGCATGGATGTGGAGAAAGGGAACACTTCTGCACTGCTGGTGGGAATGCAAGCTAGTACGTTTCTTTTGGAAAGAAGTTTGGAGAACACTCAGGGATCTAAATGTAGACATGCCATTTGATCCTGCAATTCCTCTACTAGACGTATATCTGAAAGACTAAAAATCACTTGGCAACAGATTGTTCATTGCAGCTCAATTCATAATTACCAAGTCATGGAAGAAGTCCAAGTGCCCATGGATTGATGAATAGATTAATAAATTATGGTATATGTATACTATGGAATACTATGCAGCATTAAAAAAGATGGAGACTTTATCTCTTTTATGTTTACCCTGAATGCTCTTAATCCCCTTTTCTATTTTCCTCAAGTCAGAGGATTTTTGTTGTGCAAAAAGAGCATCTCTATTTCATTGATTCATTGGTTTTCTTTCTTTTCTTCTTTCTTTCTTTCTTTCTTTTTTAAGAGACAGAATCTCACTTTGTTGGCCTTAGTAGAGGGCTGTGGCATCACAGCTTACAGCAACCTTCAACTCTTGGGCTTAGACGATTCTTTTTGCTCAGCCTTCCAAATAGCTGGAAATACAGGCACCTGCCACAATGCCCAGCTACTGTTTGTTGCAGTTTGGCTGGGTTCAAACCCACCACCCTTGATATATGGGGCCGTCGTCCTACCCACTGAGCCACAGGCACCACCCTATTCATTGGTTTTCTTTAGAAACCATCCTGGTACACAGGAAGGGCTATAGTGATGATAGCTACAGGCAAGAGAAATACACAGCAGAGACAGCCTGGTCCTTGATTCAGATTTCCTCTCTAGGGCTCTTTGCCTGGACTAGGTAGAGATTGTATCTGGTCCTGGTTGCTCTCTTTATTCCAATGCCTTGTGACCTCCTGCCTTGATGAAAAGTCTGTAGGGATTTAACAGGAAGCAGGGTGTCCTCAGAGATTAACAGTTGGTCTGGTCCAAAATGGTGATCCCTTCTAGGCCCTGAATGTAGACTGTTAGTGAAGGTTGACATTTTATTTATTAGCCTCCACAGGATACCAATCTACTAAGATCTAAATATGAATGAGGCACAAGATTTTTTTTTTTTCTATTTTGAAGACTACAAAGGAATTTAAACTTATTTATCATTTTTGTAGGCAGCTGAGTAAGAACAGAAGTTCTGGTGTTAGACAATTTATGATTCCTTCATATTTCTATTTCTCTCTCAGTTTACCCATCTATGAAATAGGAATAATAACCCTACCCACTGAACTGCAGGATTAAATAACAATAACGACAAAATACTTTGCAGAGTAGCTAGCAGCTAAAGACTCTATATTTATAACAACCCTCTTCGTTATCTCTATTATTAGGTAGGCAAAGCTCAGCTGAAACCTTCCCTTATAAGAACACAGACAAGTGACCTAGCCCAAATCACATAGCAAGGGGCAAAGTCAGGGCTAGGATCAAGATTACTTATTAGCCAGTTTAATCTGACCATTATAGAGTAATGAGATTCATGGACTGACTAATGACTCAGTACTAAAGTCTCCCCACATACACACCTGTACTCTGGAATTCCTTGATAAGATTATGATTTAAGAAGCACTGTTGAATAGACATAACATTTAAATCCAAGTAGACTTGGGTTCATAATTTATTTCCACAAATTCACGACTTAATCCAGAGATCCCCCAAACTTTTTAAGGTCATATGGCACCTTAATGTTCCAGTAGTTTTTTCATTATGCCCAGTAGTCCCAAAGACTATCAACATAACTACTTATGAAGTAGTTCATACACCTTAATAGATGTTTATATCCAATGACTTAGCCATTTGAGAGAATATATTGATACACAATTTAGAAGATATTATAAAATGTCACATTATATAATATAGTA